>NC_083225.1:77584286-77886786 GCF_032191835.1 Heteronotia binoei | reverse complement strand
GCTTCCCTCCCTTAGGAGTAACAGGAGACTGTTTCACTTTGATACGGTCACATTGCCGTTTGAGATGCTTAGTGCTATTACACACATAACATTTCCTCACTGAGTACGCCTTATCAGCTGCTGCCTTAATGTCTGCCCCTTTAAAGACCTCCCGAGCAGTAGACTTTGCTGAATGAGCTGGAGACTCCTGGAAAAGAGCTGCGTCACTCCTCCTCATGGCCTCATTCAGTAGCCGGTGAGCGATGTTGGACACTGTTATCTCAGTCCTTGGCAGCACATCAAGGTTAGCCACGAACTGGTCATAGCTTTCATCCAAAGAACAGAGGATAATATATGCCTGCTGCTGTGGAGAAAAAATTACTTCTTTCTCTTGCAGCTGGTGCAAGGTGCGTTGCATGTATCCTAGGTGGGTGCTCACATCCCCACCTGACTCATATCGTGCACTAAGGAGCTTTTTCATCAAATAGATATGGGACCCCACACTCTTCCTCACATAAAGAGCTTTAAGAGCGTCCCAACATGACTTGGCACTGTTGGAGGTTTTTATATGGATAAGCTGAGAGTCTTCCAGAGTAAGCCCAATTAAGGAATAGGCTTTATCATCATTACTCTTGTGCTTAGCAATTACGTCTGCGTCATCAGCAGCGTTTAAAGCAGCTAAGTTGGGTGGATTCGACACATACTCCCACAAACCTTGAAATTTGAGCAGCATAGTGACCTTCTCTGACCACGTACTGTAGTTCTCTCCGTTGAGCCTCTTGATAAGGAAACCGGAGACTTGTACACAGGACACCATTGTGCTGACCTATGTAGATGCAAAACTGCCACACCCAAATAACGGCTGTTTACTCACGAGTAGACCACAGGAACTGTTGGCACAGACAAAGCTTACTCTCCAGGAGACCACGCTGGGCCCATAACCGATGACAGTGTGTGCGTGCGAAGTTCACCTGTATGAGTAAACTGAAGAGTGCAACTCCAGAAGCTGTGATAGAAAGACAAACTCCAAACAGCCAGTCAACAGTTATATTTGGGTAAATGCGTTAGAGGCAGTCACAGGCAGTCCATTGGTTCATACACATAAAGCAGTCCTTCCAAGATACAGTACCAAATCAGTTTCCAGTTAGAGAAGTCAAGAATCCAGTCCATACATTACATAAGCCAGTCCTATCCAGTCCTCCAGAATAACAGTATAACAGCCAAGATGTTTCTCCTTCTCTCACGCACCGTCCTTCTCCTCCTTATCATCACCCCACACTAGCTGAGAGTAAGGCTTGTACTATTATAGTGCAGCTATCCAATCCCCATCACTGATTGCTAAACAAGCTGCACCTGATACTCTCGTGACACTCATCACCCCTGTATAGCTTAGTTACATAATCATTACTCAGCAGTTTTGTTCCCTTAAAGAACCTAACTCTGACAAAGCTAAGCCCTGAATCCCTGTGTCAGCAAGGTGGTGGGCCAACACCTCATGGTCAACCATATCAAATGCTGCTGATAGATCTAAGAGTATCAGCAGCGCCGATCTGCCCTGATCCGGATGCCTCTTGAGATCATCCATCAAGGTGACCAACACTATCTCTGTTCTGTGGGCAGGGCGAAAGCCAGACTGGAATGGCTCCAAGATGTCAGTTTCCTCCAAGAAAACCTGGACCTGCGTTGCCACCTGCTTCTCCACCACCTTGCCCAGGAACAGTAAGTTTGATACTGGGTGGTAGTTGGTAAGGACTGTGGGGTCCAAAAATGTTTTTTTCCAGGAGAGGGTGAACCACTGCCTCCTTCAAAGTCCTTGGGAACGTCGCTGATAACAGGAATGTGTTAACAATCTCACACAGGGGGATCCCAACCTCAGCCACAATGGGCAGGGATCAAGGGGACAAGTGGTTGGTTTCACAGCTACCAGGATCTTGTGAACCGGGTTTGATTCCTCACTCCTCCATTTGCAGCTGTTGGAATGGCCTTGGGTCAGTCATAGCTCTCACAGAGTGCTATCTGTGAGAGCTTCTGTGAGAGCTCTCTCAGCCCCACCTACCTCACAGGGTGTCTTTTGTGGGGGAAGAAGTTAAAGGAGATTGTGAGCTGCTCTGAGACTCTGATATTTGGAGTGGAGGGCAGGGTATAAATCCAATATCTTCTACCAGGTAACATCTGTGCCTTGCAAAACGTAGCTCAGATCTTTAGAGCATGTAAGACAGACATGTTTCACCAGGCCTACAGTTAAGGACAGCAATGGTCTTGACCATGTCTGGCCTAAAATCCACCCTATGGAAGAAGAGAAATATGGTATAGGCCATCAATGACCTTAATGCTTATTGATATTAGCTGTAACTAATTCTTTAACATATATTTTAAATTTGTTTTGTTTTGATAGTGATGTACACTATCAAAGAGAGCCAGTTTGGTGTAGTGGTTAAGTGTGTGGACTCTTATCTGGGAGAACCAGGTTTGATTCCTCACTCCTCCACTTGCATCTGCTGGAATGGCCTTGGGTCAGCCATAGCTCTGGCAGAGGTTATTCTTGAAATCCAATATCTTCTTCTTCTACATCATCCTAAGGCCTTCAGAAGAGGATGGTTTATAAATTAATTATTTTTTAAAACACACACATACATACACAATGATACAGTCTCATTGAAAAGTAGAACTTTCATGATACTATAATACTACAGAGAAGGCCTGTCTGGAAGATAAATGCTTGGCAGGAAAAGATTTGTGAAACTTTATTACAAACATTTTAAAATAAATTAATGGGGAGAAACTGCAACAGGAGCAACAAAATGAAAAAGTGTTCTTAAAGGTGAAAGATGTTTTCTGTGTAATTACAACACACAATCAATAAATTATTGTTCCTAACATGGGCAACACATTTGTATTCAAAAATATGAGCAAAGGAGAAACACTTTAAACTGTTCAGTAACTAAACAATATGTATTGATATTGCTACTCCAGCGGCCAATCTTTGTAGATTATAAAGTGGAAATACTAAAGTAGCCAATATGAGAATATTGGTGGCTTTCGAAATGTAACACTGGTCCTTTTATATGTTATATATTTTAATATGAAGCTTGTAACTCAAACAAAGGAGCACAAGAAGATTTTTATGTAAATCCTGCATACTGCTTCCCTTTCTTTGTTACTGGCTTTTAAACCAATCCAGTTACAGTGTTGTGGTGTGTGGTTTTGGCATAGCAGTTTGAGTTAATTAGTAATTAGATTGCTCCACAGGAGGCTTATTGACTAATACAAGAATTAGATAGTCATAATTTCTGAAGCTTATCAATAGAGTGTGGCTTAGCTGGCTACACAAATTTACACATGAATATGGTTCATTTACCTCAGTTGGGTTTTCTCATGAGGAAGTATCATTTGTATCTTACAGAGCTACCTCATAAAATAATTAATACTTTGTTTTCCCATTTGTAACATATGTTTGTTTTCACAAAGAAAAGCTTACTTATTAAAATAATTAATAAACCCTCCTTAATTCATAATTATCTGTACAGAATTAGTATTTGAAACAAGATTCTACAATGTGGCTTAAGAAAAGTTATATCATGTACTCAAGGTAACATATCCTACAAGATGAGAATGAAATGTGTCAGGGTGAAGGAACATACCTGATTGGAAAATTTGCCTACAATCCAAATTCCCCCCCCCCCCCAGCTGTTAAGCTCTTAAGGCATTGAGTAGGTTAAGTTTTTGACTGACTGATTGATTTGATTTTTAGCCCACCCTTCCTACAAACAGGCTTGGGACAGGGGTACAACATAACCATAAGCAGGCCTTTTTTTGTAGCAGGAACTCCTTTGCATATTAAGCCACATGCCCCTGATGTAGCCAATCCTCCAAGAGTTTACAGGGCTCTTAGTACAGGACCTATTGTAAGCTCCAGGAGGACTGGCTACAGCAGGGGTGTGTGCCCTAATTTGCAAGGAGTTCCTGATACAGAAAAAGTCCTAATCCACAATGTTAAATACATTTAAAAACTATCCACATTTAAAATCACAATCTAATATACAAAGATGGCAACCAAAATTAACTTCATGAGCAAGAAGCTGTTCATACAGACCCAAACATGAACAATATATTGTGAGGGATTTTTTTTTTTACCTAGCTTTGTGCCTATTGAATCTCTTTGACCAGTTCCCTTAAAACATGGGAAGATCCCTCATCTTTAGGTGGAATAAGTTTCCTGATATTTTGATACCATTTGGTGAAAAGACAGCTGCTCCAGAAAACATGTCGTTTTTTCCTTATAGGAAACAATGGGCATGCATCTACACATTGATGAAAATGGAAACTTCCTCTGACATTTTTTTTCTGATACAATAAATGCAATCCCAACTCGGGATGGGCATGAACCAGGAAAACAAGGTTCCATTCTTGGATCATGACAAGCCCTGTTTGCCAACCACAGACTGTCACAATTTTTTAGCTGCCTTATGAACAGGTTTTGTTCATGAGGTTTGTGAGATGGTAAAACACTCCTCTAGCATGTTAGACACCAAATTCACAACAGATCTCCAATTGACTTTCTTCTACCAGCCCTCCAACTGTGGTGAGGATTGGATTTACGGGGTCAAAATTACAGTCCCCCCCCCCCCCTGCCTGTCATTTTCCCAGAAAGCACTGTCTTGGAGGTGCCTTCTTTGGGAGGCTGTAATCTGGATTACATGAATCCAATCCTCACCAATCTTGGTGGACATGTAGAGGAGAGTCAGCTGAAGTTCTGCTGTAAATTTGGTGTATGTTGCTAGCACAGAATCCATTATATACACTCCCAAACCCCCTGAACCTGTGCCTCTCAAAATGACAGAGGTTCAGGAGTGTATAGAATGGATCCTGTGCGAACTTCAGACCCAAAACTCACAGAGGACCTCCCCAGGATGCTCCTCAACATGCCATCCAAGTTATTGTTTTGAGGTTCTGTAAACATTTTGATTGAGTTGAGACAATCTGTCTGGAAATGTCTCTGCTAACAAACCTCCACAAACAGCTTGAATGTTCATGGGAAGTTTGTGCCAGGTGACCTTCCAGAAACTTGACTTTGCAAAGCACAAACCAGTCAAAATTCATCACAAGGTTTAGTTCATGAGCCGTTTCATGCCCATCCCTACACTCAACATTTAATGAAAAAGCTAATTCCATCTTTTCTCAAATTATGATACAGAATTAAAACAATGTGTGTGTGTGTGTTTTTTTTCAAATGCACACCTCTAATACATGGGAAGCCTCTAATACACTGGAAGCCAAAGCTTCCAGTTCATATTCAATATGCTCATGACAGTATTTCACATCCTAAAAAGATTCAGCCTCAATTCAAAGAAAGTCATTTACACTTTAGTCTTTTTAAAAACAACTATCTAATGAAACTCAAGCCCAGTGGAGAAAGGAGTGGGATAAAAATCCAATGAATGGAATGCAAGGCACTTATTTACATTATTGGTGGGTATGTAAAATTCAGGAACAAATATATAACATTACATTACATATTGTTCCTCTCCTGGTGGAACTGATGCTATTGAACTATTGGTGTGATGTAAAAATTCCACCAATAAGAAAAGAGTTGATAGCAAAAGCAGTATTAGCACACTCTTGGAAATCTGATCATATACCCTCAATTTCTGAATGGCTGGAAAAGATATGTGATCTTTGTGTGATGGATAAAATAACAAGTCAAGTCAAGTCAAGTTAGCCTTTATTGGCATAAAATATATCGATATATATCAGAGCAAATTGGTTAAAAAAAAAAGATAAAATGGAACAATTGTATACATATACATCAGGAAAAGCCTAAACATACACTATTTCTATGAGATCCTCTGGCGTGCCTTTAAAACAGAATAAAGAAACTTAGCCACTTTCTCAGTGACACTAGATGAAGTATCGTTCAAAAGATTATAGACCTTAAGTGCAACTAAAAGAGGATGTAAATACTTGTATACAAATTACAATAAAGAAGAAAATGAGTAACTGACTCCACACATTCTTGCTTACAGAGACAGTATCTGACTGAGTAGGCTGTCTTGTTAAATCTGCCATAAAGAATGGCAGAGTGCATGGCATTGCATCTGGCAAGGGAAAAAGCTCTACGCAGCTGTGGCACCTGCAAGACGGATAGATATGAGGTCATTTTCCCAGTACTAAGAAAGATCTCAAAACTCAGCGGGGAACAAGTTTTCTTAGCCAGACTGTATTGGTCTTGGTGCTCAGTATCTAGCAACCTGTTTTTAATGTGTTGGACTGCGGTGGTGAAGGACAGCATGGACAATAGTTCTAGGGATAAACCCATTGCTTTTATTTTGATCTCAATTTGTGCTGACCAATTTGACAAATTAAATTCAGAATGCATTTGAGAGCTATAGCTCCTTTATTGAAACCTTATGTCAAAGATTTTACATTGGGGGATTTTATTATTAGTGACCATTTTCCCCTCATCTTGAGTCTTCAAATTGGTCTTCACATTTATCCCTCCTGTAACTTGTCCTTGAAACCTTACAAGACTGACTTATTGCCCAGAATTCCATGGAATGATCGCACAGTTTGGAAAACCCAACAGCTCTTCAGATCTGGTCCCGCTGTAGAATACAGATCCTCTTTAATATGTGCATCTGACCTTAATGTATCTGTATCAGCTTACAATTCTTTAACATCTTATATCTCTGAATCACTGAGTGTCAGTTCAGGGTGCCCAAGCAGAGGTGCAACTATTCTAGTAAACTCCACACACCGATGGTTCGACAGAGAATGTAAAGAAACAAAAACTCTTCTGCATAAAGTTTACAACCAGTATCGCAATTCTTTGTGCTTAAGATTCAGTTGCACCATCTTATCACAAAAAAAGAGGCACAATTATATTAAAACTCAATGGGAAGAGCTATACCATGCTACTACCTTAAAAAATTCTAAGTTCTGGGCCATAGTCTTGGGTGCATTCCAGGCCGATGACCCATCTATGTCTGCCATTTCCTCTTATGTTTCGTTTCAGCACTTCTCAGTTCTGTTCCATCAAGATCTAACTTGTGCTGAACCATCTGATTTTCCTCTAGCCGATTTACCTGACTGGCCTCCTGTCCCTCCAGAGGAAATAAAAGAATGAATTACACAACTGAAATTAGGAAAGGCTCCTGGCCTGGATGCAATTTCCTCTGAAATCTTAAAATTAGACCCAGACTGGTGGGCTTCTCCCCCTGCATCTCTGTTTACAATTGTAGATCGAACTGGCATAATTCCCTTGACATGGTTGAATGCAATAGTGATCCTGCTATACAAAAAAGGTGATCACACTAACCCTGCCAACTACAGGCCGATTAGCCTACTCTCCATCATTGGCAAGCTCTACTTCAAACATCTATTAGTCAAGCTCAATCTCTGGATGTTGCAGGGAAAAATTCTAGGCCCTGAACAGTTGGGCTTCTGCAAAGGGAAGACCACATCAGACCACTGCGTTACCCTATCCCATCTAGTCAACAAGTACACTGCATAATAACCAGAAATTATTTGTTGCTTTTTTAGATTTAAAAGGCGCATTTGATTCAGCTGACAGGGACCTCCTCTGGATTAAGCTAGATAAACTAAAGATGGATAAAAGACTCCTTATGCTTATTAAGAGATTACACACTTCTACCACCTGCCAGATCAAATGCTCTTTAGCAGGCAACCTAACATCGAAGATTGCTGCCAATAAGGGTGTCAAACAAAGTTGCATTTTGGCTTCCTTTTTATTCAATCTCTTCCTTAATGACCTGGCTATTCAGTTGTCTGGTCCTGACTGCCATAGTCCAAAACTCGGTGCATTACATGTACCCATGTTACTTTATGCTGACGATACGGTGCTGATGCCCTGCTCTAGAGTGGGCTTAAGACGTCTGTTGTCCCGCTGTGTTCTGTACTTATTACTAGTAATAAGCTCCAGCTCAATTATGAGAAGTCCAAAATCTTAGTTTTCCCAAAAAAGTGGATAAAATAACTTCTAACATTCATGAATCTGAATCTGCTGCATATACCTCTAATTTTGAAGCACCGTGGTCCCCTTTTACAAACTATATTTCAACTCAAGAAAATATAACATGGTTGTCCAATGTAGCGAAAACTATACTTCTCATTTGAACCTTTGTAGATTATAAAACTTTGTAACCACACAGTGTAAATTAATTTCAAGCTATTACCACTGGTCTTCTGAATCTTGGCTTTCATACTTTTCATTTTGAGTGTTTATTCTTGTGCAGCTAGAATGAGTTCTTCTGTTTCTTTTTTCAAGTGCCCATTTTGAAGCCACTTACAGGTGTTTTCATTACCAACAATTATTATTATTATTATTATTATTATTATTATTATTATTATTATTATTATTATTATTATTATTATGCTGGTGGTAGCGGTTGGTTTCAGGGCAACATCATATTGCTTACTACATTACAACAATGCAAGAAGCAAATGTTTTTCTCTGTTTTTCTAGCATTTCAAAAACATTTCTGAAGAGCAGTTGGAGGCCCATTAGACTTTTCAGTGTAGATGACCACAATGGGACAGTCAATACTGTCCAGTAATTAGCAGGGCTTTCTTTGAGCAGGAAAACACAGAAATGCAGTTCCGGCTGGCTTGGTGTCAGGGGGTGTGGCCTAATATGCAAAGGAGCCCCTGCTGGGCTTTTTCTACAAACAATGCCCTGGTGGTTTAGCATTACAAAATGATTCACGTATTCTTGAATTCAGTGATGATGGCTGTTCTAGACCACTGCTAAGAAAATGTGTGATTTTTAAAAAGTTCAATACGCTATTCTTGAGCAGTGCTGTGCATGCACCAACTTTTAAAAAAAAGTGGGCAGAGAACCATGATGGCAACATGAGCAAAGCACACACCTGGTATGAAAGGAAAACCACAGCAAACAAAGAAGAAAAACCAGATGGCCTTGTGATATTTGGAATCTCTGCTGACAATGCAAACTGATCAACAATTGCACAAGCAGCAGGGAAAATCTTCTTCAAATGAAATCAGCCTTGGATAGTTATTGTGAGGACCATGTCCCAACCTCCAGATGACGCCCCCCTGTTTAAACACACCTTTTATACCCTAAGTGTCAATGGGATCTGAAACTTGGAGAGTTTTCTAAAGACACCTGAGTTTAGCCATGACTTGGAAATTCTGAGAGACAGGAGCGGAAGGGTGTTCTGGTATCACAAACTGATTAAGTGCAATGTCCCCCAGCTCAGGATTCTCAATAATAATAAGACTTCAATTCATTCTCAATATCAAAAGACTTTTCAGCATGCCCCGGTCTAGAGAGGGTTGAGAGTTCTGAGGGAACTGTGATTGGCTCATGATCATCCAGCAGGCTTCATATTGAGGACTGGGAATCAAGCCTGGTTTAAAAGATTACAGTTCACTACAGTTAACTACTATACCTTGGTAGTAGAACTCACTTAAACTTCCTGTCCACTGCCAAGGCAAGGACCTCCAGAGGTAAAAATTCAGTAAAGGTGAATGCTTCAACCTTCCAAAACCTATGAACAGGCCTCAGATTCAGCAGGAGATCACAATAGCACAGCTCCTGAACTGTTCTGACAGTTCCCCCTCTTATTCTAATAAATTATGCTAATGAGCGCCACCATCTATTTTTCTACAAAACAACCCCTGCCTACAAAGATAATTTCATTCCCTTTCATACTCAAATTTACTTATGATGATGGTAGTGATGATGGAAAGAATTGACACCAGGGGTTCTATTGTATCTGAGAATGCTGTTACAAAAAACATCCCCATTCCAGGAAACTGCCATTTAACAGCATCCCTAGTAATTAAGTCCATGGTAGAGTCACAATGGTGTTTTCTCCACTAGCTCTTCTTATTATGAAGCTCCCACTCATTGATCTCACGAATGCTAAGTTTTATTTATTTCTCATGTGGCAAAATTACACACAGGAAACATAATAACATAAAATAGGTAACTGAGTTGACACAATGAATATACAGACAGGTTGAGCAATTGCACTAAATACTAATATCTAAACTTTTGATCCACTTGATCACAGCAATATTTGGGGAAAGGGGTAGGTGACTCAGGTTGAATGGCCTTTGGAGAAGGAGCTTAGTGTTCAGATGTACCATTGTGAGTGCAAGGGGGGCATACTTTGGAATTAGTTTTGATACAGATCTGATTTATGGGGGATAATAATTACTGAATAATCTGTTTTGGCTTCACATAGGTTCCCTGATTACATTGGACCTAAGTATAAGTATTAGTTATATGCTACGCTCACTTTTAATGTTCTGTTTTCTATTTCTGTGCAATCATTGCAAGAAAATAAAGTTCCTTTCAACAGAAACTGGTAATGTTTTACCCACATCCTTTATTAGGTATGGACAAACATTAAATTGCTCTCAGGAAGGTTGGATTCTAGAGGAAATTGCAATAAATACAACTGGTGAGATTTAACTTTGCTCTCCAATTATAAAATTGAATTTCCTTTAAGATGATTTATATGTTAATTACACTAGATGTGTTTTTTAAATAATTATGCAAACACACAACTCCAGATTAATGAACTGCAAATGAAAACATTTGAAATCCTTCTAAATAAAATACAACATTCTTATATTTAGAAAAAAAAATAGGAAAAGTGCATTGCATGTAGAGAGAGCAGCATTGTGGCCAATTTTTGGAATCTTAAATTCTCATTACATACAATAAGCAATATTCCCTCCCCTTCCCAAAATTAAAAGAATGATTTTTATTTTACAGTTTAGAAAATCTGCAGGAAAAAAGACCCCATATCATTTTTATTATATATGTTAAAAACAACAACAAGGGGGTAGTATGTGTATGGCAAAGCTATGAAGTATTTGAAGATGTGTGTTTCTGTGTGTGCGTATTTACCACAGACAACACGGGAACCCAGTTCCCATGTTTAATCTCCTCCTTCCACTACAATCCTACTGTTATACCAAGCTGCTTAGGAGAACAGGGCAAGATGCTTTGCCTTTGGTGCATCAATGAAAGCATTTTTCCTTTCCTCCATGGTTTTTATAATTCATGGTGTATGTATGTAAAAGAAGCACCAAACTTATGGAGATCCTACATGGTTTACAAGGCAAGTGATTGATCAAAGCTGGGTTGCCATTATCTTCCTCTGCAGTCTTCTTCCTTGGGGGTCTTCTATCAAGTACTGACCTTGCTTAGCCTCCAAGATCCAATGAGACTGAACTATACTATACCATTCCACATCCCCTTCATAAGTCACTATGCCAAGTGTTTTCCTACTTTGATTTAAATTGCAATTTTATGTATTTTTTCAAGAGACATAAACTTTAAAAATTGTATTTTGAATTTGTGATTTTTAACTAAAATATAATTGCTCTTTACTTTGTTTTTTATTTCAATTATGTAAGAACTAGGAAACAACAACAAAATGCTGCAGCTAGATATCAAGGAATAGGTCAAGCGTCGTGATTTTAAAGAAACAGAATGAGGTAGCAACTAACCATGCCATCCTAAGCAGTGTTATACCCTAATATTAAAGTCAGTAGGCTTAGAAAAGTATAATTTTGTACAGCAAGAGTAGGACAACTACAGTTATGGAACAGTACTAAATCATCCACTCATCAGAATATTAGCACTTATAACACACTTAAGAAGAAACTGAAGTGGTTGTGTGGTTTGTTACATTGGAATGGGTAAGCGTCATTTTGGGCAGAAGCTGACAGGAGCTGAGCTCCAAAACCTCATAATTTTATTGTGCCCTTTCTTTCTTAACCCCACTCCCCAAGAAAAAAATTGCTTCTGGGCTCCATTGTTCAAAACCCCTGTGAGATTTCTTGCTGAACTCTTAAGATTTGACAAACTTTATATTTTGTCCCACAAAAATGGGAAAATAACCAACATATAAAGCAAACAGATGGAAATCTTCAGCATGCCACTGTGGCCACATAGGAGAAAGTAATTTTAAAAGTAGGATGGGAGTAATGTTTTATTATGGCAATTCGGCCCCTTCCAAGCCGAGCGGACCATCATCCGCTGAGGCTGGGGGCCGCCCATTGCCTCCCCGGATGGATGGGAGGCAGTGGACTCGCTCAACAGCCCTGAAGGGGTGAGGCACGGCCTTAAAAGGCCAGCCCTGCCCCCAGCTGCACAGCTTGAAATTGGTTCTCAGACCGAGCAGAAGCAGCATCTGCTGGGTCCGGGGCTGTGCATTGTTCTGGCTTGTCGGGAGCCAGCTGATCGGCGCAGTTGATTTTGGTGGCATCGGTGGAGCCGTGGCTCATCGAGGAGCGAATCTTCAGCCGCGCAGCAGGCACGGAGCCAGATTTTTAAGCCCCATGGGGCCTGCGGCGGTTTGTTTTTGTACTGAGGAAGGCCCAGGCCGATCAGTTTGTGGGGGATAGAGGGGGATTTTTAGGTCCTGGAGGCAGTGTGCCCCCAATTGGGCAGGGGGGGGTTGCCTTGAAAAGGGGGTGAGCGCTTCTCTTCTCCCCCCCCCTTTCCATTCCTTTTATCACCCGGGCAGTTTGGGTAGTAAGACCCAGTGAAAGCTGGGAGTGGATGGCATGGGGCCTAAAAAAGGCCAAGGGAAGAGCAAGGGGAAGCAGCTTGCTAAGAGGCCACCTAAGAGGCCTTCCCTTGAACAACCCCCACCTTATTTATTTATTTAGAATTTATATCCCGCCCTTCCCACGAATGGCTCAGGGGGATAGTAGATAATGAGGACATGAGGATCAGGCAGGCCATCATGGAGCGTTTGGCTGCCATGGAAGAGGCAAGGGGGGGTGGGGGGCCCTTCACGGAGAGCCTCTGGGCTCATGGGCTCTGGAAGGGCTGCTACCATGTCCTTCCAAAGGGAGGTGCTCGGCGGCTTTCTGTATTGCAGAGTGCAGATGACAGCAGTGGTGGCGCTCAGGAGGTGCCGCCGTCAGAGGAGGAGCAGAGGGAGAAGATGGATGCAGTGGCGGTGGTGCCGCCCGAGGTGGAAGGTAAATTACCAACACGGCATCAAGGGATGGTATGGTGATGAGGCACTTGGGGTCCCAATCCGGCAGCGAGCTCTGGGCCTGTTGTGGGGTCACAGGCTTTAGGATCCGCCTATTTGGGGGCTGGGCAGCCTGCTGTGCAGCAGTTTTAAATTCACCGTCCCTGCAAGTCGGTAGTACGGCCACGACGCCTTTAATAGAGGGTGCTGTGGGCCATAGTACTTAGCTCCTATAAGAGGAGGTCAGGTTAGCGGCTTGGGGCCAAGCGGTCAGGTAACGTCGGGGGGGGGTTGCCTTGGGGTTGGCAGCAGACCCCTTCAACATCCTTGTCTTGGCCCACATAGCAGAGCAGAATCTGGGGGTTTCCATCTCACCCACCTGTCCCTTGTAGCATGGTGGATTTTCATGCTTTGCTTTTTGGAGACCCTGCTATGCCCCTTGGTGATCATCTTACTGCCACTACTAGGGACAAGATTTTAAAAGGCAAATATGTAGATGTTTTTAGCCTTTTATATAGGGAATTGGAGAAGAAGTCAAAAGACGAGCTTGATGAAAAGGACAAAGAGAAGTTGAAACGGAGTCATAGCCAGGGCTCAGCCTTGGTGGGCGCCCCCCCCCCTTTCCAGTACTGCAATATCATTTATAGGGCGTATTATGATGTTACTGGCATGGCGTGGCTGCAGTATGATGAACAATTTCGTATGCGGGCGGCGGTTAATCCTGGCCTCCCGTGGGACCAGATTAACCAACAGCTTTGGCTGCAGCTTATGGCACCCATGAAACCCAATGCTGGGGAGAGATCCAATAGTGGCCACCTTGTGCAGAAGACACTGATGCCTTCTGGCTCCCGCGCATTCGCGGAGCAGTCAGTTCAGCCACGGCTGCTTTGCTGGGAGTTTACTTCCCAAGGTGTGTGTGCCAGGAAGTCGTGTAGGTATAAGCATGAGTGCCCGCTTTGTGCAGGGCCTTGGGGGTAGTGCCCAAGAAGGCAGCGGGTGAATTCCAGTTGATTCATCACCTTTCTTATCCCAGGGGACAATCCGTTAATGATTCGATCCCAGC
This sequence comes from Heteronotia binoei, assembly GCF_032191835.1. NCBI lineage: Eukaryota > Metazoa > Chordata > Lepidosauria > Squamata > Gekkonidae > Heteronotia > Heteronotia binoei. The sequence goes on along the minus strand of NC_083225.1, from coordinate 77,872,758 downwards.
TCAGCTTTGTTCGGTTAAATATACTTCTTTTGACCGGGCCGTGCAGATTGTGCAGCGGTGTGGGGTTGGGGCAAAGCTGGCTAATTGTGATATTAAGTTGGCATTCCGCCTTCTCCCTGTTCACCCATGGGATTTTGAATTATTAGGTTTTGTATTTGAAGGGAGTTATTATGTAGATAGAGCGCTGCCAATAGGATGTTCTGTGTCATGTGCCACTTTTGAGCGGTTCAGCACCTTTTTGGAAAGGGCACTACAGGCTAGAACAGGGGCACGGGACACGGCACATTATTTGGATGATTTTTTATTTGTGGGTCCCGCGAGCTCTGGGCAGTGTCTTTTCTTGTTACGATCCTTCGAGGCGTTATCGAAGGAGCTAGGGGTACCACTTGCTCATGAAAAAACAGAGGGCCCAAATACGGTTTTGACCTTTTTGGGTATTGAATTAGATACTGTGCGCCAGTTTTCCAGGTTGCCAGAGGATAAGCGCTTGAACCTTTTGGTTCGAGTCAGGTTCGTAAGGAGTAAGCGCAAGGTTACTCTCCTCAAGTTGCAACAGTTAGTGGGCCATCTGAACTTTGCATGTAAAGTGGTCACCCCTAGTAGGGCCTTTTTAAGGCAGTTTTGTGATGGAATGGTTGCCCTTCATTTGCCACATCACTTCACACGAGTCACTAGGGAGATGCATAATGATCTTAGCGTTTGGGAGACATTTTTGGAGATGCATAATGATCTTAGCGTTTGGGAGACATTTTTGGAGGAGTTTAATGGCATTTCCTTCTGGAGAAGGGACATGCAACTGAAAGTGGAGCTCCAGATTGTCTCTGACGCAGCAGGTTCCACTGGCTTCGGGGTTTATTTTAGGGGACATTGGTGCGCCGAACAATGGCCACAAGAGTAGTTGGGTTCCGAGTTATGTCGGAAATTGACTTTTTTTGAATTCTTTCCCATCGTGGTGGCTATTTTTCTTTGGGGCTGGCCCCGCCCCCAGCTGCGCAGCTCGAAATTCGTTCTCAGACTGAGCAGAAGCAGTGTCTGCTGCCGGCCTCTGTCTAACTACACGGTTCACTTCTGGTGTGACAACATAGCTGTAGTTCATGTTGTGAACAGCCTGACATCAAAGTCCCCCCCGGTGATGAGGTTGGTTTGGGCATTTACTTTGCGTTGTCTGAAGTTAAATATCTTGTTCTTGGCGAAACACATTCCAGGCATTTGTAATGGTGTGGCAGACACTATGTCTCGCCAACAGATGGAGCGCTTTCGTCAGCTAGCTCTGGAAGCCGACCAGTGACCCGTGAGCATCCCTGCGGAGTTGTGGCAGATTGGAGGGATGAAGTTAGCCGGGGAATCTACCTCACCATTGCGCCCAGCGCCAAAAGGTAGTATGACTGGGCGGCTAGCCAGTTTTTAGCCTTCAGGGAGGGGGCTGGGTTACCTGAAATATGGCCTGTCCCTGTTGAGCAGCTGTTGCAATTTTGTGTTCATCAGAGGGAGCACGGCCTCTTAGTAAAATCTATCAGAGGAAAGATGGCTCTGTTGTCTTTTTTGAGTAAAACACGGGGGCAACAGGATGCGACTAAGGATTTCCATATCCTTAAAATGTTAGAGGGTTGGTCTCAGGAGACGGGCCATCGGACTGACGGCAGGCAACCTATTTCGCCATCTATCCTCCTGGGGCTTCATGCCACGTGGGTGCTTGTTTGTGGCTCGGTTTACGAGGAGGCGCTGTTCCATGCAGCCGCGTTGACGGCGTTTTTTGAGGCTTTTCAGGTTTCAGAGTTGGTGGCACTCTCCCGTAATGATGTTCTGCAAGGACCCTGCAGTTGGGGGGTGTAAAATTTTTTGGTGATCAGATGAGGTTACGTGTCTGCCAGTCGAAGACGGACCAGAAGCAGCAGGGTTGTATGGATACTCTTGGGCCCTGCTCGGAGAGGGAGTTATGTCCAGTCACTGCGCTGGCACACTACATGGAGTTGTGGGGAGGGTCAGAGGGCCCACTTTTTTCCACATAGATGCGTCCTCCTTGACCAGGTATCAGTTTTGGTCCATTACGAGCTGAGCATTGGCAGAGATCGGTCTCGGTGGGGTAAAGTTCGGCACCCATTCTTTCAGGATCGGGGCCGCTTCTATGGCTGCGACGATGGGTTATGGGGGTGAAGACATACATCACGTGGGTCGTTGGAAGTTAAGGGCCTATCGAACTTATGTTCAGCCGTTACAGACTTGAGGCATAGGAACGACACGGATTAGTTACCCCTTTCACTCCACTGTTTTCTTACCCAATGTTAGGGTAAAGTTGGTTTTGCTGTTCAATATTTTCATGGCTTTTTTCTTCTAGGTGCTGTGGCTGGCATTGAAAGCAAAAGGATCCTGATACGTGGCCACAGTATTGTGTTTTGGGCGGCACATCAGGCCCAGCAGACATCAGTTGGTTCACAGCTGGGCCTGAGTGAAAGAGCCATTATTGAGTGGCAGGGCCACCGCGGCATGAAGTGGTCTGGGCTCCTGCCGCTGCTATTTGGGGGTGTGAGGGGCCCTCCTCCACAGATTCTGATGATACATCTGGGAGAGAATGACCTGGGTTTGATGAAGGGGAAGGCCCTTTCAATTCAGGCCCAGACAGATATTGCCTTGATAGGCAAGAGGTGGCTGGGAGTCCTTATCCTGTGGTCAGCCATGTTGCCGCGCCGGGTGTGGTGGGCTGCTTGGGACCCAGCAGGTTTGGAGCATGCCCGCATTAAGGCCAATCGGACCTTGCGTAAATCCCTGGGTAGGGGGTTGGGTGTTTATGTGCCTCATTCTTCCATTCAGTCGAGTCTTCCAGACTTGTATAGGGAGGATGGGGTTCATCTTTCCGTAAAGGGCAACGAGGCCTTTTTGGCTGACTTGCGGTAAGGGCTGTGCCAGGTTTTAGGAGTTGGTGTGGGTACAGTAGCCTAAGCTGAGGCTTGGCCCTGTATGTGGCTGTTTGTTGTTGGGAAATGTTTTGGGGATTGGTGAGCTCCTGTGGCACCGCACCATTTTGGTGAAGGGCCTCCCTGGGGGACCGTTAAGCTGTATGGCCCAAGGTTGGCTCTAGGAAGTCCTGGGATCCCGTCACATGGAGAGTGTCCACATTCCAGGCTGTACATCTTTGGGGATGGTGCAGCTTTGTGAGCGGTGATCATGTTGCTGGGCCAGCCGGGTCTGAGCCGTTGGGTTGGCTCATACCTGGGGCTTTGGGGCTCGCCCATTTTCAGGTTAAGGAGGTGGTCAGGTTGGACCCCTGGCTTGACCTGTCCCCATGTTTGCCCTTGCTGTTAAGTTAATAAAGTGGCCCTTTAATCCAGATTGGTGTCTGTCTCATTATTCTGACTGGGAAGGCAATTCGGCCCCTTCCCAGCCAAGCGGACCATTGTCTGCTGAGGCTGGGGGCCGCCCATTGCCTCCCCGGATGGATGGGAGGCAGTGGACTTGCTCAACAGCCCTGAAGGTGTGAGGCGTGGCCTTAAAAGGCTGGCCCCGCCCCCAGCTGCGCAGCTCGAAATTTGTTCTCAGTCCGCCCGCCCGTCATGCAGTACAGGAATAGGCTGGTTGCCTTTTACGGGGCCGGGTAGGAATTTTTCACCCCCCCCCCGACTAATTGGCTGGTTGAGGGGTGTTTTTGCCTACCCTGTACCGCGGGTAATGGGTGCTGGCAATTGGTTCGGTGGTGCCATTAGGTAGGTTGGTCACTGGCTGTTTGTTGTTGGGAAATGTTTTGGGGATTGGTGAGTGCCCGTGGCACCACACCATTTTGGTGAAGGGCCTCCCTGGGGGACCATTAAGCTGTATGGCCCAAGGTCGGCTCCAGGGAGTCCTGGGATCCCGTCACACGGAGAGTGTCCACATTCCAGGCTGTACGGCTTTGGGGATGGTGGAGCTTTGTGAGCAGTGATCATGTTGCTGGGCTGGCCAGGTCTGAGCCGTTGGGTTCACTCATACCCAGGGCTTTGGGGCTCGCCCATTTTCAGGTCAAGGAGGTGGTCTGGTTGGACCCCTGGCTTGACCTGTCCCCATGTTTGCCCTTGCCGTTAATAAAGTGGCCATTTAATCCAAATTGGTGTCTGTCTCATTATTCCGACTGGGGAGGCAATTATAGTTCAAGATACATTTTAAGGTAGATGCTGAGCTGATTTAATTTAGTAGACCTTCTGGTGATTTCAGCTGCATGTGGCATATGCAAATGAGTTGTGCTAATGAGCTCTGGCAGCTCTTTTTCTATGAAATGACCTCTTGGAATGGGCCCAAAGACTAAGTTTATTAAGTAAATGAAACAAGGATAAAGAAGAGGGGGAAATGAGGAAGTAAAGGATCAGCTAAAAAAACAGTAGTTCAGAAAAAGCTCTGTATGTGCTACAATGTACAAATTAGTTGTGCTATCCAAGCTTTAGGAAGCTGTCAAAATGGCTGCTGTGAATCAATAGAAGATGAAGAAGTTCACTAAACAGACACAGCATCACTTTATTATAAGTAGGCTTCCTATTTCTTTTTTCCCTCCTCCATTTGCAAAGAAATCAAGACTAAACCACAATCAAACACAATGGGAAAGCACAAAATGATAAAAGAAGCAGTAGGAGTCCTGTGTAGAGTTTGCATCCAAAACATTTTCAGGGACTGGTATTTCCATTGTGGAATAAGCCATTTGCTCTTAATCACAACAGGCATAGTAGAGATTTGGAACCTCTGGCTGTATAGTTTTATTAGATAGGAAAAGTGTTCATCTGTCTGATTTACTCTTGTAGCCAGGTGCAAAACAGTGATCTGTTGGACACTTTCATTATCACTGCTTTTTGATTTTGTATGAGCCAAGTTTCTACATGAAATTATTATTCCTCTTGATCACATGTTTTCATTTCTGAAATGTTAGCAATAAGGCTGAATGACCATGCTGAATGCAATTCCCTACTGACAGTGAGTTTGGTGATGCATGATGGCTACTGAGCTGGGTGCTGTGGAGGACTTTACAAGGCTGCTGGGCTTGCGACACTTGCTAATTCTTCAAATGAGTTGGTGGCCATGGCCAGCATTTAGTATATTGCTTCACAATGGCTCTACAATGTGTGTGCACTAAAATGTATGGGTATTAAACTCCATTTTTTTCTCAGCATGATTTTTTTTTGTCTGTAAATAGTGAAACTATTTTGTTTTCTGTGTATTTATCTTATCACACTTTTCCTCAAATATGTATCTCTAAACAACCAACACAAGTTGTCATTGCAACAGAGAACTCAGAATTGAACACATACATAAACACAAGCTTTATATTGAATCAGTCCATCAGTTGTTTATTCTGACTGGCAGTGGCTCATGAGGGTCTCAGTCAGAAGTTTTTCGTATCACATACTACCTAATGCTTTTGAATGGAAATGCCAGAGATTAATCCTAAAAATTACCTAGGGGTCATTTTGTAGAAAAAGAGGTGTCAAAGCTCATTAGCATAACTAATTTGCATATGCCACACACCCTGGACATCAGTGGAAGGTGAATTAAATCATATCAGCTTAGCATCTACCTTAAAATACCTCATGAATCATAATTGCCATAATAAAACCTTACTCCCATCCTACTTTTTATATTACTTTCTTCTATGTGGCCACAGTGACATAATGAAAATTTCCATCGGTATGCTTTATATGTTTTGATGATTTTCCCATTTTTGTGGGGCAAAATATTATAACATTTGTCAGATCTTAGAGTTCACAAAATTCTCACAGGGGGTTTGAAGAATGGAGCCCAGAAGCAAGTAGCTGGGGGAGGGGGGATAAAAAAAAGAAAGAGCACAATAAAATTTAGATGTTGTGGAGCTCCTGCCCAAAATGAGGCCTGCCTAAAACTTTCAGTAAAGCAGGGACTTTACCACTAAGCCACAGTCCTTCGCTATATTCTTACTACAAGGACACTGGAAAAATTACCATCTTTATGGCAACTATTCCTCACTTTTATACTATAAAATGAAGTAGTATGCACTGAATGAATTCAAGCCACCTTTTCTTGAGTGCCCGTATTACCTGGAACACAGAGGTACAAATGAATGTTCCTTCACAAATGCACTTCCATGATCCTGCAGCAAGAATTTTTTGGTCTGTGTGCGAACCTGGGCAATATCTTGCAAAGGGATTTGGAGTTGCAGATAGTGAGAGAGACAATACATAAGTTTAGTCTTTTTAATATATAAAATTTAATCGAAGAACAAGGAGTGGACTTTAGATAGATTGAAATAGCAATGTAATTTATTTAATATGGGGAATTACAGAGCTATGAGCAACTAGATGGTCTATAGAATCATACAAATATTTGGGGAATAAGAATAATAACGAAGGAGGAGGAGAAAGAGAAATTGGATTTATATTCCACCCTATACTCTGAATTTCAGAGTCTCAAAGCAGTCACAATCTCCTTTACCTCCCCCCCCCCCCCACAACAGACACCCTGTGAGGTAGGTGGGGCTAACAGAGCTTTTACAGCAGCTGCCCTTTCAAGGACAACTCCTACAAAAGGCTGACCCAAGGCCATTCCCACAGGTGCAAGTGGAGGAGTGGGGAATCAAACCCAGTTCTCCCAGATAAGAGTCCACGCACTTAACAACTACACCAAACTGGTGATGATCCCTTATGGAAGCCATCATAGTTATGCTAAACGTGTCCTTCTTTAGGCTTAGGGTTGCCAATTCCCAGGTGGAGGCAGGGGATCCCCCAGTTTGGAGGTCCTCCCCCCACTTCAGAGTCATCAGAAAGCTGGAGAAAGGAGGACTGATTCCCATAGGGTATAATGGAAAACTGATCTGCGGGTATCGGGGACTCTGGGGAGGGCTGTTTTTTGAGGCAGAGGCACCAATTCCTCAAAACACTTTCCAATTTTCAAAAAGATTATTACTTTTGCTAATTGATTAAGCTGCTGTGGGAGGAGGGAAGGGGGTTAAATTAATTGTTTTGAAATTAATTGGCAAAATGGAAAGTTAGCAGTAGGGGATTGTATATTAGATATGAGGTGGTATAGAGCACTGGATTAAGTGGGAGGGTGGGGCAGGATAAGTCACAACTATAGATATTATACTCTGCTGCTGATCTGAGGCTCAGCGAAGACCATCAGTGAAAGATGGTCAGGCAATTCCAGTGCTACTGGGGAGGGGAAAGTACAGTGGTAGGAGCAGGCAGAGTTGGAACGGAAGGAGACTGAGACATAGGAAGGCTTGCTTCCCTTCCAGCCTGCATCCCATCCCAATGATAGCGGGTATGGAGGCCAAGTGGAAACACTCACCTCCGTCCCTGGTGTTGTGCAATGCCAGGTCCATAAATAATAAGATCTCAGTCCTACAAGATTTGCTAACTAGGCAGGACATGGACCTGCCTTGCGTGATGGAGACCTGGGTGCAAGATGGAGAGACAGTAGCTCTCTCCCAAGTAGCTCTACCTGTGTTCTCCATCCTTCACCATGCGTGGGCTAGCAGGCAGGGGGGGGAGGGGTGGCTTTTTCATATGGGAGGATTGCTCCTTTAGGGCGCTCCTGCCTTCAAAGATCACGAGCATAGAGTGTGCTGGCCTGATGTGGGATGTTGGGGAGAGTGTGGCTATCTGGCTGGTGTACCATCTGCCTAAGGCACCAACTGGTGCCTTATCATCCCTGATGGAGGCTGTAGTAGGCTGGGCACTGGAGCACCCTTGACATTGTCTTGGGAGACTTCAATGTCCATGCGGCTTCCATTCGGATGATAGACCTAGTGTCTTCCTTGGCAGCACTGGGACTCTCCCAATATATAACAACTCCCACGCAACTGGCCGGGCACATGTTAGATCTGATCTTTGCGGTAGGAGTTGCAGTGGAACAGATTTCTGCTGATGCAGTGCCATGGTCTGACCATTATGCCCTGAAGGCCCATGTGGATACTTCACCTCTATCCCGCTTAGGCGGTGAGCAAGTTTTAGCTCACCTGCAAAGCCAGCTGGACCCTGTGGCTTCAAATGGCTTTGCAAGATCCCTGGCCCTCTGGTGACTCATTAGATGAGCTTGCAGAGATCTGGAATAGCCTGCTCTCTGCAGCCATTGACAAGATTGCTCCTCAATGTCCTCTTCATTCCCATTCATAATCCGCACTATGATATACCCCAGAGCTGCGATCGATGAAACGGCAGTTAAGATGACTAGCAAGCAGTGGTGACATACTTGGGACGAAGCTACGAGAATATCTTATGCAGACCTATGAGATGGCGGCTCAGGCCACAAAGAAGGCTTATTTTGCATCCCAGATTGCGTTTGAGACCTTGTGCCCAGCCCAATTATTTGGAGAGCTAAAAACAATTGTGTCAAGAATACAATTTGACAAATTTTACAAAAATCTATATATTGTATTGTGCAAAAACATCCAATTAACATTCCAAAACCATAGATCACATAAAGAGCATAAAGTCCCAAACAGAAACACTGTTTCTAAAGATGACTCCGACGAATTGCCCCCCCAGGCGGAATAACGAGACACACACCAAATTGGATTAAAGGGCCACTTTATTAAAACTTAACGGCAAGGGCAAAACATGGGGACAGGACAAGCCAGGGGTCAACCGGACCACCTCCTTGACCTGAAACTGGGCGAGCCCCCAAAGCCCTGGGTATGAGCCAACCAACGGCTCAGACCCAGCCGGCCCGGCAACATGATCACCGCACACCTGAGCTCTGCCATCCCCACAGCCGTGCAGCCGGGGATGCGGACACTCCCCGCGTGCCGGGATCCACAGGCTCCCTGGAGCCAACCTTGGGCCGTACAGCTTAACAGTCCCCCAGGGAAGCCCTGCGCCAAAATGGCGCGATGCAACGGGAGCTCACCGATCCCCAAAACATAATCCCAACCACAAACTGCCAGTGACCAACCTATAATAACGGCACCACCATTCCAATTGCCAGCACCAAACATCAGCAGTACAGGGTAGGCAAAAACACCCCCAAACAAGGCCAATCAGTCTGAGGGCGAAAAATTCCTACCCGGCCCCTGAAGACAGGCAACCAGCCTCTGCCTGTACTGCTTGACGGACGGGCGGGCGGGCCGAAAGCGGAATCCTAACTGCGTATGAGGGGGCGGGAACAGCCTCTTAAGGCCGCTTCTCACCCCCGCCCTTCAGGACTGACCCATTGCCTCGCATCCACGCAGGGAGGCAATGGGCGGCACCCAGCCCCAGCGGTCGATGGACCGCTCGGCTGGGAAGGTGCTGAATTGCCTCCCCAGGCGGAATAACGAGACACACACCAAATTGGATTAAAGGGCCACTTTATTAAAACTTAACGGCAAGGGCAAAACATGGGGACAGGACAAGCCAGGGGTCAACCGGACCACCTCCTTGACCTGAAACTGGGCGAGCCCCCAAAGCCCCGGGTATGAGCCCCGGGTATGAGCCCCCAAAGCCCCGGGTATGAGCCCCGGGTATGAGCCAACCAACGGCTCAGACCCGGCCGGCCCGGCAACATGATCACCGCACACCTGAGCTCCGCCATCCCCACAGCCGTGCAGTCTGGGATGTGGACACTCCCCGCGTGCTGGGATCCACAGGCTCCCTGGAGCCAACCTTGGGCCGTACAGCTTAACAGTCCCCCAGGGAAGCCCTGCGCCAAAATGGCGCGATGCAATGGGAGCTCACCGATCCCCAAAACATAATCCCAACCACAAACTGCCACAGACAGTGCCAAGCCTCTGCTTAGGCCGCTGTACCCCAAACTATAAAACCCGAAGAAGCCCTTGCCGCAAGTCGGCTAAAAATAGCTCGTTGCCCTTCTCTGACAGATGGACGCCGTCCTCTCTGTACAATTCCTGCATACTAGATAAGATAAAAGGATGGGGCAAATAAACCCCAAGACCCCCACAGAGGGCTTTGCGCAAGGCCCTGTTGGCCTTTATGCTGGCGCGCTCCAAACCAGCTGGGTCCCAGGCTGTCCGCCAAACCCGGCGCGGCAGCATGGCCGACCACAGGATCAATACACCCGGCCACCTATTGCCGATCAAAGCCAGATCCGACTGGGCCTGAATCGAAAGGGCCTTCCCCTTCATCAACCCCAAATCGTTCTCCCCCAAATGTATTACCAAAATCTGCGGGGGGGGGGCCTCCCAGGTCCCTGAACAACAGGGGCAGGAGCCCGGGCCACTTCATACCACGACGGCCCTGCCATGTAATTACAGCTCTGTCACTCAGGCCCAGCTGTGAACCGATCGGCGTCCGTCGGGCCTGGTGTGCCGCCCAAAACACAATGCTGTGGCCGCATATAAGGATCCTTTTCCTCTCGCCACCAACCACAGCACCTAGAAGAAAAAACTATTAGAACTGCTGAATAAGAATGAACAACATAACACGCCTCAACAATTCCCAGCTGTTATAGGGGCAAACCCCCCACCTTAAGAACGCAAAGGCCGAATATAAGCTCTGTAAGCCCCAGACTTCCAACGCCCGACTTGATGAATGTCCTCTCCCCCATAGCCCAGCGCTGCGGCTGTAGAAGCCGCACCGATTCTGAAGGAATGGGTGCCAAATTTGCGTCCCCCGAGGCCCAAATGTTGCAGGGCTCTACTCGTGATGGCCCAAAACTGGTACTTCGTCAAGGGGGCCTCATCGACATGGCGGAAAAGGGGGCCATCCGAAGATCCCCGCCATTCGATGTAATGCTTAATTGCAGCAACTGGGCATAACTCACGCTCAGCACAAGTCCCAACCGTCACCGTGCAGCCATGCTGCTTCTGATCCGTCTTTGAACGGCGAACCCTGAACGCCACCCGGTCGCTGAATAAACTAACATCTCTAAACTGTAGGGCCCTTGCAGAAACATCATTGCGGGAGAGCGCAACCAGCTCTGACACTCTAAAGGCCCCCAAAAATGCCGTCAATGTGGCACTGTGAAAGAGAGCCTCCTCATAAGATGACCCACAAACAAGGGCCCAAGAGGCATGAAGCCCCCTGAGGATGGACGGCGAGATAGGCTGCCTACCGTCAATCTGGGGCCCGGCTTCCCGAGACCAACCTTCCAGCATTTTTTGTATGCGAAAATCCTTAGTCGCATCGCCGTGCCCTCTGGCCTTACTTGTGAAAGCTAGTGCAGCCAGTTGGCCATGAATGGATTTTACTGAAAGACCTTGGTGCTTCTGATGCACGCAAAACTGTAACAACTGTTCAACAGGAATGGGCCACACCTCCGGTAGTCCTACCCCCTCTCTGAAAGCCAAAAACTGGTTGGCCGCCCGGTCATACGACCTTTGGGTGCTGGGCGCTATGGCAAGATGGATCGCATGGCTCACTTCTTTCCTCCAATCTGCCACAATTCCGCCGGGATGCGCTCGGGCAACAGATCGGCTTCCGGGGCTAATTGACGGAAACGGTCCACTTGTTGGCGAGACAGAGCGTCCGCCACCCCGTTACACGTGCCTGGAACGTGCTTAGCCAAAAACAAGATGTTCAGTTTTAAACAGCGTAACGTAAATGCCCTAACAAGCCGCATGACCGCAGGGGACTTAGATGTCAGACTGTTAACGACATGGACAACGGCCATGTTATCGCACCAGAAGTGTACTGTACAATTGGCCAAGGCCTCGCCCCAAAGAAAAACAGCCACAACAATCGGAAAAAACTCAAGGAACGTCAGGTTCCGGCACAACTCAGAGCCCAACCAATCTTGTGGCCATAGCTCCGCACACCAGTGCCCCCGGAAATAGACCCCAAAACCGATGGAACCGGCGGCATCTGAAACTATCTGTAACTCAGCCTCGAGCTGCATATCTGCCCGCCAGAAAGAAACGCCGTTGAATTCCATTAAAAATGTCTCCCAAACAGCAAGGTCCTCTTGCATTTCCCTCGTAACGCGGGTAAAATGATGCGGTAAGCGCAGGTTGACCATTCCATCACAGAATTGCCTCAAGAAGGCCCTGCCAGGAGCCACTACTTTACATGCAAAGTTCAAGTGGCCCACTAGCTGTTGTAATTCCAATAAGGTGACCTTACGCTTAACCAACACTGATCGGACCCGCGTTAGGAGGCTTAAACGCTTATCTTCGGGCAACCTTGAAAACTGACGCTCTGTATCCAGTTCAATGCCCAAAAAAGTAAGATCCGTAGTTGGACCCTCGGTTTTTTCCGCGGCCAATGGCACGCCTAATTCCTCAGCCAACTCCATGAAGGCTGTTAACAACTAAAAGCACTGCCCAGAACCCGCGAGGCCCACGAAAAGGCAATCATCTAAATAATGAGCAGTGTTCGGAATACCTGTTCTAGAACGCAATGCCCATTCCAAGAAAGAGCTAAAACGCTCGAATGCCGCACAGGAAACCGAACACCCCATCGGCAGTGCCCTATCAACATAATAACTCCCTTCAAAAGCGAAACCTAACAACTCAAAGTCCCCGGGGTGCACTGGGAGAAGGCGGAAAGCCGATTTTATATCACACTTAGCCAACTCGGCACCCCTGCCACACCGCCAAACTATCTGTACTGCTCGGTCAAAGGAAGTATATTTCACCGAACAAAGCTCAGACGGGATCGCATCGTTCACTGAATGCCCCCTAGGATAGGAAAGATGGTGAATTAAACGATATTCACCTGGCGCCTTCTTAGGCATGACTCCCAAGGGCGACACCCTCAAGTTCGGTAGAGGGGGGGACTTGAACGGGCCTAAGACCCTACCTTCAGCACACTCTTTTCGGATCTTCTCCCTAACAATGCTCTCAAAACCCTTAATTGAACGCAAATTAGCAGAAAAGAACGGGGTCCGTGGACCTTGATAAGGAATTCTGAATCCAAATAAGAACCCTTCGAACAGGTAACGCGCTTCAACCGGATGAGGGTAATCCTCTAACAACTGTTTAAGAATTCTCATACGAATGGGGCTGGGACCCTTTTCCAGGGTGCTGCCCCGGCCCGCCGCCAGTCCGCTTATTAGGCCACCTTTGTTTGGACCTGGTACAGGCTGTGAAGGTGTGAGGGCCCGAACAGATCGGGCACTCGTGCTTATACTTACAGCCCTTCCTGGCGCATGAGCCTTGGGAGGTGAACTCCCAGCAAAGCAGCCGTGGCTGAACCGACTGCCCCGCGGCTGCGCGGGTGCCCATAAAAGTTGATGTCGACGTCTTTTGGACCAAATGGCCACTATCAGAACACTCCCCCGCATTCGGTTTAGCGGGCGCCATAAGCTGCAGCCACAGCTGCTGGTTTATCTGATTCCACTGCATATAAGGATTAACAGCCGCCCGTATGCGGAACTGTTCGTCATACTGAAGCCACGCCCCTCCTGCGAAGTCATTATATGCCCGGTATATAATGTCGCAGTACTGGAACAACGGTGCTGCTCTCCAAGGTTGGGCCCTAGCGATAACGCCCGCATAAATGAGGAAACCGGGCAGCCAATTTGCCCATGTCCTATCAACTTTCCGATGCTTGAGCTTTTCTTTATCCTTCTCGTCAAGCTCGTCCTTAGATTTTTTCTCCAATTCCCTGTAGAGGAGGCTAAATACGTCTACGTATTCGCTTTTAAGGATTTTTTCCCTAGTGACCGCTGTAAGGTGGTCGCCCAATGGCATGGCGGGGTCCCCAAAAGGCAAAGCATGAAACTCCAATGAGCTGTAAGGGACCGGAGGATGTGAAGGGAACCCCCAAAATGCCCCCTGCTGACCAGCCCACGGTAAAGCCATGGACGGGGCTTGCTGCCATCCCCAAGGTAACACACCAGTCGCAGGTCCTGTGCCACCGATCCCCGGGCCACCTTCAGAACCAATGTTACTAGGGACTAAACCCCACAGAGACCAAACACTCTCAGCTGTGGGAGACGAAGAGGCGGAACTTGGCTGCGGGAGTAAACCAAGGGGTGCCTGCCGCCCCATAGGCGGAACTGCACCTAAGTAGTTAGCCCCAACTGCTGGAGCTCCCCCTGCAGGCCGGGAGCCAGACGCTATATTGGGCACCCAAGGGCCCCATGGCCATGCCACCCGTTGCTGCAGCACGAGTAACTTACCATCACCCACCGCCGGCGCCACCACGACCGCATCGGGCTCCTCCCCTTGCTCGTCAACTCCATCCTTCGCACAGCCACTGGTTCCTTCTGCCTCCTGTAACACAGATAGATGAGCCAGCACCTCCTTCTGAAAGGAGATGGTAGCCGCCCTGCCAGACCCTAAAAGGCCAGTGGCCCTCCTAGAAGGGCCAGGTAGACCTCTCGCCTCCTCCAAGGCAGCCAACTGATCCATAATGGCTTGCCTGGTCTGGGCCTCATTACCATCATCTGCAGGAGGCTGCTCAGGTGGCGGCCTCTTGGCAGGACGCTTTATTATATATATATAATATATATATACATATATATATGTATGTATGTATGTATGTATTTTATTAATTATTAATTACTCTTATTAATTTTATTAATTATTATTAATTATTAATAATTATTAATTACTCTCTCTTTTTTTAAAACCAGCCCACATATGACCAAAGGCAAGTGTGAGTATGGGGGGGGAGGGGGGGAAGAGCACAGCCCCACTCCCAGAGCACAGCCAAGTAAGTGCACGATAGGGGCCTATGCAGCCCGCCCACAACCCCACGAACCAAGGCCAGCCAGCCTGCAACACCCTCAAAAAACCTGAAATGCCAGACACAATAAGTGTGTGGGGGGATAATCCCAAATAAGGCCCCGGCCAAAGAACGCTGGAGGGGGGGAGGCCTGTAGGGCCCGACGCCGCTTCCCAAAATGCCTCCGCAACGGTCCAGGAGCCTCGCAGCTATGCGTGGCCCTTCTCAGAGGCCCGCCGGCCCACGCCCCTATGCCTTGGCCTAAATAAGGCCGTACAACGCCCAAAGGGGGAGGGAAGGGAGGAGAAACAAGCCGGCGCAAAGTGGCTCGCTAAGCCACGCGCCGCTGACGGAGCTAAACAGCAGCACGCTGCCGCGTCGCTGAGGACGCCTGGGCAGCTGACCGAACCGTCCCCGGAGACCAGAGCCCCGACGAAGCCGACTGCGCCACTGAAGTCCACGCTCCGCTCCCCACGGCCAGCAGCCAACCGGTAGGTGCTGCTCAGCCGAAAACGGAATCCTAACTGCGTATGAGGGGGCGGGAACAGCCTCTTAAGGCCGCTCCTCGCCCCCGCCCTTCAGGACTGACCCATTGCCTCGCATCCGCGCGGGGAGGCAATGGGCGGCACCCAGCCTCAGCGGTCGATGGACCGCTCGGCTGGGAAGGTGCCGAATTCTTTATAAAAAGTCTATAAGGAGTAACACTACTCAGAAGTAAGTTCCAAACAGAGTCCTTCCACTGATGTCGGCTTCCGAAGGAGAAATTCTTGCCTTCATGCAATCACTGGCTTAAATCGCGTTTTGCTGCATCTGCAGCTTCTTCACAAAGCCAACTATATAATAAGACCAAATGTGACAACAATAGTACAATAAACTCTGGTGCAAATTAAACAATAAAATATGCAACATACAACACAATATACAACCTGACAAGGTCCTCAGACCAGCCTCTCTCAAACGCCCAGATTAGAATTTTCAGTTGGCAACTTGGCCATACTAGAAAATCGATGTCCTAAAAGGACAAGTCACAGCTGGTATTAATTAATTATTTGAAGGGGACCTCTTATTTTTTTCAGACACATACCTCAAAAAACTTACACGAAACATGAGAGATCATTACATTGATTAAGACCAAAGGGTTCAGTCATATTTAGACAGTGTATCCACTTCGCCTCCTTCTGCAGCAAGATCTTTTATAAATCACCACCTCTACCACTAAAGATTTCTACCTTCTGCAATACAAAGAATTTCAGGGAGTCTAAATCATGGCCCATTTCCATATAGTGTTGGAGAAGAGGAACGCCAGGAATTTGGTGACGAACCCTTGAGATGTGTTCTAGGACCCGAGTCTTAACAGCCCTCCAAGAACATCCTACATAGATTTTTAAACAGTAACCACAGACCAAGGAATAAATAATGCCCTTAGAATCACAGTTTGCAAATCCAGTTAACTTAATTGTCACTTTTGTTCTTGAATCTACATATTCTTTTATATGTAGAGAATATTTGCAAGCTTTGCAGCCTTTGCAACGGTAATGCCCAATAGGTAAATGTGATGGTGTTGTCAATTCCTGCAGGTCCATATGGACCAAGATGTCACGTAAATTCCATGGCCTCCGAAAACCTACTGTGAGTGGAAACATACATCGCTCAGTGCTTGACACTAGACCCCAATGGCAGAGAACAATATTTTTTATAGCTAATGCCTTGGGAGTATACTGCAAAGACCAAAATATTTTTTGTGTTTCATTAACTCTCCCTTTCTCTTTCTGTCCATTCCAACCCTGTATCATTTTAGTCTGATCTTGTCCCATCGCCCTAATTTTTGCCTTATTAATAATTGCATTAGGGTATCCCCGCTCGCCAAACTGAGCTGCTAATTGATTATTTGCTTTCACATAATCAGTTCTCAGAGTGCTATTTAATTTCATACGTAAAAATTGGCCATATGGCACATTATTACGCAGATGGGGAGGGTGGAAGGAGGCATAGTGAAGATATCCATTCTTTGCCACTGGTTTCTTATGATTCTTAATTGCCAAGGTATTGTGGGTAGTACAAAACACAACTGTGTCCAAAAACACAATCATGTCAGAATCTTTCTTAAAAGAAAACCTTATACTGGAATGACAAGAATCCATCCAATCTACAGCCCAATTATTTAGCATAATTCAGTCACTAACAACTTTACCACAAGGTAAACTAAATGTTAGAGAATTGGTAATCAGCTGTGAGGCTTCTGTGAGTTTTTTCGCAGATAAGGTCTCATTGCTCTGCCAAAACCTCCCCACCACAATTAATACAGTGCAGGAACTCAAGGCACAGAGCACGTCTTCTGGTCCATTTCTGAATTCCTTCACTCCACTCAGCCTGGAGAAGGTTGACAGAATTCTTTTAGCTGTACACCTTACTACCTGTAGATTGGACCCGTGTCCATCCTGGCTTATAAAAGCTAGCCAGGCAATGCTGTGTGAGCCACTACAGGTTATTCTCAACAGATCCCTCATAGAAGGGACCTTTCCCATGCCACTTAAAGAGGTGGTGGTCCGTCCCCTCTTGAAAAAACCATCTGCAGACCCAGCTGTATTGGCAAACTATCAGTCAGTGTCAAACCTTCCCTTTTTGGGTAAGGTCATAGAGTGGGCAATGGTGATTCAGCTACAGGGATTCCTGGATGACACTTCCACACTGGATCCATTCCAGTCCACTTTCAACCAGGTCACAGGACAGAGACAGTTCTGGTTGCCTCATGGATGACCTCCTACGACATCTGGAGTAGGGTGGCTCAGCGGTACTGTTATTATTAGATCTGTAAGCCATGTTTGACATGGTTGACCATCAATTACTCTCTAGCCACCTTGCCAACGTAGGGATCCAGGGGTCTGCCTTGCAATGGTTGGCCTCTTTTCTCCAAGGTCGGGGACAAAGGGTGGTGATAGAGGAAGAATCATCCCAAAGACACCCACTTATATGTGGTGTGCCACAGAGTGCGGTTCTCTCTCTGATGTTATTCAACATCTATATGCACCCCCTTGCCCAGATTGTCAGGAGGTATGGGTTGGGATGTCACCAATATGCAGATGACACCCAGCTCTATCTATTGATAGATAGATACTGTACTCTGACTGTAGCCTGGAAAATCTAGACCTGGCTCTTCAAGTCATAGCAGCTTGGCTCAGGCTGAGTCATTTGAAACTGAATCCAATGAAGACAGATGTTCTCCATCTGAGCTGGGGTGGCCCGGAAAGGGTTCTTTGCCGGCTCTTGTATGGATGCCACTGATATCGGTCACTAAGCTTGGGAGTACTCCTGGAGTACTCTTTGACAATGGAAGCCCAGGTAACAGCCACTACCAAATCCGCCTTTTTCCATCTTTGGTGGGTACGGCAGTTGGCCCTTTTTCTGGAACATGACGACTTAGCTATGGTGCTCCATGCTACGATCATCTCAAGAATAGATCACTGTAATGCTCTCTACATGAGGCTACCCTTGAACCTGACTCGGAGACTACAGCTAGTGCAGAACACTGCAACACGGCTGTTAATGAGACTCCCTAGATGGGATCACATTTGGCCAGGGCTGAAAGAACTGCACTGGTTGCCTGTTGTGTTCCAAGTCCGCTTCACGGTGTTGGTTTTGACCTTTAAAACCCTTTATGGTCAGAGGCCTGCCTATCTATGGAACCGCCTTTCTCCACATGTTTCCCAGAGAGCACTGCATTCAGGGACACAAGACCTATTGTTCATCCCCAGACCAAAGGAAGCCATGCTGTGTTCTACACGGGCTAGGGCCTTCTCAGTGGCTGCTCCAGAAATGTGGAATGCCCTCCTGGACACCATAAGAGCCCTGTGGGACCTTTCTCAATTCCACAGGGCCTGCAAAACTGAATTGTTTCAACAGGCCTGCAACACCTAACCAGGAAGAACTGCCACCTCACATTGCTGAGAAGTTATGAACATTATATGATCACTAGATCTCTATACACAATCGATCACTAACAGCAAAAAGAAATATCCCACCATACCAAAGTTGTATAGCACCACAAAATGTTTTTAAATGTTTTAAATTGTATTTTATTGGTTATAATTGTATTATAGCATTGATTGTTAGCCGCCCTGAGTCTGCTTGCGGAGAAGGCAGGATAGAAATTGAACGTAATAAATAATAATTGAATGTAATTAGAAAAAAAGATGACTGCAGTTTCATCTCAAGCTTGGTAGGTCCATGCCAGAAACTGGGATTTGACAGTCCCATGATTGTGGAAGAAACTCCCTCATGTTTGACCTTTAGGAGGCAGCTGAAGACTGTTTTATTTAAGAAGGCATTTATATATATATATATATCTCACAATTTAGATCACTGTAATGTGTGTTGGGTTATATATATCAAAATTTATATATCTACTCCAAAATCCAGCTCTGGTGAGGGGTGACAGGGGTGATATATATTTACAGGACCTTTTTTTGAGCAGGAACGCACGGGAACACAGTTCTGGCTGGCTTGGCATCAGAGTGTGTGGCTTAATAGGCAAATTAGTTCCTGCTGCACTTTCTAAAAAAAAAAAGGCCCTGTGTGAAACAATGGTGTTGTCAGAGGTTGTGTCCTAATACGCAAATGAGTTCCTGCTGGACTTTTTTTACAAGAAATATATATATTTGTGTGGTGTGTGTGGCTTACAATATTAATAAAATGCATTAAAATTTTATATATATATATATATGTGTGTGTGTGTGTGTGTGTGTGTGTGTCTCACAATATTAATAAAATGCATTAAAAGAAATATATATACATATATTTCTTTTAATGCATTTTATTACTATTGTGTGCCACATTAAGTCTGTAGGAGGAAAGGTGGCTAACAAATATTTTAAATAAATAATTTCAAACAAATAATGCGATCTGTCACCCCTCACCAGAGCTGGATTTTGGAGTAGACTGGGAGGGGGCACAACTTCACATTTGAAGTATAAAGACCATAAAATCCTCAGTCTAAAATTACCAAACTGTACCATTGGAAACTACAGAGTTGTGAATGGCTAGTGGTGGGTAGCAGCAAAAACAATATCTGCCCAGGGGAATAACTGTTAGTAAACTGGGACACTTTCTCAGCATCTCTGTAATATATCTTTGACATTTTATTTCTAGTTAAAAAGTGTGAGTCATTTTATACTTCAGGTGGCTTCTGTTGCTATGGCAAATTATGATGGAATAGATACAGGAAAACAATTGCACAGGTTTCTGTCTTAATATACTGTGAACTGTTTCATTTTGATTTTGCCCTAGACAGAGGAATCAAGCGTGCTCTAGCTAATTAAAATGAAATACATTAAAATAAATGTTAAAACTATAACCTAAGAAATATCAACATGGAAACCTCACTAAATCTAAGCATAGATTAAATCCTAACCCAACACACACAACAGAAGACTGGTCTTTCAAAGCTAGAATAAAGCAAAAAATTTCCCCAAACAGCTGGAATTATGGATTTGTTGGCGGTGCAGGTAGATAAATACAAAAAGGGGCCCAAGAATATGTACGTGTGACTCAATGAAAAATCAACAAACTGGGATTACAGTTCATATTAGAAGAAGACAACAGATTTATATCCTGCCCTTCTCTCTGAATCAGAGACTCAGAGTGGCTTACCATCTCCTATATTTTCTCCCCGCACAACAGACACTCTGTGACGTGGGTGGGGCTGAGAGGGCTCTCACAGCAGCTGCCCTTTCAAGCTATGGCGATAGCTATGGCTGATCCAAGGCTGTTCCAGCAGCTGCAAAGGAAGGAGTGGGGAATCAAACCCAAACTCCCAGATAAGTCCACACACTTAACCACTACACCAAACTAGCTTTTATTACAGGCAATAAAAGAAACACTGTGATGTACTGGCTAACAATGTTTAGTAGGTCTATCCTCAATGAGTACCCAGATATAGGCTCATATTGTCAATAAATGCATCTTCTTATTATTACCATGGTTTATTCCAGGATACGAGAACTTGAGGAAAATAATGATGTTGCAGAGAGCATTAACATTGAATTGTTACAAGAGGCTGATAACTCTGAAGGAAAAAAGGAAGGACTACTCCTGAGGAAGTTTATTGACCAAATGAACCTATATCTGGGTGGTCATTGAGAATGGGTCTTTCTTGTAATATTGTAATGTGAATGGACCTTTCTTGTACCATTGCAATGTACAAAAATATTATTTTTTTAAAAGGCTTTAGTAAACATTTTAGCCAATGTATGACTCAATGGGCATATACTTTTTCTGCCTCTGGTATAACTAACAAAGGGAGCAAATCTCCAATGTCCATTAAAGTAAGGAGTCAAACATTGTCATATAACTTAATGGTGGGTGAATGCATGTGCAAACCTATGCCCATAAGCAGATATAGGTGTTATTTATGCAACTGCTTTTGCCATTTGCACATAGTGTCTGAACCATGTCTGTTTGTATGAATTTGTTCTACATTCTTTTAAAAAAATAAACTATTTATTTATTTTGGAAGGAACAGGGTGGGGAGGGAAGGGTCCAAGGGGTGAGAAAAGAGGAATATAATAACATAAAAACATATAATTCAGAAAAAAAGAAGATTATTTCTCCAATTAAAGTCTAACAAGTAGCAATTCTCAAAACTCCAAATTCATACACCCTATTATACAGAATAATTAGCCAGCCTCAGCCTGCTCTTTACAATGACCCCTGTATTGTTCAGAGTTTTATCTTGTCTTTTTCAATCCAACGGTAGAAAGGGGACCAAACTTCTTTTAGATTTATTTGCTGTCTTCGTTCAAGAAATCTGAAAAAACGTTCAGATCAACTATTTCGAAAAATGTGGTAACTACGTTCACCTCAGGTAGTATATCTGTTTTCTTCCAGCGCTTAACATATACAATTCTAGCAGCAGTCACCAAGTGAATACACTTATGTTTAACATTCTTATCTGTTATCTCTGGCATTACATTCAACAGAAAAAAATCTGGTTTAAATGGGATGGAAATTCTACTAATTTTTTGCAGCATTTCATGTATCATTGACCAATATCATTTTGCTTTCTTGCATGACCACCACATATTAAAGGACACCTCCTTTACATTACATTTCCAACAGCAACTAGATATACCTTTAAACATCTTAGCTAATTTAGTTGGTGTCACATTGCAGTGCCAGGGTTAAGTTTAGGTGACTAAATTCTGCAGAATATCTCCCCTTCTGTTACAAGCCCCAGGGTGGAACCACCAGCTGCAAGGCATTAGGCCTTGATTCCCAATTAGAGGCTGGTGGGCTAACAAAATAGGAAATTTCTCCTCCTAATTTTAGTCTTCTGGGTTGCTTGCTTAGGCAAGGAGTTGTGGTGAACATAAGAACATAAGAGAAGCCATGTTGGATCAGGCCAATGGCCCATCCAGTCCAACACTCTGTGTCACACTGTGGCTAATAGCCACTGATGCACCTCTGCTCCATGTTTTTATCTAAACCCCTCTTGAAGGTGGCCATGCTTGTGGCCACCACCACCTCCTGTGGCAGTGAATTCCAGATGTTAATCACCCTTTGGGTGAAGAAGTACTTCCTTTTATCCATTTTAACCTGTCTGCTCAGCAATTTCATTGAATGCCCACGAGTTCTTGTATTGTGAGAAAAGGAGAAAAGTACCTCTTTCTCTACTTTCTCCATCCCATGCATTATCTTGTAAACCTCTATCATGTCACCCCGCAGTCAACGTTTCTCCAAGCTAAAGAGTCCCAAGCATTTCAACCTTTCTTCATAGGGAAAGTGTTCCAGCCCTTTAATCATTCTAGTTGCCCTTTTCTGGACTTTCTCCAGTGCTATAATATCCTTTTTGAGGTGCGGCAACCAGAACTGCACACAGTACTCCAAATGAGACCGCGCCATCGATTTATACAGGGGCATTATGATACTGGCTGATTTGTTTTCAATTCCCTTCCTAATAATTCCCAGCATGGCGTTGGCCTTTTTTATTGCAAACGCACACTGTCTTAACATTTTCAGTGAGTTATCTACCACGAACCCAATATCTTTCTCTTGGTCAGTCTCTGCCAGTTCACACCCCATCAGCTTGTATTTGTAGCTGGGATTCTTGGCCCCAATGTGCATTACTTTGCACTTGGCCACACTGAACTGCATCTGCCACGTTGACGCCCACTCACCCAGCCTCAACAGGTCCCTTTGGAGTTCCTCAAAATCCTCTCTGGTTCTCACCACCCTGAAAAATTTAGTGTCATCCGCAAACTTGGCCACTTCATTGCTCACCCCCAACTCTAAATCATTTATGAACAAGTTAAAGAGCATGGGACCCAGTACCGAGCCCTGCGGCACCCCACTGCTTACCATCCTCCATTGTGAAGACTGCCCATATATACTCACTCTCTGCTTCCTATTACTCAGCCAGTTTTTGATCCATAAGAGGACCTGTCCTTTTACTCCATGACTAACAAGCTTTCTAAGGAGCCTTTGATGAGGAACTTTATCAAAAGCTTTCTGGAAGTAAAGGTAAACATCTATCGGGTCTCCTTTGTCCACATGTTTGTTTACCCCCTCAAAGAAATGTAACAGGTTAGTGAGACAAGACCTTCCCTTAAAGAACCCATGCTGAGTCTTCCTCAATAAACCGTGTTCATCAATGTGCCTACTCATTCTGTCCTTGATAATGCTTTCTACCAACTTTCCCGGTATTGAAGTCAGACTGACTGGCCTGCAATTTCCCAGATCTCCTCTGGAACCGTGGTGACCTGAGGGTCAGTAAGAATAATATTGGGAATTCTGGTGGATTTGGCCGGACTGTCCCAGAGGGAGTGCCTGTGGAACTCTGAACCTTTTAGCTATCTACAATTGCCTGAGGGTCAAGGTAAATCTCTCTCTCGGCTTGACTTCGTGAACGAAGATTTAAGAAAGGTGCAGTAGTCCACGTCTGCTGCAGGCTCGCTGGTGGCTGACAAGACCAATGCGGGACAGGCAGGTCCGGCCACAGTGGCTGCAGGGAAAAGTCAGATTTGGGGTTGCTGCTGTAGCAGTACGATTCTTCCTCAATCTCCTTTTGTCCTCAAGACCAGCTATGCGTGCATTCTCAAAGGAAGAGACAGCCTGGTGGATGGTGTGCCTCCATGCTTTGTGATCTGAGGCTAGGTCAGACCACTGGTGATGGTTAATGCAACAGGTACCAAGGGATTTCTTCAAGGAGTCCTTGTACCTCTTCTTTGGTGCCCCTCTATTTTGATGGCCAGTGGAAAGTTCGCCATACAGGGCAATGTTGGGAAGGCGGTGGTTTTCCATCCTGAAGATATGCCCTGCCCAGCGCAGCTGCGTCTTCAACAACAATGCCTCGATGCTTGTAACCTCCGCCCACTTGAGGACTTCAGTGTTGGTCACAAAGTCACTCCAGTGGATGTTGAGGATGGTGCGAAGGCAGCGCTGATGAAAGCGCTCAAGGAGTCGCAGGTGATGACGGTATAAAACCCACGATTCGGAGCCGTAGATGAGGGTTGTCATCACAACCGCTTTGTAAACATTGATCTTTGTGCCTTTTTTCAGATGCCTGTTGCTCCACACTCTTTTATGCAGTCGGCCAAATGCACGGTTTGCTTTTGCCAGTCTATTGTCAATCTCCTTGTCGATCTTGGCGTCTGAGGAGATGATGCACCCCAGGTAGCTGAACTGCTGGACTGTCTTCAAAACTGATTCACCCACAGTGATGCAAGGAGGGTGATAATCTTCCTGGGGTGCAGGCTGGTGGAGAACTTCTGTCTTCTTCAGACTAACTTCTAGGCCGAATAGCTTGGCAGCCTCTGCAAAACAGGACGTCATATGCTGCAGAGCTATTACCTAATGGGAGACAAGTGCAGCATCATCAGCAAACAGTAGCTCTCGGATAAGTTTTTCCATTGTCTTGGAGTGGGCCTTTAGTCGCCTCAGGTTGAACAGGCTGCCATCGGTGCGATAGCGGATGTAGACACCATCGTCATCATCTAAATCTACTGCGGCTCTTTGAAGCATCATGCTAAAGAAGATCGTAAAGAGAGTTGGCGCGAGAACACAGCCTTGCTTTACACCTGTGCCTATTGGGAAGGGCTCCGAGAGATCGTTGCAGTGTCTGACTTGGCCTCGCTGGTCTTCATGTAGCTGGATGACCATACAGAGGAACCTTGGGGGACATCCTAAACATTCCAAGATTTGCCACAGGCCGTTCCTGCTAACGGTGTCAAAAGCTTTGGTAAGGTCGACAAAAGTCACATATAGACCCTTGTTCTGTTCCCTGCATTTCTCTTGGAGCTGCCTAAGAACAAATACCATGTAGGTGGTGCTCCTTTTAGCTCTGAAGCCACACTGGCTCTCTGGGAGGAGTTCTTCTGCAATGGTGGACACCAGTCTGTTCAGGAGTATTCTAGCAAGGATTTTGCCTGCGATGGAGAGCAGGGTTATCCCCCGGTAGTTGGAGCAATCTGACTTTTCTCCTTTGTTCTTATGTAGAGTAATGATGATTGCATCGCGAAAGTCCTGTGGTAGTTTGCCTTGTTCCCAGCAGGTGACAAGTACTTTGCGAAGTGTGCTATGTAGTACTATGCCCCCATGCTTCCAGATCTCTGGTGGGATTCCATCAACTCCCGCTGCCTTGCCACTTTTCAGTTGCTTGATGGCTTTAACAGTCTCTTCTAGGGTAGGAATCTCATCCAACTCTGTTTTCACTGGTTGAAGTGGGGTGAGGTGGATTGCTGAATCTTGAACTACGCGATTGGCACTGAAGAGAACCTGAAAATACTCCGACCACCGGTTCAGTATGGATGCCTTGTCTGTGAGGAGCACTTGGCCGTCTGAACTACGCAAGGGACTCTGAGCCTGATATGATGGACCATATACTGCCTTCAGGGCTTCGTAGAACCCTCTTAAATCACCAGTGTCTGCACATAGCTGGGTTCTCTCTGCAAGCTTGGTCTACCACTCGTTCTGAATGTCTCGAAGCTTGCGCTGAAGGTTGCTACATACAGCGCGAAAGGTTGCTTTTTTCCTGGGACAGGAGGGCTGAGCAAGATGTGCTTGGTAGGCAGATCTCTTTTTCGCCAGTAATTCTTGGATCTTTTGTTTGTTCTCATCAAACCAGTCCTTGTTCTTCCTTGTGGAGAACCCAAGGACTTCTTCAGAGGTCAACAGGATGGTAGTTTTTAGGTGTTCCCAGAGTGCTTCTGGAGAAGGATCTGTGAGGCGACTGGGGTCCTCAATTCTTGTCTGGAGTTTTGCCTGGAAGGCAGCTTTAACTTCAGCTGACTGAAGGCTGCCAACCTGAAACTTCCTCCAGGGGATACCGCCTCTCCTGGGTGTAGATTTAAAGTGAAGACGGAGATTGCAGTGTACAAGACGATGATCTGTATGACATTCTGCACTGGGCATTACTCGGGTATGTAAGACATCTCGAAGGTCTCTCTGGCGCACCAGAATGTAGTCGATAAGGTGCCAATGCTTGGACCATGGGTGCATCCAGGTTGTCTTCAGACTGTTCTTCTGCTGGAAGATAGTGTTGGTAATGGTGAGCTGATGCTCCGTGCAGAATTCTAGCAGGAGGCGCCCATTATCATTGCAGTTGCCAATGCCGTGTTTGCCAAGTACTCCTTTCCAGGCTTCCGAGTCTTTACCTACTCTGGCATTGAAGTCGCCAAGGATGATCACCTTGTCCTCTTTAGGGGTCTTCCATACGAGGTTATGTAGATCAGCATAGAACTTGTTCTTTTCTGCAGGATCTGCTTGAAGGGTTGGGGCATACACACTGAAGAGTGTTGCATGCTGCTTGTTTTGAAGTGGGAGGCGCATAGACATGATGCGATCTGAGTGACCTGTTGGCAGGTTTTCGAGTTTAGAGGCAATGGAGTTCCTGACCATGAAGCCAACGCCAGAAATGTGGCTCTCAGCCTTTGACCTACCCGACCAGTAGAGGGTATAGCCAGCACCGTGTTCTTGAAGACTACCTTCCTCAGGGAAACGGACCTCACTGAGAGCTGCTATGTCAATATTCAACCTGAGAAGTTCGTGGGCAACTAGAGCAGAGTGTCGTTCAGGGTGACCACTGTCTACTGTGTCAAGCATGGTTCTGATGTTCCAACATGCAAGCTTTAGTCTTTGCACACTTTGTGAGGCAGGTGCATGCCTTTTCTTTGTTGTTATTTTTCGACCGCAAGTAAGGATGCCCGTTGACCGCGGCTAGCCAACTGGGGGGGGGAGGAGACGAGCTTTGTTTAGGCCACCTTTTCTAGGCCCCTCTCCATGTGGAGCAAGCAGTGCTGTCCCTAAATAAGGCTGCTTGGTCGTTCAGTGTGCTGCCGAATAATGCTTTCGTCTCCGGGTCAGCATCAGGTGACTAATACCCTGAACCGCCTACATGCAGGATCGGGACTGCGACTTCCAGTGGCATCTTCCACCTGCCGTTTTGCCCCTTGCCCATCGCTGCAGGACTTGGTATGTTGTGAGTTGTGGATGTGGATACCCTTCAGGCCTGCGCAGAGGAATTTTTTAGGTGAAGCACAGTGTGCGCAGTACTGGCTCCACCCTTTCACCATGGGGTCATCTGCCATGGCCCAGTAAACCGGGACGCCGGCAGCGAGTCCTCCAGGTGGTAGATGTTACATTAACGAGCTCTGTCTGCCCGGGCTTGATGTTAGAGTTTTCCTTCTCTTGGCTGGCGAGGTTGGTGAGCCCAACCTGCCCATCCGGTTATACCGCCGGTTATGTCGCACCATGACGTGGCAAACTGTGAAAACGGGGGGGACCAGCGAGAAGGTGTTGCCACGGATGCAATAATGTAGGAGAGGCCATTGCAGTGACCATCTGCCAGGCATAGCCAGACAGTGACCACGCAGCGTTCACTACACCGGGAAAGGAGAGGCGATGTATTGCGCATGCACTTTCCCTGGGGGGGCAGGACACCCAGAGGGAGCCCCCCCCACCTGCCCAAGGTAAATAGACAGCTTTTAAAGCTTTCGTTATTTTGTTACATGGTGTTGAGAAAATACCTGTACTATCAGAATAAATTTTGTTTAACCTTTTGTTTGGTGTCAGAAGGGACTAGTGCCTTTTGGCCCTACTCAGAAGAGAGAGTGAATGTCATAAGTATCTTTTTGGTCATTTGGAGATTGTTGATTCTTCAGAGGAAACAGGGTGGATTGGGCCCTGGAAAAATACCAGTCTGGTGGCAGCAACCTTGGAGGAAGGTGGAAGAGCTTTGCCTCCCACTCGGGATTAGTCTTATAGTGCTCTGGTAGTATGTTCCTAAGACTGGCCACCTTGTAGGGAGCTGGGAAGTAGCTAGAGGGACTACTGAGAAGAAGAAGAAGAAGAAGAAGAAGAAGATATTGGATTTATATCCCGCCCTCCACTCCGAAGAGTCTCAGAGCGGCTCACAATCTCCTTTATCTCCCCCCCCCCACAACAGACACCCTGTGAGGTGGGTGGGGCTGGAGAGGGCTCTCACAGCAGCTGCCCTTTCAAGGACAACCTCTGCCAGAGCTATGGATGACCCAAGGCCATGCTAGCAGGTGCAAGTGGAGGAGTGGGGAATCAAACCCGGTTCTCCCAGATAAGAGTCCGCACACTTAACCACTACACCAAACTGGCTCCACACACATACCACCTAAAGAACATTTTATAAATATTCTCCTTGAATGCTATTGATTTAGTTATTTTTATTTTTGTCAGCCAGATTTGTTCCCATTGGTCTAACTGTATGTTATGGTCTAAGTTCTGTACCCACTTTACCATAGTGGCTTTTACCACCTCCTCTTCCAATTTTTGTTGTAACAAGATAACATAAATCTTTTTGATTAATTTCTCATCTAGACCCAGAATGATTTTATCAAATGGCAGCTGTTTTTTTTCAAACCCCATTACTTTATCTTTCACAAATCTTGATTCAATCTGCCCCCTTGTCCACCAGTCCAATTTCACCAATTGGTTCTTTAATTCATTCGTTCTCAAGGACGTCATTTTTTAGTAGATCTTCATATCTTAATATGTTTTCCCATAGCAGCAGATTAGGTTGTGTGAATGCTTCCAAGGGCAAAACCCATGTTGGTATTTTTGTGTATATCTTTGTCTTTAATTTATCCCAAACCATCAGTAATGATTTCCTTATTATGTGATTCTTGAAATATTTGTGGTTTTCTGTTTTCTGGTACCACAAGAACACATGCCAATTGAGTTTCAGATCATGCCCTTCTAATATCAATACTCATTTATTCTGCACATCTGTCCGATCTTTCAACCACACTAACACACATGCCACATAATATAATTTAAAATCAGGTAGACCCATCCCTGCTCTTCATTTTGCATCCTGGAAGGTTTTTAATTTTATTCTGGGTTTCTTCCCTTGCCAGATAAATTTGCTCATTCTTTTATTTAGATCTTGAAATACTGAGCACTTTAAAGGTATTTGTATCATTTGGAAAAGGAATAATATTCTAAGTGAAATACTCATTTTGATTGCAGCCACATATCCCATCGTTGATAATTGTAATTTCATCCAAGTGCTCAAGTCTCTGTCGATATCTTTAATTTATTTTGCATAGTTATCTTCCCTTAGTGAAATAGATTTATTTGTTAGTTTTATCCCTAAATATTTTACTTTCTTTTCAAATGGTAGGCCTGATATCTGTTTCAATTTTTCCATTTGTAGTTTTGTCATATTCTTCACTAGAATTTTCGTTTTGTGGTAATTAACTTTCATGCCTCACATCTGACCAAATTTTTCCAGCTTCTCTTTTAAAAGTTCAATTGAATCCAAAGACTCTTCAAGTATCAACACCAAATCATCCATGAAAACTTGAAGCCTGTAGTCTTATCCTCTTAAACGAGTTTCCTTTAATCTTTAATCTTTTCTAATAGCTGTATTCAAAACTTTTAGTGTAAATATGAAAAGAAGTGGGGACAAGGGGCAGCCTTGATGGGTGCCTTTTTAAATTTTGATGTCTTCTGTTAAATCTCCATTTATAATCACTTTTGCTTTTAGCATTGTATAAATTGATTGTATCATTTTCGTAAAGCTATCTTCTCCCACCGACTCTTTTAGTTGTTCCAGAAGGAATTGTCAATTAACGTTGTCAAAGGCTTTCTCCACGTCCAAAAATATAAGGGCCAACTGTTCATCAGGGTGCACTTCATAGTACTCTCAAATATTAATAATCGTTCTTACATTGCTCCTAAGATGGTGTTTGGGAATAAAGCCCGACTGATCTTGATGTGTTACTTGTGACAGAATTTTTTACAGGCGTGATGCCAGAATTGCTGCAAATATTTTATAGTCTACGCTTAATAGAAAGATGGGCCTATAGTTTTTTTTTTTATTTCATTATCATCTGTACCTTCTTTATGAATCAGAAAAATCAAAGCTTCATTCCATGAGTCTGGAATTACACCTTCTCTTATCACTTCCATCAAATATTTCAGTGGGAGTGAGATTGATTCTTCGAATAGTATGTAATACTCTATCGGTAATCCGTCTGGACCTGGAGCTTTCCCCTTATTCTTTCTGATTGCTTCCACTATTTCTGCAACTGGTCCATTAAGTAGATCCTTCTGATCTTTTCCAATTTTTAGTATATTCTGACAACTCAGATTTTTTTTTTGTTCTTTTGGAATTTTACAATTTTTTTTCAAATAATCTCTTTGGCCCCTTTCTTTTTCAAATTCATCTCTCAGGCTGTATATTATCTTTCTTCCCTTAATCTATAGGCTAACCATTTGCCCAGTTTGTTTGCATTTTCAAAGTACTTTTGGTTTACAAATTTAATTTTCTTGGCCATTTCTTTCAGCATAAGGGCATTGATTTGGTGTTGTATTACTTTTATTTTGATAATCAACTCTGATCTTGTTGGATGCATTTTAAGTCTTTTCTCTGCCTTTTTAAAAGAGTCAATCAGTTCTAGATACATCTTATTCCTTTCCCTTCTCTGTTTTGCCACATAACTAATAGCTAATCCTCTAAAAAAAAGATTTTTCTGGAGTCCCAAACAGTTTTCGTTGAAATTTCTGGTTGAATATTTCTAATAAAAAAAGTCTTTCATCTCCTTTTTGGCTTCTTCCACAAACTATTTATTTCTAAGTATAAAAGTGTTTAGTCTCCATCTGCGTTATTTATGGGTTTTGTTTATTGTGATCAGCAACGGATTGTGGTCCACATATGATCTTGGTAGGATTGCCGCTTTGATTATATCTTTTACCATATGGGCCAAAGCCCAGCACATATCAATCCTTGAGCATGGTTAGTGTCAGTCTGAATAGAATGTGAAATCCCTTGTTGTCCAGTTCCTTATTCTTCATACGTCCACTAGATTAAATTCTTCAGCAAGTTGGAGGAAGGTCTTTTGAAGCTGGATGTTCTTGGTCTTCTTTTTCTGTTTTGAAGTGTTCCTGTCTAGATTTTCATTGAAAATGGCATTGTAGTCACCCATTACACAGTACTCAGAGTAGTCTAGTGTCTTCAACTCTTCATGTAGTTTCTTTAAAAATGCTTTTTGGGAATCATTTGGTGCATAGATATTTATTAATAATTTTTTTGTTCTTCTTTTTATATTTCCACCATCAGGATTCTTCCATCTGGTGACAACTGTATTAGTTTTGGTTTTAAGTCTTAACTAGCCCTCTTTTCTTTCTGTTAGTCTCAGCTGCAACAAATATTTTATCAGGATTTTTTTTTTTTGCATTCTAATAAACATTGATCGCTCTTCTTAATATGTGTTTCTTGTAGGCAAATCACTTCAGTATTTACTTTTTTTTAATTGGGTAGATATTTTCTTTCTCTTTTGGGGTGAGTTCAAGTCACTCATATTGACTGACAAGATTCTAACCTGGTCGTTATGCATCATGAACAATCTGGTTTACTATCAATTTTTCTTTTGACTTTTTGTCTCTCCTATTGATGGTGGTTTTGACCCATCTCTGTCCATTCCCATTTCATCTGTAGTTTCTTCCCTCTCCGACGGTGTTTCAAATTTCTGTCCATGAGTCCTCAGTAATTCCTCTGCCTTAAAAATTGAATTAATCCTATATCTTTGACCTTTGAATACAAAGAGGAGACCCTTTGGAATCAACCATCTATAGTTGACGGAATTTGATTTCAGCAATACAATAATAATTCTTTCTTCTTTCCTTCACTTTCCAGGGTATCTCTCTTAAGGTTCTTATTCTCATGCTCTTTAATAAAGATATTCTTGTATCTTGTCAATTTTAAGATTGTATCCCTTGTTATCCTTCTAATTAATTTTATATGGACTTCTCTCAGGAGATCCATTTTTTTCACATAAGCTGAATTTACTCTGTAGACCTGGTCAATCTCTTTCTCCATTTCCTCAGGTTCTATCTCCATCAATTTGTTCTACAGTCTTAATACAGATAGTTACCTCTCTTTCACCCTCACTAGCCATGTTCACAAGTTACAGTGAACAAATTTATAATCTATGCACAGTGTATGCTTGATTTTTCTTTATATGTGCATTGAATAATTCTCATATTATATTCAACACATGCGCAGCTGGACATATGATTGAAACCACATATTTATCCAGGTACTGGTCCCCAGTTTATTTGCAAACACATGTTGACCATTTCTTAAAAATAGATATGTGCACACATAAAGTGAACAGGGCTACTCTGTGTTTGTCTGATTATGCCACTGCAGATCACTGAAAGGTGCCCAATTTTCTCCACAGTTATTCTCCATATTGCAGTTTTTAAAAAATCACTTTGAAAGTTGTTCACTTGACCTACATAGTGTTGAACACAAATCTACTTTAGAAGTAGCCATACCTATGCACAAAGGCTACCCTGCCTTTTACTTCGGATCTGTGTGGTTTTTCAGGTAAAGATTAAAATATATTTTATTTTACACAATTTATACTACCCTTTCTATCTTCATAATTTCCATTCCATCATTGGAAATCTAGTCTGAAAGCAACCCTAAATGTCACAGAAATCCAATATTCATGGTAGATTCACTGACAAAAGGCTAAGTGTTAGATCCAGTCTAAACAATTTCTACTGATTCTCTCTTCCCATTGCAGACCCCACTTAGATCCCCTGTTCCTCAGGAGCAGCATTTCATGGAGGTCAGTGGTCTGCAGGGTCTGCAGTGGTGGGGGGAGCAGGAAATTTCTATTCTGGCATTGGGAATTCAGACTGGAAGCAAATTTCACAGAAGTCCAATATTCATTGTGGGTTCCTAAAACTGTATTTTATTATTTATTTATTTATTATTCAAATTTATATTCTACCCTCCCTGCAAGTGGGCTCAGGGCATATCACAACATAAAATAGACATAAAATCAGTATAGATAACAATTAAGTTCATTAAGACAATATAAATTGATTTCCAGTTGTACTTCTTCGCTCAACTGAATGCACTGTCCTTTGCAAGAACTGAAGTGCTGAGCTGAAATCATACTATTCTAATTACTCATTCACATAGCCTCCCAAGGAGCAAACTGTAAATCTTAGGGAGTATTATAATCCTCTGGGGGCCAATGGAGGTCATTACGATTTTTTTGGCATTTTCCTCATTTGCAGTGGCTTCTGACATTCAGCAGAAGGATGTTTTATGCTGTTAACTCTACTCTGAAAATAATTCCATATTCTGAATTTCTTCCCCAGACACTTTGGCATACAACAAATAGGAATAAAACCCAGCATCAACCTAACATTAGCCATGGAGATACAAAGAGCATAAATGTCTAAATAAGATCAATTACAATAAATACTTTGATGGACATTGGGTGTTGTACAGACATTGGGTGTTGAATGTACAGCTGGGGTCTGTTTATCATATACCTATGTCATACATATACCTATATAACGAAAGTTATGTTGACTAGAGTATTGGTTTTATATTCTAATATTTTACTTATGGAAGGTAGGTGGGGTGATTCAATGATAAAGTTGCTTATTTCCTGCTGAGCAGTAGCATATTAAAGGTTAAGAACCACAGATCTAAACAAACTCCATGGATATGCATATGTGTAGTAATATGGTGGATAAGAGTCTGAGTTCTGCTTTTTAGAAGTTTAAGGTTCAAATTTCAGTCACAAGCTCAGGAGCTTAGGTTAGTCAGCCTCTCAGTCTCAGCAGTAATCATCTCTCTGCAGTGTGGGAGTAATACCTTACTATTACAAGTCTGGTAAAAGGATTACTGTGATGATGTAGCTGAAGTGCTTTGAACACTGAAAGTGCAGTATAAAGGCTGAGTATTATTATAGTATATGCAGCCTCTCCAGTATAAACTATTTTCTATGCTTCAGAAGATTTTAAAATGTTTTTAAAGAGTATTATCAGCATTATTTTAAAGTTGGGGAGGGTAGGAATGAAATTTGAAACTCATCCTCCTCTGGTTCAGTGTATCAGAAAACCATGTTTTTGCTTAAAAGCTTGACTGCAGATCAGAAAGGCTTTGGACAGTTTGGTTCAAGCAAATTACCAGATGTGGAGGATGGTTCTTCCATCTGCTCTAAAGCAGAATGTGACGTGATGGGCTAAACAGTGCAATTTATAGCCAATATTATAACTGTCTACCAGTGGGATTTTTTTTTTCTTGTGGAGACTGCCTTGTTGGCAGTGCCCAAAATTGGCAGCATTTTCCAATGAATAACAACAGTGCTTTGTGAGCCTTCTGCCTTCAAATACTTGCTCTTTCAAAAGAGAAACACTTAACTCTAAAGGTTCTATTGGCAGGCATCCTGTTTTTTACTTAGTCACTTTAAGGCAGACATTCCAGTCTTCAAAGTGTTCTGCTGGCGCAGACCCCGGAGGACTACAGCCTTCATTTGTACCACTCCTACTCATTTGCTATTCAGTCATAACCCCATTTGGTAGATGAAAGCAGATGGCATTCTAAAACTGTACATCTAATTTAAGGTTGTCAAGTTAGCATTTTTTTAAAGAGATGTGCACAAAGCTGATCAGATAGAATAAAAAATAGCATAGATAACAGAATGAAGAATCAGGAAATGACTACAGGGAGTTAAGAAGAGAAGAGAGGCAAGGGAACTGGAAGCCTGTAGAGATCCAGATAAATCTGGCAAAGATAGTGTGAAAATCCGAACTAAGTGAAATGCTGATTATAAAAAATATAACATTAAACTCACTTCTCATGCTGGTTGAATCCACAGGACTTGGCTCTGACACTGAAGTCAACAGGGCCAAGTCCATTTAAGTCAAAGTCCTTCCACTACAGTGATGAGTTTCTAATGGTGCAGTCCTAGCAGAGTTATAACCTTTCTAACTCAATTGAAGTAAATGTGCTTAGAAGGATAGCTCTGATTGGTATTGCACCATAAATCAGGGGCACATTACTACTTTCAGGGGCAGTAGGCACTATTGGCTCCATGGGCCCCTCCCACAATAATAATATCAATATTAAAATTATTTTTTATATGACTTTAAATAATTCAACATTTCATTTTTTTCTGTTTTAGGCCAAAAGATTTTCATGGGCCCTAAACATTTCATTTTTATGTGAGAAAAAAATCAAAACATTTTATTTGACACTAAAACACTTTTTTCTTCTGATTTTAAAAAGAGAAACACAATCTGCTCAAGGTCTGCTCTGCAGAACACGCAGCATCAAACCCAGATGCCAGTTATCCAGCCTTGCCCCAAACAACACGGGGCGAGCTGGCCAAGCACAACAAGCCTGCTGGTTCTGGGTCTCTCACCCAAGTGCCAGCTTCCCTGCCACAGAACACACAATCTACAAATGCCAGTTCTCCAGCCCTGCCCAAAACAACACAGGGAGAACTGGCCAAGCACAACAAGCCTGCTGGTTCTGGGTGTCTCACCCAGGTGCCAGCTTCCCTGCCACAGAACGCACAATCTACAGATGCCAGCTCTCCAGCCCTGCCTCAAATAACACGGGGAGAGCTGGCCAAGCACAACAAGCCTGCTGGTTCTGGATCTCTCACCCAGGTGCCAGCTTCCCTGCCACAGAACACACAATCTACAGATGCCAGCTCTCCAGCCCTGCCTCAAATAACATGGGGAGAGCTGGCCAAGCACAACAAGCCTGCTGGTTCTGGGTCTCTCACCCAGGTGCCAGCTTCCCTGCCACAGAACACACAATATACAGATGCCAGCTCTCCAGCCCTGCCTCAAATAACACGGGGAGAGCTGGCCAAGCACAACAAGCCTGCTGGTTCTGGGTCTCTCACCCAGGTGCCAGCTTCTCTGCCACAGAACATGCAATTTACAGATGCCAGCTCTCCAGCCCTGCCCCAAACAACACAACTCTCAAACAAGAGAAGCGGTAGACCACACCTAGCTCCACATCACTCTGTATCTGACACAAAGCAAGAAGCATTTAGACTTACCTTGAGTGATGGATGGTTGGCTGGTCCAGGCTCTTTTGTGTTACCCAGGGTGCAATACGAGGAGGCGAGCCAGAATTGCACCCCAAATGAGAAAGATCACTGGGAGGGCCTCAGATTGTGTGAGAGGAAGGCAACCATTCCTTCTCTCTCAGCTCAGCAGCAACACACCAGCATCACTGTCCCATTAGAGGGGCATTGGTATGGCTGCTGGCTGCCTGTCATCATCACTGGCACCTCCCTCTTTCTTCCTCCTGCCCCTGAATAAAACCCTGGATTATCCGGACTGGGCCTTTGGGTGCTGTGAGTTACAGTTGAGGGCTGCAATGGCCCTTTCAGTATTATTAGGCATTTGTGGATGGGGACTGGGGAATTTGGATTGCTTTGCAGTTTTTAAACCAGCATTCACTTTTGGTTTGGGAATGGATGAGGGGTGGGGGGCGTGCACTGCCAATCAATTTGTGAGTGAGTTTTTGGGCTGTCTTTGGACTCTAGTCTATTTTTAGTGGGAGAGCGTTTTACAACCATCTTCCAAGCGTGGGCCAAGAGAGGATGCAGGCACAAGTAGGTGCTCATTTCATTCACTCTCAAAGTCTACATTTGGGGAGCCGAACATAGGCAAGTTGACCTTCAGGAAGACCAACTGCGCAACTGTCCAGGGTTATAGGTGATTGCAATGTGGGCAGACAATGCTGCCCATATGTGAAAAGAAGCGCTCGCTCTGCACGCTCATCGGTGGGCATGAGAGGAACGCCTTGGCCATGGAGAAGAGGGCCAGCCAGACCCCCTCCTTCTGGACCCAGTAGTCCAATGGAGACATTTCCTGTGACTCGTTGGGCTTCGAAAGATAGTCCCTCACCATCGCAGCACCCGTCTTCGCTCTCAGGGGCCTACTGCTCCCAGAGAGGCCAACGAGCCACCTGATGAGTGTCATCTCAGGACTCTTCGTGGCGTGAGTCTGGTGGGAAGCAATGCCTAACCTGGAAGGTTGGGGATGAACAGCAGTGGAAGTGGCAGATGAGCTGCTTCCACCCCTCTCCTCCTCAACTACTGGCACTGGGGCCCTCCCTGACTCTGGAACGCTCGACCTTCTGGGAGAGCTCATCTCGCCAGCGATCGAGCTCGTTGGCCCGCTCAGCGACTGTGCCCTTAAGGCGTAGGTCTAACATGGTCGCCATCATCTAGACCTTATCTTGGGTAAAAGTCTGAAAGCGGGCCTCAAGCCCTTCCTGCAGCCTAACAACCAAGGCGCGCACCACTGGAAGAACGTCAGACAAGAACATTTCTGTGTGGATCTTGAAGGACTCAAGAACCTCCACAGTCTGAGAAATGACCACATGAGAAATAAGACCCTCATCTCAGAGACAAAGGCATCCAGGGCTGCTCTCTACTCCACCATGCGCTCCAGCATGGCACAGGTGGAGTTCCAGCGTGTGCTGACGTCACCGATCAGGCAGTGACCTGGCACTCCTGTCAGTGTCTGTTTCCCACACAGCAGATACGAGTCTGTATTGCTGAGTGAGAAGTGACCCGTGACGTGCCGACACTACTGGAGTAGAAGTCGGTACTCATGGGTTGTGGCTAGATACCGATGATCCTGGCTTTTCGTCTGGCCCAATGCGTCCTTAACCACAAAGTGGAGAAGGTGGATCACGTAAGGAAGGTGTTGTAGGCCCTGACGCTGGACAGCCGCCTTGATGTTGGAGCCACCATCAGTCACCACAAAGCCCGTGGCAACGTCCCTGCTGCCTACGCAGCCCTCTAACTGCCATGAGAGGATAGCTGAACTGAGAGTGGGGTTTTTTTACAAACCTAACTCACTGCACTGTACCCTGAACCAACAGGTGCCCTGACTTCTTTTTAAAAACCCTCACACCAAAACTTGTTAGTTTTTTATTTTGGTCCCTAACCTGTCCTTCTTTGGGTTGGGGTAGTAGTGATCTGGTAAAGTTTAGGAGACTAGGTGATTCTGCCTCTACCTGGCTACAGTTTTGAAAAGGCTACCTTGAGATGAAGGCAATCCTTGTTATATCCTCCTAGTGAAATTTCTCCTAACTAGATCCTGGGACAAATTGGATTTCCTTGCAAACTAGAAATCAGGTGTCCCCTATAACTTGAGAGAAGCTGTGGTTTACCCCATGGAAATCTAAGGATGCACCAGCTTTCAGTGGCTGAAAGCAAGATGCACTGCAACCCTAGTCTCTTTAAAAGGGAGCCTGATGTGAGCCTGATGTGGCTGCCTTTTATGAGAAACCTAAAATCTTTTTAAATTACCCCTATCTGGCCTAGTTGAATTTTGAAAAAAGATAAAGCCCTAAATTGGATTAATTTTTTTAAAAAAATTCCAAAAACACAATCCCTAAAAAACACCCTTATTAGTGGGGCAGCTTATTTAGTGGCCCTAGGCAAACTGAAAGCAGCCTCAGACTCCAAAAACAACTCTATAAAACCCCCACCCCACACAGCCCACACACCAACCCTCTCACACCAACCAGAGGTAACTTAAAAAAAACCAAAATGTGACAGAAAGAAACTTAACTTTTAACCCCTCCCCAAACCAGAATCAGGAAAAGGGACAATAGGAGAAGGCCAAGAAACTCAACTGTTAAAAAAGTGGCCTTTTCACCAATAATAAACCTCAGGCCAAATCAGTCAACAACACCCACCCCCCCGAAAAAAAAAAAAAAACAGAACCAGGAAAAGGGACAACAGGACAGGAGGATGCAAAACCTGCAACAATAGAGGATAGATCCAAACAGAAGGCCAACGAACTCAACTGTTAAAAAAGTGGCCTTTTAAACAATGAAAATTAGGCCAAACAGCCCCTCCCCCCCAAGAACCAGAACCAGAAGAGAAAAGAAACAACAGCAGCACAACACAGCAACAAGAAATCAAACACAGAATCCTTTTAAAACAGTAAAAAACTTAACTTTTAACAATACAGGAACTTTACCAACCCCTCCCCCCAAAAAAAACCCCTTCACACTAACCCCAAGAAATCCAAGCCACCAAAATGAAGAAAAGTAAAAGGACACTGCACCTTTAAAAGTCCTCTCACTAAAGTAAGATACGGACAAATTGGCAAACCCCCCACCCCTCCCCACCCCAGACCCCCACCCCCAGCAGAACCCCCTAACCCCAAATAAGCGACCCAGTACTCACCCACCCAAATCTGGATAAGTAAAGGGACTGAGTCTTTAAAAGTCTTTTTACTAACTAAAATAAAAACAAGAACCCCAAGACTGTCTTACCTTAGACGTCTTCTCTTCTCCAGGCACTGGCAGGTCAGGCAAGGCTGAGAGAAAGCAGCAGCAGCTGAAGCCAAGGGCCAGCGCAGCACAATCTCTCTCTCACACCAGCACACCAACACAACAACAATGGAATGGAGTCCAGCCAGGCAGACTCCTTAAAAAGGTTCTCCGGCCCTACACAGAGCAGTTTCAAAAAATAGCACTGCTCTGTGATTGGCCAGAGAACACTGTTTACTTGGATACCCAAGTAAACAAAAGAACAACAATGTTGCTGATGGCTGAGGAATTAGCCCAGCCATCAGCTACATAATAGCACTGCAAAGCATGCATTTGCAATGCATTTTGCAAATGCATGCTTTGGATTGGCTGCTGGGGCTCCTCTCCCCCTCCCCCCCTGATCCCAGGGAAGCTATGGGAGAGGCGGGAAAAGGCTTCCAAAGGCGGGAAAGGAAGCAAGCAGCTTCCCTGAGGCTGCAGAAGCTCCTTTCCTGCCTTTTCCATTGACTTCCATGTACTTCCAAATATTGAAACGGAAGTATACAAAGAGCCATAGGAGGCTCCCGTTTAATGGGCTGAAAATGGATTCAGAAGTATACGGTGCCATATACTTCCGAATCAGGGGTGAACTGAATAAACACCCCTATTATCTACCACAATATCTCTCTCTTGGTCAGTCTCCACCAGTTCACACCCCATTAATTTGTATTTATAGTTAGGATTTTTGGCCCCACTGTGCATTACCTTGCAATTGGCCACATTGAACCTCATTTGCCATGTTGATGCCCACTCACCTGGCCTCGACAGATCCCTTTTGAGTGCCTCACAATCATCTCTGGTTCTCACCACCCTGAACAATTTAGTGTCATCCGCAAACTTAGCCACTTCACTGCTTACTCCCAACTCCAACTCATTAATGGACAAGTTAAAAAGCAATGGACCCAGTACTGAGCCCTGTGGCAGCCCACTGCTTACCATTCTGCACTGCGAAAATTGCCCATTTATACTCACTCTCTGTTTCTTATAATTAGTCAGTTTTTGATCCAAAAGAGGAGTTGTCCTTTTACCCCATGATTATTGAGCTTATATAGGAGCCTTTGATGAAGAACTTTCTGGAAGTCAAGGTAAACAACATCTATTAGGTCCCCTTTGTCCACATGTTTGTGGACAATTAATCTTTAGATGGTGATCTATTTTTATATGACGTTTTACTATTCTGCTGTCCCAGATGGATGTTCTATATGCAAACAGAGCTTAAGTTCATGCTAGAGGTGATCCAGATGTTTCAGTCTGTTGTAGCCTGTTGCAGCCATCTTCCACAGTGAAGATGGTTGCAAAAAAAAAAATGCTTTCATCCATTCTTCTCAGCCATTTCCCTATCCTCCTTCAGTAATCCTTTTACCCCTTGGTCATCCAAGGGCCCCGCAGCCTCCCTGTCCAGTTTCCTGTTTCTAATGTAATTGAAGAAATTTTTATTGTTGGTCTTCATGCTCTTTGCAATATGTGCCTCATAGTCCCTTTTTGCCTGCCTGATCACAAACTTGCATTTGATTTGCCACAACCTGTGTTCCCTTCTATTAATCTCCTCCACTTAAAGGAATCCTTCTTA
The DNA here is from genome assembly GCF_032191835.1 of Heteronotia binoei. Classification (NCBI taxonomy): domain Eukaryota; kingdom Metazoa; phylum Chordata; class Lepidosauria; order Squamata; family Gekkonidae; genus Heteronotia; species Heteronotia binoei. Next base: position 77,832,017 of record NC_083225.1, on the reverse strand, counting down.
CCTTTTACAGCTTCCATTTCTTTGTTTGTTAACCATGCAGACTTTTTTTCAAGACCTATTTGTTCCTTTCCTGACTTTCCCCCTTCAATTTATATGTGCCTTTAGCAGGATGTATTTATCAGCATTCATGAAGCCTGATTTACATGTTCAGAAGGGAGGAATTCTGCTTTTCATGAGAGTTGTAATCTATAGTGTGGGTATCATCTTCAAAGCAAAGAATTGTGTTTTATACATACATACATACACACACATAGTTATGGCCATACATATACAGATGTATATGTGTGTGTATATATATGTGTGTATGTATGTATTACACACACAAACACACACACACACACAGATGGATGGATGGATGGGAAAGCCTGAACCCTCAATCAAAGCCTGCCTTGATGCACATGTCACTTCAGGACAGCAGCAGATGGCACCCCTGGTGCATCAAAAGTGATGCAAGCATATAGGCTTCTCCAATCCACACACACCACTTCCAGGTGGCATCAGGCACCATCCTTGATGCTCCCATAGTTTCCAGAAGTGATATGAGCACATTGGGTGACACATATCACTTCTGGATAACACAGGTCAATGGGGGCAGTGCCCAACACTGCCTGGAAATGGCATGCGTTGGATGGGGGGGGGCAAGCACCCATTTCTTCCTCACATGCAATCCTAAATAATGCCTTCATTTGCCTCTTGAAGATCAACACTGGCATTTAATGGTAAGAGAAGAAGAAGAATTGCAGATTTATACACTGCCCTTCTCTCTGATTCAGAGACTCAGAGTGGCTTATAATCTCCTATATCTTCTCCCCCAACAACAAACACACTGTGTGGTGGGTGGGACTGAGAGGGCTCCCACAGCAGCTGTCCTTTCAAGGACAACCTCTGCCAGAGCTATGGCTAACCCAAGGCCATTCCAGCAGGTGGATGTGGAAGAGTGGGGAATCAAACCCGGTTCTCCCAGATAAGAGTTCGCACGCTTAACCACTACACCAAGCTGGCTCTCCAATGGTATCATTTTTTAATGTAAAATCTTATATATTCATGTTTTCCACAATGTATATTTATGTTTTCTATACAGTCTGCACATTAATATAGTCCTTTTGTATGTTTAGGACATGTTGGTCTTTGAGCATTAATAAAAGACTGAAGATCAACAATGAGTGCACCTCCCTGGAGAGGTTTTTGCATAATTGCTGGAATGCCATGGAGAGGTCCTCACTCTTGTACCAACCAAGTATCTTTTATTGATTGGGCAGTCAGGAGTGATCTAGATGTAATTTAAGGCATGGGTCACTGTAGCTAGATCTGACTAAACCAGGAAGGGATGCAGTTGACATACCAACTGATCTAATAAACACACTCTGAGCCACAGCGGCCACCTCATTTTCCAAGGCATTGCTCAGTTGCAAAACTCCTAAACTGCAAACCTGGTTTTTCAAGGGAATATAACCCCAACTATAACAGGATGTATCTTGAGTCCCTGTTCTGCCTCTCTACCATCCCAGAGAACCTTTGACTTGTCAGAATTAAGTTTCACCTTCTTTACCCTCATTTGGCCCATTACTGAATGATCATACGTTCAGGTAAAGGAGTCACGGCCTGTCCTTCAGCAAGTCATCCATTTTCAAGGAGAGCCAGTTTGGTGTAGTGGTTAAGTGTGCAGACTCTTATCTGGGAGAACCGGGTTTGATTCCTAACTCCTCCACTTGCACCTGCTAGCATGGCCTTGGGTCAGCCATAGCTCTGGCAGAGGTTGTCCTTGAAATGGCAGCTGCTGTAAGAGCCCTCTCCAGCCCCACCCACCTCACAGGGTTTCTGTTGTGGGGGAGGAAGGTAAAGGAGATTGTGAGCCGCTTTGAGACTCATCAGAGTGGAGGGCGGAATATAAATCCAATATCTTCTTCTTCATCATCATCAGTTTTCCTTTGCAAGCATATTCCTTCCAACAACTATACTCCTTCCTATCCCTAAATGCTGTGTGAAGTAGAATGTCTGGGGTAGTTGTGGATTTGAGAGGACACCATCATGCAATGGTATTATATGATTTCTGGAAAAAATCTGTAATGTCACATCTCTCTAGGAATCACTGGAAACCCTATAGTAAAACCATAGAGCTTCCAGTGATTCAGAAAATGATGTGACATTGCAGGTTTTGCCCAGATGTAAAGTAACATGGTTGCATGATGGCAGTTGTTTCCCCCCCTACCATGCTGGCTACCGTAGTGCTGGCAGGTAATGGGAATCTGGGTCAGAGATCTCCCACCCTCAGCAAGGACATAGCAAGTCTATGGGTGCAATCACATCGGCAGTTTGGCCTGACATAGTTATCCTTCCCCTCTGGATTAAATGGACATGATCACATGTGCACATCTGGCTCCTGTAACCCACTTATCCTTACCTCATGCTAAAATGACTCCCACACAGATTAAATAGTCACCAGCAAAGCACTTCCATGGTGGGTTTCTGGCTGTCTGATTGCCCCAGCACACAATGGAAACACATGAGTAGTGTGATCATTCCAGTCAATTTCCAGCATGTCCTTTCCCCCACCAACCTGACTCCAGTGTGCACTTCAGGGCCCCCATAGAACCAGTCAGGATCATGTGTGTGCTTGTCTGCTTCTGCACACTGTACAGCACCGTACAGCAGTAAGCTGGGGGGGGGGGGGGAACACCCAATCCAGCTGCAGGTCCGTGGTTGCAGCATGTTAACCATATGGATGACCAACCACAGGCCCATTACACTATGATGCCATCTTAGAGGGCACTGTCTGATTAACATAACCTGCCCCAAACTCACATGGAACATTTAAAGCCAAAATACTGCCACGGCAACCTGCCCATCTGACCACATCCTATATAAGAGTCTTCCAAGCCAAATTTACCTTTTTCTTCCTTCACAGAATCTGCCCATGCAAAAAAAAGTATCAGTTCATCATTGTATTATACTTCTGCAACTCACAAAAAGTCAACAGCCAATTTTACACTACTATATTGGTAAAATATATAAATCCTGTGAAAGCAAACACATCAGTTGCTCATTATGGGAACTGCCACAATCTCATCATGATTGTGCTTTTGCTTTTTCAGGATTAATGACATCTAGGAAGCACTCACTGAAGAAGACCCTGATGCTGAGAAGGACAGAAGGCAAAAGAAGAAGGGGATGGCAAAAGATGAGATGGCTGGACAGCATTACTGATGTAACTAACATGAATCTGAGCAGACTTTGGAGGATGATGGAAGACAAGAGGGCCTGGTATGACTTTGGGTCATGAAGAGTTGGACTCGCGACAGTGTGACTGAACAACAACATGGTCTCTCTCTCGGCTTGACTTCGCGAATGAAGATTTAAGAAGGGTGCAGTAGTCCATGTCTGCTGCAAGCTCGCTGGTGGCTGACAAGACCAATGTGGGACAGGCAGATCTGGCCACAGTGGCTGCAGGGAAAAGTCTGATTTGGGGTTGGTGCTGTAGCAGTGCGATTCTTCCTCAATCTCCTTTTGTCCTCAAGACCAGCTATGCGTGCATTCTCAAAGGAAGAGACAGCCTGGTGGATGGTGTGCCTCCATGCTTTGCGATCTGAGGCTAGGTCAGACCACTGGTGATGGTTGATGCGACAGGTGCCAGGGGATTTCTTCAAGGAGTCCTTGTACCTCTTCTTTGGTGCCCCTCTATTTTGATGGCCGGTGGAAAGTTCGCCATACAGAGCAATCTTGGGAAGGCGGTGGTTTTCCATCCTAGAAATATGCCCTGCCCAGCGCAGCTGCGTCTTCAACAGCAGTGCCTCGATGCTTGTAACCTCCGCCCTCTTGAGGACTTCAGTGTTGGTCACAAAGTCACTCCAGTGGATGTTGAGGATGGTGCCAAGGCAGTGCTGATGAAAGCGCTCAAGGAGTCGCAGGTGATGACGGTATAAAACCCACGATTTGGAGCCGTAGATGAGGATTGTCATCACAACCTCTTTGTAAACATTGATCTTTGTGCCTTTTTTCAGATGCTTGTTGCTCCACACTCTTTTGTGCAGTCGGCCAAATGCACGGTTTGCCTTTGCCAGCCTGTTATCAATCTCCTTGTCGATCTTGGCATCTGAGGAGATTATGCACCCCAGGTAGCAGAACTGCTGGACTTTCTTCAGAACTGATTCACCCACAGTGATGCAAGGAGGGTGATAATCTTTCTGGGGTGCAGGCTGGTTGAGAACTTCTGTCTTCTTCAGACTAACTTCTAGGCTGAATAGCTTGGCAGCCTCTGCAAAGCAGGACGTCATATGCTGCAGAGCTGATACTGAGTGGGAGACGAGTGCAGCATCATCAGCAAACAGTAGCTCTCGGATAAGTTTTTCCATTGTCTTGGAGTGAGCCTTTAGTCGCCTCAGGTTGAACAGGCTGCCATCAGTGCGATAGCGGATGTAGACACCATCGTCATCATCTAGATCTACTGCGGCTCTTTGAAGCATCATGCTAAAGAAGATCGTAAAGAGAGTTGGCGCGAGAACACAGCCTTGCTTTACACCTGTGCCTATTGGGAAGGGCTCCAAGAGGTCGTTGCAGTGTCTGACTTGGTCTCGCTGGTCTTCATATAGCTGGATGATCATGCTGAGGAACCTTGGGGCACATCCTAAACGTTCCAAGATTTGCCACAGGCCTTTCCTGCTAACGGTATCAAAAGCTTTGGTAAGGTCGACAAAAGTCACATATAGACCCTTGTTCTGTTCCCTGCATTTCTCTTGGAGCTGCCTGAGAACAAATAACATGTCGGTGGTGCTCCTGTTAGCTCTGAAGCCGCACTGGCTCTCTGGGAGGAGTTCTTCTGCAATGGTGGGCAACATGAACAACAACATGGTATAGCTCCATAAACAACAGTTAAAACAAAATCACTGAGCAATCATTTTAGCATTTTTGCATCTAATTGCCTTTTGCTATATTTTTTGTTTTGCTTTTTTTGACTGCATTCTCTTTGTGACATGGCCAAATCGGCAAGTCTACGTTTACTGTTCCTTGAGTGAACTATAGATTGTTATATAAAATAAGCTTTGAGTGACTTCTTTTGTTATCTCAGAAGAGAAAGGTTTCATGTTTATTTTTAAGTCATAATGAAAACAGATTACAAAGCTAGATCACAAACTCCAGTTCACCTTAGTTAACTCCCCAGGTTCATATTAAATGAGGTCAAAGATTAACTTGCTTTAAAAATGTCCAAACTCAATCCAGATTGTGAGACTCTGATTGTCAAAATTAGTGATCACTGTCTAATTCAAAGCAATATGCACTGCTGTTGCTTTTAATTAATCTCCATAAATATATACTCCAAACTAAAGCAGCTGTTCCACACACTGTACTTATACTATTGGATTATGTGCAAATATAGTGGGTCCTTATCTTGATGAACACTAACAATTTAAATGAAGAGCTCTTTTAATAATTAACTTGAGTGCTCATGCATCAGGAGCAATGAAAAAACAGGAGAGGGGTTAGCAAAATCCAGTGGTAGCTGCTTCTAGTATATCAAGATAGGAGCCAAATTAGTCCTCCAGAGTATTTAATCTTGTTAAACTGTAGAGGCTAATGGGGGGAAATATTATTATTAAAGGCAAGCTATATTGAATTTTAAGTGCAGGAGAAAATATGACAATAACTCTGATATGACAATGTTTTTTTAAATATCTCCCCACTCAGGTGTTTAAAAAAAAAATACGTAAAAAGTCTCTTAAATAGTTTTTTTAAAAAAATAATTATTACAGTACAATAGCATAATAGCAAAAGAAACTAAAGTGATGTTTTTATCATTTGCACAGGTCCTACATATTTGCAGTAGCAGTACTTTATCATGCTGGATAATATACTTGATTTACCTTGCCTCTTCAAGAAATGACTAGTCTTGGGATTTCTTCAACCAGGAACACAGAAGCTGTCCTTGCAAAGATTTAAATTAGGTGGTTCTGATTGTGACTTATCCAGGAAAGGCTGGAGATAGTCAGGCTATCAAGTAGTGTTTGATTTCTCTCACCATTACTAATTGAAGAAATGCATTCTCTTTTCACTATGTCACCTTGCATTCCTGCAAACAACATTAAATCAAGTTTTAGAATTAGTTTTTTCCCCTTATGCCTGACGCTGTTGACATTCTTGTGGGCCCAGGACCAACTGAGGAGAGAGAGTTTGGAATAAAAAAAGATAACATTTGTGGAAGAAATTGAGAACAAACTAAGGAGCACTGGCACAGCATGAGGATGAATCTGACATCAGACAACCTGCCTGTTGCCCTATAAACCCACACACCCCCGGCCTGCCTGCTGGGGAGGGATCCAAGGAGTGGCAAAACAGTGGAGACCACAAGGGCGCCAGTCATTGAGAGGTTGCTTTGCCACATAGTGGTGGGACCCAGATGACAGTTCCCAAGCTGGACATGCTGCTGAATGTCTCCACCCACAAGTTCCTTTAAGGGAGTTCCAAAACAAAGCAGGTAGGCACACAGGCCCAGCTCCCCAAAAATGGATCTGTCCCAATGTCCAAACCACCACAAGAGGAGGGGGATCCCCATCCTACTCCCACCAATGCTCCTATGCCTGCAACCAACAAAGCAGGCCATCACAAATACTGTGGAGCCAGGTGTCAGTTCCTCCAGTTTTTATAATTTTTATTGTTTTTAACTACAAAAAGAAGAAGCATAAGCATAGATACATAAAAGGGGGGAAGGCATATACAGAATGGGAAAAGCAGAAAAAAAAGAAATGTACAGATATATCAGTTATAATTCTACCTCCAAATAAAATATCCCATTCGTTCTACCTGCAAATATAGAATTCTCCATATATTTTACCATCTTTGTCTTTCATTATTAAACATTTTTACTAAACTACTATTTGCAATACAAGTCTAAATAATTCTTCTTTTTTTAACAATTTATTAATAACATATGGTTACAATATTTAATTATCTTTTTCTTATACTAAGCCATATGATATTTCACCCCCCTCCCTCCAATATTGACTTCCCCGAAGTTATAAATTTGAATTTAATTCTAAAGGTACCACTAATCTATCAAAATATAATACTTTTGATTAATACTAAAAAATTGTCCAATGTCCACTCTTTCTCCATATATCCTTTGAATTTCTTCCACTCCTTTTTGAATAAGTCTAAGTCATAGTCTCTTAAAGTTTTAGTTAATTTGTCCATCTCACTCCATGATAAAACTTTCACAATCCAATCCCATTTCTCTGGTGTTGTTCCTTGTTTCCAAAGCTGCGCATACAATATCCTAGCAGCTGAGAGCAAGTACCAAATTAAAATCCTGTCTTCCTTTGGAAATTTTTCTAATTGTAATCCAAGCAAAAAAGTCTCTGCAGTTTTCTTGAAGTCGTAACCCAAAATTTTGGAGATTTCTTGTTGTATCATCTTCCAATACTCCTTCGCTTTTTCACAAGTCCACCATATATGAAAGAAAGAACCTTCATGTTTTTTACATTTCCAGCACCTATCCGACATCTTTTTACTCATCCTAGCCAGCTTTTTCGGAGTCATGTACCACCTATACATCATCTTAAAACAATTCTCCTTAATACTCTGACAAATTGATATCTTCATCGAGTTCTTCCAAAGGTGCTCCCATGTATCCATTTGTATTTCTCTATTCACGTTAATTGCCCATTTTACCATTTGAGATTTTACTACTTCTTCTTCTGTAGACCATTTCAATAATAATTTATATACTTTCGATATTAATTTTTCATTATCTCCAAGCAGGACCCTTTCCAGTTCTGTTTGCTCGTATCTAATTCCATCCGTTTTAATATCATTTTCCATCAAGCTTTTAATTTGTTGCATTTGAAACCAGTCATATTTATTATTTAACTCTTCTGCAGATTTTAATTCAATTTTGTCTCCTTGAATCTTGAGCAGTTGATTATATGACATCGCTTTTTCTTCATCAGATTCAGCTGTTATTTTTATTACTTCCGCTGGCACTATCCAAAGCAGTTTTCTCTCGTTGCCATATTTCTTATATTTTATCCAAGTGTTTAACAAACTATTTCTGATATAATGGTGAGAGAAAAAACCGTCCATCTTATTCTTCCCATATCACAGATATGCGTGCCAGCCAAATTTATTCCCATGAGCTTCTAACCATAAAAATATGGAACGCTTCACGAATTTGCGTGTCATCCTTGTGCAGGGGCCATGCTAATCTTCTCTGTATCATTCCAATTTTAGTATATGTGCTGCCGAAGCGAGCACAAGTCTAAATAATTCTTCTTCAACACAAATAAGTATAAACAAGTCAGAGCAATCTCAACATGGAACTGGCTGATTTGGCTTAACACAGACAATTTGAAAACACAGACTAGTTTGTTAGTTTAACATATCCTCAATAACATAAACACAAAAAAAAATCATATCTTTATCCTTAAGAAGCTAAAAGAAAAATACAACATAGTATTTTGTCTATCTCAATATAAACAGTTTCTCCTGGGAGACATACTAAAAACAAATCTGCCAGTTTACATAATAACTGTGCTGTCTGCCTTTTTAACAATTAATCCAACTCTTATAACCCTATTGGTCTAGAAAAAATAATTTATTATAACCCAAAAATGAAAATCACATGCCTGTTCTTATTGAGAGTTCCATACCCAACTACCCACAAAGATAAAGACATTTCAAGAAACCCTTCTTGCTAAAAAGAAATATATCTCCTAATTTATAACTAATATGCACTTTCTCTTTCCTTAATACAGTCTGAGACCAATATCTTTATCCTTAACTGGCTAGAAATAGAGCACAATAATTTATCTATCTTATTATAGTCAATTTCTTCAAACAAACATATTAGAAGGAGATCTACTAATTTACAAAATAATTATGTCTACCTTCTTAACAATTATAGATTAATTTGTAGGATTACCCATATCGATAACAAACATAAAAAGCTAATATCATTATCTGTTAACGACAAGTTCACCAATTTATCAAATAATTACGCTGTCTGCCTTCTTAAAAATTGATCTAGATTAACTATTTTTACATAAAATTATTTTCAAAGACTTTTTAATCCTTTAGCTTTTATATCCATATTATTTTAGACAAGACAACTTATTATATCCCCCCCCCCCGAAAAAAGAAAAAAAATCTCACTAAGCCTTCTAATATCACATATCAAATTTTCTTACAAAGTCCATATCCAACTATCCACAGAGTGGAATCTAGTTCAGGAGGCTCTTCTTTCTGAAAGATTTCCACATCATGATTTTCTGGTTAAAATGCACCTTCTTACTTCTTAATGCAGTCATCCCTCTCGAAGAAAGTGGGGAAAATTCCACAGCCTTTGTTCCTCTCAACATAACTTCAGTCAGTCTCCATTTCCAGTCTTCTTTTTTAATTATGCCATAGGGTTCCATTTTGATTTTCTTTTATTCTTTTTCCAATGAGTCGCTCTCCCATTTCAATTCCACAGACGTCACTGGGTTCTCTTTAGCACTCTGCTCATGTAGATTTGAGATTTTGCTAGCTTTCAGCACAAAAGCTCCCATTTGTTCCTTAACAAAATCTGTCAATAAACCAAGATCTTGCCTCAGAGAATTCAAACTGCTTAAAATATCCTTTTTTGTGAAAAATTTCGCTTAGCAAAGCCATTTTTCTCTGTCAGAAAATGCAGTCCATTAATCCAGGTTGAAAAGTAGCTCAGAGTCCCAGATAGTCCGTCCTTCCCAATCTCCTCCAACTGAAGTTTTGAGTGTTAGCATATGAATTTCAATCAGACGACAAGGAGAAATCCCTCTAACAAGTATCCCATTTTGTTCAGACCGTATTGCAGCCGAATAATAACCTCTTTAACAAATATCCAATTATAATCCGGGTCGATTTAAGTGTCAAGCATGCAGTTTTCAATGACGAGTCAAGTGGATACAAAACTACATTTATTGATAGACTGATATGCTCTCAATACAGGTTCTTGAGAGTAATACCAAAAATACATTGCTACATTAGTTTTAAGCCATACTTCAAAGGATTCCCAAGGGTGGGAGCAAGCGGGGCGCCCTAACACATAAACTATCATAAATGTCTACATTCTCACAATGTTATCAGTATCTTGTCCTTGCTTTCCCCAGATGTTTCACACTCCCAAGGAGGAATGCATGGGAAGGTGCCGATAGTCTCTTCTCAAGTCAGTTTCATTTCTCTCTAGTCTACTTTCACAAGCAATAAAGCAAGAGGGGGGAAGGGGAAGGAATAACAGAACCAACATAGCTTGGTCCCCCTGATATTTCACAGACCAGCTTTATGGGGGACCCTAAAACAATTACCAGTGGAATTCTACCATACTTGACATTAAGTATCCATATTCAGGTTAAGTCAAATTGTTTCCAGTACTTGGAGATGTTCTTTAGCTTTTCAAGGCCTTATTCACAGGGAAATTGGAGGGATCAACCTCTTTACCTTCCTTTGAACTGCCCGTTTATTGAAATGCAAAATGCCAGGTGTCCATTCCTCATTCTGAGAGGTGAACACCATGATCCCTGAACAATGCTATTTGACAAAATGAAATGTTCATATATTTAATAATGAGTCTGTTAAAAGATTTGATAAGCCTCCTTGACATCTTGCAGACCTTTTTCAAGGCTAAGTCCGCCTTATCAGGGAGAGCCAGTCTGATGTAGTGGTTAAGTGTGCAGACTCTTATCTGGGAGAACCGGGTTTGATTCCCCACTCCTCCACTTGCACCTGCTAGCATGGCCTTGGGTCAGCCATAGCTCTGGCAGATGTTGTCCTTGAAAGGGCAGCTGCTGTGAGAGCCCTCTCCAGCCCCACCCACCTCACAGGGTGTCTGTTGTGGGGGAGGAAGGTAAAGGAGATTCTGAGCCGCTCTGAGACTCTTCTGAGTGGAGAGGGGGGGGGTATAAATCCAATATCTTCATCTTCTACAATGGTATCTCTCTATTCATGATGCTCTAGCAGCTCAGACCAAAATAACTTTGTGTTCACTAGACATGAAATGGGAATCTGTAGATCCGGTGTGATAGAGTAGAGCAGCAGAATGTTTTTTTGAGATGGTAAATCATTTTTACCTAGCTAGGTTATGATTGCATCAGGGGAGCCATTGTGGAAACATGGGTGGAGATGATGTGTAACAGAGAAGCACAGCACATTCCCCTGTGGCCCATTGAGGATATTTGCAGTTGATCACCAGGCTCTAATGTTTCTCCCTAACCAGAAGCAGCAGCAGCATATTTTCCAGCCCAAAATACTATGCCAAACAGTTTTTTTTAAACCTGCAGGAACTAAAAACAGACAAATTAACACTTATTTGGGCTATGGATGTATATATATCTGATATGCTGGGGCACACCAGTGACCAGTGGCTCTGATTTATCCAGTGACAGCCCAACCATGGAAGCTGTTATGGCAGCACCAATGTGAACTAAGTGAATGCCATAGTCAGCAGTGGAAATACCCAGGACAGACAAACACTTGTACATGATACTGGAGAGCTGAAATCATGAAAGGAATGCACCATCAGCATGAATGAGAAAGGGACCAGAGGAGACCAGTCTCACAGCTAAGTATTCTGCAGTGGACAGGGCAGCCCAGTAAAAGGAGACAGAAGCAAAATGTGAAAACCTTTACCATGCTGATCTGCTTTGGATTGCCACAGCAAGATATTGAACTTGGATCCCTTGAGTAAGATATCCTGGAGAGCCATGGCCCTACCCAAGAAGGCATATGGAGAAGGTTCTAAAAGCTCACTGCAACAACAATAACAAACCCGCCCCCCCTCCCCGCATAAATGGCCTGCATGAAGTCCACTTTGAGCAGGATGGTCTTGAAAGATGAAAAAACACACCCAGGGGTAGTTTTGTAGAAAAATAGATGGTGGAGCTCATCCAGGGATTGCTATGCAGCTGCACCTATTATGCAATGGACAAGGTAGGTAGGAAGTGGGGTGACCTTCAGAAAGGTTCAGGAGCTTTGCTCCTACTGAATTCAAGGCCTGAACAAACCCATTGGTAAAAGTCAAATAATACTTTTCAGCACCTGTATGGTGATGGGCATACATAAATCAGCTACCATTGGAAAAGCTTTCTTCCAGCCTTCAGTTTCACCATGAGCGAGAAAAGAGTTACAGGGAAAAGGGAAGCCCAAAGCCTTGCTATAAAAGGATGTTGCTGGTAGATGTAAGGTCATCATTCTGGATGCAAGGTTGTGCTTTTTAAAATATGCTATGTAATGGAGAAGAATCACTAAGAGTAAACAGTGCTAAACAGGCACAAAATGCATGTCTTTGGGTAATTACTTTAAAAGCAAAACTGAGATGACCCAGGAGAATCTGAATCTCCTTAAGCATGCATCTTCCCCCCTTCTCAATACCCTGTAGTAGTAAAACAGTGATTGCTGACAATTTATCATCAGGTAGGCTGGAAATGCCTGGAACAGTATCAAGTAAGATGCCCAGATAAGTGAGACAGATAGAAAAGCCCCCCAGTTTTGTCTTAGGCCAATGGGACCCTGAGATCAGATGCCAAATTCTGGAATGTGGACAAGTGATTATCAAAATCAGGAGACTCAGTTATCTCCATAAATAGAAAATAATCCAAGTATAATGTAATGTGGGGTCTGCGCAATCAGCCCTTAGCCACCTATTCAAAAAATGTGCTGAAAGCCGCACAGGTGACTTTAAAAAAAACATGGGTGTAGCCTTATCAAAAAAGCAGAGACCATTGAGGGTTTTTTTGTAGCAGGAACTCCTGTGCATATTAGGGCAATCCTCCAAGAGCTTACAGGGCTCTTATTAAAGGGGCTACTGTAAGCTCTTGGAGGATTGGCTATATCGGGGGTATGTGGGCTAATATGCAAAGGAGTTCCTGTTACAAAAAAGCCCTGCCTGTTAGGGTATGAGTACCCAGTTGCTAAGGGTAAAATGTAGATGACTGGGGAAGGCAATGGCAAACCACCCTGTAAAAAGTCTGCCAAGAAAACAACATGATGTGATGTCATGCCATAGGTTGGTAATGACTCGGTGCCTGCACAGGGGACTACCTTTACCTTTACATGAGAGCAGATAGGAGTGTGGGGTCTTGATCTAAACGCCCTAAAAATTTTCTAACCACATCAGACCAGGCATCTTTGCACTTTTCCAGTACAATCCTAAAGAGATTTACTCCAGTCTAAGCCCATTAAAATCAATAGGCTTAGACTGGTGTAACTTTCTTTAGGATTGCACTGTTAAGAGCCAAGTCTCTGTTTGACTAGGTAGGGAATTTTCTTATCTCCCTAGAAGATCTATCCCCTTTCCTTGGCCTGAATGGGAGTCTCCATCTAGCTAACTAACTACTCACTGTACTTATTGGATTGGTTTTAATGTTATTAAGTTTAATGTTTTAATGTTTTATATTGTTAAATCTAAAGGTTTTTATCTGCTACTGTATGTTTTTATAAAATGTTGTTAGCCGCCCTGAGCCTGCCGAGGTGGGGAGGGCAGGATAAAAATAAAATTTATTATTATTATTATCCTTGCCAACTTTTCCATTTTTTTGTCTGTGTTAAATTGCTGTCTCTCAAGGCTAAATTACAAAACTGCCAGTACTAGACTGTTCTCAGCTAGGGCCGAGATCAGACAGAATCCTCCTCAGCATCCAGTTCAGAAGTCTTTCTCTGCTCAGCTGATGCTAGCCAATCCGATCTCTTGGAACAGCCTATAACCCAAGGCTTTCTGGCTCTGTGAAGAATGTTGTCTTCACAGTCCATTACCTGTTTGCACAGCATTTATATGATTTTTAAAGTGCAGTCCATCACAGTAACAGATTTTGGAAACTTTAATGTACTCACTATTTAAACTTATTGTGAGTTAGTTCCTTGATTACAAGTAAATTGAACCTGTTCCCTGAATTGCACTGTTGAGCAGCTTTGGGTCTGCACCGTGGCTTCTTGTTTAACAGGTCATGGTTGGATCATTCCTTAGTTAAAAGATACATTTGTAACTTATGTGTTGCACCTTATAACAGATTGGGAAACTTTGCAGTTCATTGACTACATCTTCTCAATTGCTGGAGATGATCAGGTCTGCTAGGGTTGTGGTTAGATCATTAAAGTGACTTATTTGCTGAGCACAGGATCACTCATTGATCACTAAATCAGATCTTTTCGTCTGCAAAGTGAGATAATATTGTTTAAGTGATATATAGCATCCCTTTTGAGTTTATGGGTATCATTGGAATTCTGACAACATGATAGACACAGCCACAAAATGGATGCCACAGAAGATCGAGAATTGGAAACAGTCAAAAAATGGCTGCCACAGCTTACTTTCTGTCACACAATGAAGATCCTTGTACTGTGGTTGCAACTGCTGCCACAGCAACATTTTTAAAAATGTGAAAAGCCAACCAAATATCCAGCAGTCAATCAGAAGCCTTGCTAGGAAAAGCCCAACTGCCCCTACCTACTTTCTAAAAGCACTTGGTGGGCACCACATTGCTTGCAAGATTCACAAATCTGTGTGCCTTTGTTTGAAAAACATCAAGTAACACTGCCATAAGGGATAAGGAAAGTAGTTCACTACCAAGTTGAAAAATGTACAACTTTTTTTTTTAAATATGCAGCAAACCGATTGGGAAGTGAATCTATGTAAAAGTAGTATGTGGTTCTACATACTCAGATAGTTTATTGCAAACTCACACATGTTCAGGCTGTTCAGACAAGTTGAAAAGTGTGTCAAACCTTCAACTGATTATTTTTGCCACTTTAAAGCAGAATGAAAGCCATGCTGGTGGATGATCAAGGTACTTTTATCATTGCTTCTTTTGTGTATGTGGGTGGGTGGGTGCAATGGGTGGAGAGTGTCAAGTCTGCTGTAATAACTAGATAGTTTAGTCACAAACTCTGGTTCAGGAAAAGGATCCTGGGTAAAACCACTCTGTATTCAGAAGCTGCGAGCCTGAACTCTCCTCCCCCCCCTCCCCTCCTTTGTTATGTAGCAATGCTTGGAAATGGGAATATAGGAACAAGATTGTGGTGCCTTCTCAGAGATAACCGGTGCTAAGAAAGTGCCCAAGGCCGACCAACGCTTGAGAACGCTTGAGAACGATAAAACAGTAACAATGTGTGAATGTGCCCTGCATAGAGTGCCCCCACCCTAAGGAATTCCTTTGATGTGTACCTTAAATGTTTGCTCTTTGTGCATGCTCGCCAGTCTCTCAATCTGCTTCTACAGTCTTGCAACATGTTACAATAAACTAGAAACTTTTTTTATCAAGAAGGTCTCGTTATTGAAACATCAGACTTGACATTTTGAGAGACTCCCTTTTTGGAGTTCAACCTTTCCGGCAACTTGAAAAGCCCGATGGCCGACCAGATTCCGGACAACAGAGAACTCCCACCCGATATGGGACTGGAGGGAGCGGCCCTGTGGCACGTCTTGGACCCGAGAAGAGCCGCGGAATCTCCCCCCGAATTCCAGCTGGTGTTGTCCCCCCGGCAGTATCAACCGAGGACCTCGACCACCATCATGGATCAGACCCCTCTATGCCGGGAAGCCATCCTGAACCACCACACCAGGTCGATCCAGGGGGCAACGACAGAAACCGTGAACCCGGGATCGGGGGAGACGGGAGAGACGGACAGCATCATCATCGTGTGAGTTGGGGAGGCCGAGGACGATGGAGCGGGATGCCGGGGGGCTGACAGCGGGGAGCCGAAGCCCAAGGACCAGTACAAGGAGGATTACCAGTTGTTCCGCTCGATGGTTCGTAAAGAGATTGATGGGGCCCTCGGAGGACTGAGGGACGAGATTCGCGACCTAACGGTCCAGCTGGGGAGGGCTCTGGGGGGAGCAACCTCCCGGAGACCAACCGCAACCCAAGCGGGGGCCAAGAGCCAGCTGAGTCAACCGGTGGCAGCCCCGGCCCCTGCCAGGGCAGGCGCCACGCCGGTGCCTGCCCCCCAGCCGCCAGCCCCTCCAGCGGGACCGCGCCACGTCGGGAGAGAGCTGGACGCCACTTTTGACGGGGACCTGGAAGAAGTGAACTACTTCGGGATCCAGGCGAACAGCTACATGCACTATTGGGGTCACTCCTCCCCCGACGAGTTCAGCTGGGTCGACTACCTGGGTTCGAAGCTGAGAGGAGCAGCAAAAAGGTGGTACGTGAGCCTATGCGAGACTAGGACCCCGATCCTGGATGACGTGCACACCTTCCTGCAAGCCCTGCTGACCCATTATGAAGACCCACCGCAGGAGTCACGAGCGCTGGCGGTCCTGCGTGACATGCAACAGGGGGCCCGGTCCATACGCGAGTATGCGGCCGACTTCCAAGCCAATGTGGCCCGGGTGCAAGGGTGGAACGAGGTGATGAAGATAGATAAGTTCACTAATGGACTAAATGCGAGCATCCTGGATCGGGCCCTCACCCAAGCTCAACCCACTACCCTGGTGGGGTGGATCCAGCTAGCGGGGGAAGTGGAGAACAATCTCAAGCGAGTAGCCATGCTGCGCCATCACCAGTCCGGGAAAACCCAGGCCAGAGGTAGCCCTGCGAAGGCCGAGCCCCCTAGGGGGAAGAAACCTGCTACCGCAGTACCGGTGAGGCCCCGCCGGTGCTTCAGATGCACGGACCCGAACCACCTGGCCTCCAACTGCCCACACCCCCCGCCGCTGCGGGTATCACCTGGGCCCCCTAAGCCAGCCGCCCCAGCCCTGAAGAAAACCCCCCCACCCTAAGGATGCGGTGAAGAGTAGCGCGGTGGCGGTGCAAGAGGAGCTGCAGGAGGAAGAAGTACTCTTGTCCGCGGAACTGGCCGACCTGGTCTGGCTGGAAGAGCCGGCGGGAAACAAGCCTGACCTGCTGCTCTGAGGGGTGCCCACCAGCAGGTCGATCGAGACGAGGCGCTGCTGACTGTGAGAGTGACGGGGAGATTGTATTTTGTGACTGTGAAATTGCTGAACCCCAAGCTGCGGAGGTTCCTGCAGATAAGAGCCCTCATAGACTCGGGGTGTAACAGAGAACTGATCTCCCCTAAAGTGGTGGAGGCCTTGGGACTAGAAAGCTCGCAGCAGCCCCACCCGATGCTGTTTGAGCAAATGGATGGGTCCGTGATGTGCGGGGAACCCTGCACACTTGAGACACAACCATGCCCCACGGGGATCGAGGGACACTGGGATCAGGAGTTTTTCGTGATTGCCCCGGTGGTGCTGGGGGTGGGTTGGCTAGAAAAGCACAAACCCCTAATCCGGTGGAGGGCACAGACTATCAGATTCTTGGACCCGGGGTGTAAAACCCACCTCTGGAACACAGCGTGGGGGCCGAAAGCCCCCACCGCGAAGGAGAGGGCATGCGTGATGGTGGAGGAAGTACACCCGATCCCAGAGGTGTACCGGGACTTAATGAAAGTGTTTAGTGAAAAGGAAGCCGATCAATTGCGCCCCCCCCACCGGAGCACGGATTGTGCTATAGAGCTAATCCTGGGGGAAGCTTTACCCCAAGCCAAACTGTACCAAATGGGGTGGGCGGAAAAGAAGGAACTTCGCAAGTTCCTGGACAAAAATCTGGAAAGGGGGTTCATTCGACCGGCCACGGCCCCCCACGCCGCCCCCGTCCTATTTAGGAAAAAAAAGACAACTCTCTCAGACTTTGCACCAATTTTCGCAGGATTAACGCAATGTCCATGTCAAATGCCTACCCCACCCCCCTCATCCGGGATTTGTTGAGCACGGTGGCGGGAGGGAAAATTTTCACCAAGCTGGACTTACAGGACACGTATTTCCGAGTGCGCATCAAAGAGGGGGACGAGTGGAAAACGGCCTTCAACACACCGATGGGACAGTTTGAATATTTGGTGATGCCGTTCGGGCTGCAGGGAGCCCCGGGGGTGTTTATGAACTTTATTAATGATGTGCTGAGAAAGTACCTGTACAAGGGGGTGGTGGTGTACCTGGATGACATCATTATTTATTCACAAGATGAGCGGTCGCATGTAAAATTAGTGAGGGAGGTCCTCAGCACGTTGCTGGAGCATCAGCTGTATGCCAAACTGTCCAAGTGCAAGTTCCACCGAACGGAACTAGACTATCTGGGGTTTCGGGTGCCTGAACGCGGCCTGGCCATGGACCCAGCAAAGGTCCAAGCAGTACTGGAGTGGGCTCCCCCGAGGACATGTAGACAGCTCCAATCGTTCCTCGGGTTCGCAAATTTTTACAGGCAATTCATAGAGGGGTTCGCCCAGATCGCCCTACCCTTGACCGATCTCCTAAAGACTAAAGGCAAGGGCCCAGAGGCCAAACGGCCGGGGGCTGGGCTAAAATGGACGCCAGAGTGCCAGAACGCGTTCGATCACCTGAAGCGCCTATTCACCGGTGAGCCCGTCCTAAGCCACCCGGACGAGCAGAGGGCCTTCGTGGTCCAATGCGACGCCTCCGACGTGGCCGTGGGAGCAATACTCATGCAAAGGGACGGGGAGGGGAAATTGCGACCCTGCGCCTTCATCTCCCGCAAGTTTTAAGATGAGCAGCATAACTGGTCAGTCTGGGACAAAGAGGCGTTCGCCGTCATGTTCGCTTTGAAAACCTGGAGATCCTGGCTAGAGGGAGTAAGGCTCCCTTTCGAAGTGTGGACCGACCACAAAAACCTGGAAGCGCTGACTGGGAAGCGCAAGTTGAGTGAAAAGCAAATTAGGTGGGCAGGCTTCTTCTCCAAGTTTGACTTCACCCTAAAGCACATCCCGGGGACGAGGAATTTCTTGGCCGACGCGCTGCAGCACGAGAGCCAGAGGGAGGAGGTGGTGGACTCGCTAATCTCACCATCCCAAGTGGCGGCCATGGTCACCACCCGCTCCCAAAAGAAACGGGAGTTGGACGGGATCAGTCGGGAGCGCATCGCCTTAGAAACGGAAAGGGAGGGGAAAGAGCAGCCCGAGGGGGTGCAGAAAGGGAAAGACGGGCTGTGGTACAAAGGAGACAAACTTTACATCCCAAACTGTCTGAGGAGGGAGATACTGCAACTCTGTCACTCATCCAAACTAGCAGGGCACTTTGGCTATGTAAAAACGTTGCACCTAGTAAACCGACAGTTCTGGTGGCCCTCCCTGTGCAAGGACGTGTCCGGATTTGTCGCAGGTTGCCCCGTGTGCATAATGGCCAAACGGCGAGGGGGGAAACCGCCCGGGCTCTTACAACCCCTCGAGACAGCCAAGCGGCCCTGGGCGATAGTCTCCATGGACTTTATAGTAGAGCTCCCCCCTTGCGAGGCAAAACAGTCATCCTGGTGGTAGTGGACACCTTCTCCAAGCAAGCCCACTTCATCCCCTGCACCCAATTGCCCACAGCTAAGAAACTGGCGGCCCTGTTATTCGACCACTTGATAAAATTACACTCATTCCCGGACAAGGTCATTAGCGACCACGGGCCGCAATTCATTGCCACCTTCTGGCGGGAGTTCTGTAAATTGGTGGGGATGGAGCAGGGCCTGAGCTCAGCCTATCACCCCCAGACGGCCAGACAGAGAGGATAAACGGGGTGCTAGAGCAGTACCTGAGCTGCTTTGTAAACCAACGCCAATCAGACTGGGTGGACTTACTCCCCTTTGCTGAATACTGCTACGACAACAGCATGCAAAGCTCCACCAAAGCGTCCCCCTTCTCCACTGTGTTTGGCTATGAGGGGAAGCCCCTCCCTTTTCTCCCAGGGGGGGCAGCGAAGATGCTCCCACTGCTTTCGAACAATGGTGGAAGGGGCCGAGCAATAACTGGCCGATCATAAAAGAAAATCTCGAGGCGGCCAAAGAGTCCTACAAAAGACAGTACGATAAATCCCACACCCCAGCAGGAGAATATGAGGTGGGGGATTCAGTGTACCTGTCAACCAAAACCTCCCTCTTAGCCAGCCCTCCCGGAAGCTGGCTTATAAATTTTTAGGACCTTTCAGGATAAAGAGAGTGATCAATCCTGTGACTGTGGAATTAGACTTGCCGGCCTCCCTGGGTAAAATCCACCCTGTGTTTCATTGCAGCTTGATTCGTCGGGACCCCGGCCCGTCCAGTTTGCACCCTCCACCCTCGGGGCCCACCCCTGCCTTGGTCGACTGCTGCCACGCCATGCAAGACGCCCCGGAATGTAAACCAACCAAACTCCTTCCCCCTGCGGTGGAGGGGGCTTAGGGGGGACAGTATGTCAAGTCTGCTGTAATAACTAGATAGTTTAGTCACAAACTCTGGTTCAGGAAAAGGATCCTGGGTAAAACCACTCTGTATTCAGAAGCTGCGAGCCTGAACTCTCTTCCCCCCCCCTCCCCTCTTTTGTTATGTAGCAATGCTTGGAAATGGGAATATGGGAACAAGATTGTGGTGCCTTCTCAGAGATAACCGGTGCTAAGAAAGCGCCCAAGGCCGGCCAACGCTTGAGAACGCTTGAGAACGATAAAACAGTAACAATGTGTGAATGTGCCCTGCATAGAGTGCCCCCGCCCTAAGGAATTCCTTTGATGTGTACCTTAAATGTTTGCTCTTTGTGCATGCTCGCCAGTCTCTCAATCTGCTTCTACAGTCTTGCAACATGTTACAATAAACTAGAAACTTTTTTATCAAGAAGGTCTCGTTATTGAAACATCAGACTTGACAGAGAGTGGAAAAGGGGCTACAGCTTAATCAAACAACATATGGGTGGGATCAGGGGTGGAATTCTGCTAGGAGCTCCTTTGCATATTAGGCCACCTGATGTAGCCAGTCCTCCAACAAAAAAGAGCCTTGTAAGCTCTTGGAGCATTGGCTACATCAGGGATGTGTGGCCTAATATACAAAGGAGTAAGGATTTAGATAGACATTGTCTTTGGTATCTAAAATAAATAAATAAATAAATAAATATTCATAATATATATATTCATAATGTGCACCCTCTCGTCATCAGTTATGAATTCCATACAGCAACAGTGTGTCAAGAACTGTGTGTCAAGAACAGTGTGTCAAGAACTGTGTCTTGCCATAATTGCGTAGAGTGGGAGGCCTGCTTTTATTCCTTGTATTAGTTGCCTGTATTTGCTGTGCTCTGTCCTTTCTGGTACTTTGTAACAAAACATAAATAATCATTCCACCCCAGCCAGAAAACACATATTCTTCTGAAAGATGCGAAGGCCAACGCTTATCTCTCAGGCTGGAGCTCTAACTCTTGCTTTTGGAAAAGGCTGTGAACTGTGGGTGGGGGCACATATTGCTAAGGTGTCCAACTTTGAATATTTAACCCACCAGAATTTATGCCTTTGAATATTTAACCCACCAGAATTTAGGTGCCTGAATCTTTGGGTAGTTAACGGTTGTAGTCTATAAAGGTGTGAGCTGACTAATGCCACTCAGTTCAGCAAAGTCTGTCTTGGCTGTGTATATGCATATAATTCAGAAAAAAACCTTTCAGTTCCATAGCTTGTTTGTACTGAGATACTGCTCAGTACACCGGGCTACAGTACTATGTTATCTGAGCCTAGGGAAATCTGAAGACCTGTTCCTAAATTTCAGTGAGCACACGTGTAATTCATGTATGATGTACACTTGATTTGATATATTTATAGAATACATTTGAGTCAGTATATTTCATGTTCAGGTCATTACCTTTAAAGCCCTATATGGCCTAGGACCTGCCTACCTTAGGGACCGTCTCTCCCCACACGTTCCCCAGAGAGTACTACGATCGGGTTCACAAAACCTGTTAGTAATCCCCGGGCCAAAGGAGGCCCGCCTGAAATCCACCAGGGATCGGGCCTTCTCGGTAACGGCGCCTTACTGGTGGAACCAGCTGCCGGAAGAGGTGTGGGCCCTGCGGGACCTAGGGCAGTTCCACAGGGCCTGTAAGACAGTCCTCTTCCGGCAGGCCTATAACAACTAACTGACAATGAGAATATCTTCTGGATGGAACTAAAAAATGCATTTATGGACCGCTGCTTTTTATTCTTATTTTTATGTCTTATTAATTATGGTTTTAACTTTGTTATGTAAATGTTTTTAAGCTGAATTATGTGAATTAAAATGTTGTAAGCCGCCCTGAGCCACTTTGGTGGGAAGGGCGGGATATAAGCCTAAATATAAATAAATAAATAAATGTTCAGTATATTTCATGTTATGTGTTTGAATCCACACATTTATCCAGATTGTGGTCTTTAAATGGGGAAAACAGAAGAACCCATTAATGGATGTCTCTTTTTCATTTAATTTTCAGCTACAAAAGTTTCCAGATTTTTTTAAATTTTGTGGACAGTTTGGAGCTTACGGCTGATCAAATTTTGTGGACTAGAGCATGTACATTTTGAAACTCTGGATTATAGAATATCTGTAAAAAGCTTAATCTAGTCTGTTTTTGCATTAACAGAATATGAATTCTATCATGAAATTGTTTTATCGAGCACCTGCTTTGAAGAACACAGGACTTTTGAAGTAGAGAAAAAGTGACCTAGAAATAGTAAGGTGGGAGAAAGCTTAGAGAATTAAAAAAATGATAGCAAACCAAGCGTTTGTGTGCATGGGAGGGAATTATATTGAGAAAATTGCCATCAAAGTGGGTATTTCATCTTGAATATAGGTAAAGATTCAAAGTTTTCAGAAAACAAATTGTGACTTTTGGAGAAGTCTTTGTGCCTTTAGCTATCTCATATACCTTATGATAGTGATCTGCCTGACCATAATGTGACATTGCTGTAAGTCTATTGTCCTATTACTTAACCATAGCAATACTTGACAAATGGCATGAATTTCATTATATAACATTAGCTGTTTGAATACATGGCCAGGATCCAAAAAACTACTTTAGGAGTGCCCCGAAGATTTGATTTTTCTTTGAACAGCAGACTCTGATGCAAAAATGTTTTATAAAGCTCTTCAGTTTCAAAAGCAACTTGGTGTGATGCCAACTACCATATTATTTCCCATATTTAAGGATACATAAACAATTTCCACAAGTACATTCTGGATGACACTTCCATTTTAGATTCCCACCAGTCCGGCTTTCGTTCGGGTCATGGGACGGAGATAGTGCTGGTTGCCTTGGTGGATTACCTCCAGTGGCATCTGGATCGAGGCGGCGTGGCGGTGCTGATGTTGTTAGATCTGTCGGCTGCGTTCAACACGGTCGACCATCGGTTACTGACCTTCTGGCTCGCCGACGCAGGAATTAGGGGGTTGGCCTTACAAAGGGTGGCAATTGGGGGAGAGCTGTCCTGGAGGCACTCACTAGTGTGTGGGGTGCCACAGGGGGCAGTTCTTTTTCCGATGTTATTTAACATCTATATGCGCCCCCTTGCCCAGATTGCTTGGAAGTTTGGGCTTGGGTGCCACCAATACGCAGATGACACCCAGCTCTATCTACTAATGGATGGTCGGCCTGACTGCGTCCCGGAAAACCTGGACCTAGCATTGCAGGCCATGGCAGGTTGGCTCAGGCTGAGTGGGTTGAGGTTGAATCCAACAAACACAGAGGTCCTTTGCTTGGGCCGCGGTGCCCCAGGAAGGGAAATCCCTCTTCCAGTTTTTGACGGTGTGCCGCTGAAAGCGGCCCACAGGGTCAAGAGCTTGGGGGTTCTTCTGGAGCCTTTATTATCAATGGAGGCACAGATAGCGGCCACTGCCAAGTTCGCATTTTTTCATCTTCGATGGGCGAAGCAGTTGGCCCCCTTCCTTGAGTGCCGGGACCTAGCAACGGTGATCCATGCAACGGTCACCTTGAGACTGGATTACTGTAACGCCCTCTACATGGGGCTGCCCTTGTGCCGAACCCAGCAGCTACAGCTAGTGCAGAATGCGGCAGCTAGGCTGTTGTCGGGGCTCCCAAGATGGGAGCACATACGGCCAGGGCTGCGCGGGCTGCACTGGCTGCCAGTGGTGTACCGAGTTTGTTACAAAGTGCTGGTTATTACCTTTAAAGCCCTATATGGCCGAGGACCTGCCTACTTGAGAGACTGTCTCTCCCCATACGAACCCCAGAGAGCACTGAGGTCAATTGGAAAGAACCAGCTGAATATCCCTGGGCCAAGGGAGGCCAGATTGAAGACTACTCAGGACCGGGCCTTCTCTATTGCAGCTCCACTACTGTGGAACCAACTCCTGGAAGAGGTGCAGGCCTTCCTGCAGTGTTTGGACCAGTTCCGCAGGACCTGCAAGACCTTCTTCTTTAAAATGGCCTTCACTTAACGCTGAGCCAAGATAGATTTGCTGGAAATGTTTTAGCTATTGAATTTTATAGAAGATCTGAGTTATAGCACCATAATGTTAATTTTAATAAGTTGATTTAATGATGGTTTTATCTAATTGCAATTATTGCATATTATGGTTTTACTGTACATTGTATTTATATGTTGTGAGCCTCCCTGAGTAATATTATTATTATTATTGCTAATGCCAGTGTTGTAATTCAAAGCCACATATGGGACACTATTGCTTTGTCAATTGCAGGGTCAGGGGAGATAGAGAGCAGTGTAGCAGAAGAACACACACAGACACATATTTTGGTATAAACATGGCCACCGATTTTTAATACAGCTGAAAGGAGTATTGGTGTAGCAGAAGAACAGATCCAGCACTGGGCAACCTGTCTGCTGCCCAACAACCAAACTCCCCCAGATCGCCTGCTGGGAGGAATGACACCAGGAATGGCAAGACCATGGGGTCCAAGTGGATGCCAGCTGCTGCACCAGGTGGTGGAAACAGGCCAGCAGCTCCCACCTGGACAATCAGATGATAGGGTCCACCTCCAAAACCCATTAAGGGAATCCAAAGCTGGGAGAGGTAGACATGCAGGCTCAGCCTCCTCAATAAAAAAGAATCCATCTCAATGCCTAAACCACTGAAGCAGGCACATAACTGGGGGGACAGATAAGGGTGATGTCTGAGTCCAAATTTACCCTGCCCCACCACACAGATTTGAAATAGGTCCCCTCACCAGACATACCAAAGGTGCAGGGCTGGATTAACAATTAGGCAAAGTAGGCACTGGCCTATAGGGCCCCATGCCTTTAGGGACCCCGGACCAGCTTTCCCCATGGTTTTCCCCCTCCTTGCAGCCCTCTCAGTCTGCATGTGCAGCCAGCAACTGAACCGCTCTTTGTCCAACTTGTCTAGTGCAGCTGCTGCTGGTGTTGTTGCCAAATTTGCCTCCCTCTGCATCTCCCTCCCCGCCACAGCTTTGTCAAAGGGCTTTTGAGAAGGTGCCTGCAGGCTGCAGTGGGGGCCACAGGTGGCAGGGTGGGTGCTCTGAGATAATTTGTGAGGGGGGGGGATCCAAGTTTTTGACTACCTAGGGGCCTCCACAGGATTTAATCTGGCACTGCAAAGGTGGGACAGTCTGCCCTGGGTGCAAATCATTAGAAGAGTTGGGCTCCAGGAGCACCCAACTCCAGCAAAAGCAACAGTAGCAAAATAACAGATAGGTGCTGCTGGCCACAGTGGAGCACTTAAGGGCAGGGCGTTTTTGTTTTTTGTTTTAGCAGGAACACATAGGAATGCAGTTCTGGCTGGCTTGGCTTCAATGGCCTAATATACAAATGAGTTCCTGCTGGGCTTTTCCTAAAAAAAAATTGTTAGTAAGAGAATGCATCCAACATGCATACGTGAGCTGATGAGCCTGTTCACATGCATGCCTATCAAGGCATTTTTGCATCCAAGATCAGCATGCCCTGTGTATTGCCCAACACCAGCTTTCAAGCAGCCTGTCCTGGAGGTTAGAAGTGTTGGAAATGAAGGCTTTGCACTGTTTCTTAGCCTCAGACTTCAAAGGTTAGCTATACAAGAGTCAGAAAGATAGATAAGCTAGGACATTGATCATTTTTCCTTTCTACTGTTCTGATGCTATCCCTCTGGTATATAGATTGTTTCTCTCAGGGAATCTTCCTTCCAGTCTTGTTCCTGGCTCAAAAGGGATTGAATGGTTATCTTCTGCTTCCGCCTCCCCGCATCTCAGAAATTCCCCTTTGTTTATAGAGCAAACCATTTTCAGTTATGGCAACAAAAGTTATAGTACAGGGAAAAAAACTATTGCTCCCCCCCTTGGGGACCATCCAACACATCCCCTAGTGCTGTTGAGGGAGCATCCAGCTATACAAGGAGGTGCAACAGCTGCAACACTTGAAGCCAAACTTAGAGGAGCTCTGAATTCTCTTGTATTGCCTTAGGAGAATGCAACAAGTTACATCATTTCTAAAGCCTTTAGTTTTCCTACAGGGTACTAGGAGTCTCATGTCTGGCAACACACAAAGGAGAAAAAAATATTTTCCCCTGCTTTCCCCAAGTCTGAATTCCTGCCACACAGGACCGGATCTGCATTTTTTGGGGGGGAGGGAGGGACAAAATTGAAAAATGATGCCCCTTTATGGGCCCATTCTATCTTATGGGTCCATAGAATAGATTGGACTCCATACCCAATTTGGTGCCCCCCCTCCATTGGCGCCCAGGGCAAGCACCCCCTCTGCTCCCCCCTAGATCTGGCCCTGCTGCCATGGAAGCTTCTTTTGTGAAAACAGTTCCCAGCCTTCCTCACGCATAAGAACATAAGAGAAGCCATGTTGGATCAGGCCAATGGCCCATCCAGTCCAACACTCTGGCCGTTTTCGCACTAGCGTTTGCTCCGGCGTAGCGCCCCATTTACCTCCGGATCTTCTCTTGGATTTCGCACATGTTGCTCCGGTGCTGCGCTTTGCTCCGGCGCTTCAGGGATTTTACGCCGGAGTATGTTTTTCAGCATGCTGCTGGAGTTTCCGAAAACCTCCGGATCCACTCCGGATCCGCTCAGCGGAGTTTGCTGTGCGAAATCCATCCACGCCGGATCGACTGCTTTGTGGGCGTCACCCTCTCCCTTTCCGTCCTCCCACCCCATCCACCCACTTGGCCAATCATCAGCCTTCCGCGGCGCTTCCCCAAAGTGCCGGCATGGCCATTTTTTTTTTTAAACTTCACAGTTAGCGATATTTCGAAATTAACAAATAGGAAAAAAAAACCCTCCTGGAATAGCCTCAATTGCCACTTCAATTGGTTTCGTTAGAATTTTTTTTTATTATTATTGACTTTAGTTGCGTTATTTCGCTGTTGCGTTATCTCGATAATGCGAAAACGACCATTGTTGGGGGGGGGGAATCTAGTGCCGGTGCGGGCCAAAGCGTTCATGTGTGTGTGTTTTAAAAAGGGAATGCCTCCCTCAGCTGTGCCACCAGGATTTCTGGACCTGCACAAAATCGCCATGTATAAAATGGGAAGTTGGAGTCCTGCATTCTTCTCCCTGGCTACATTCCGCTCGGTTAGAAAGTAGACGCGAGTGAGCTCTTCACACGCGCCACAGAAGGGGAAGGAGAGAATGGAGCGGGGGGGGGAGCTCTGGCAGCAGGAATCAGTCAGGTCCCCGTTGCAAGCGCCAGCCGGGGAGGGTAAAGAGAGCGGAGGAAATTTGGGGGGGGGATCTAGTGCTTCAGAATTTGGGGGGGGGGGAATCTAGTGCTAGGATTCTCCACTGTAAATGCTTCCGTTAATACATAAAGGGCTGTGGAGGATTCTACAGCTGCAGCCAATCCATAAGCAGCAGCAGCACACGTGATGCGGTTTGTCCAAGAAAAGAAGGGGAGGGAACAGCTCGATGTTACGTTAGTACGTTAGTACGTCATTACGCAACCAGACTTGCGCTTAAAAAAAATGATTGACAGGGCATCGAACTCAAGCCGATGCCAGTGGGAAAACGATTTGAGCCGGGGCTTCAGGGAAGGCGACTCCGCAAAGAGTCACTAGTGGGAAAACGAGAAAAATGATCTGGACATAATTGCGCCGCGGAATAAGGGGAGCAAATGCTAAGTGCGAAAACGGCCTCTGTGTCACACAGTAGCCAATACACACACACACACACTGTGGCTAATAGCCACTCATGGACCTCTGCTCCACATTTTTATCTAAACCCCTCTTGAAGGTGGCTATGCTTGTGGCTGCCACCACCTCCTGTGGCAGTGAATTCCACATGTTAATCACCCTTTGGTGAGAAAGGGAGAAAAGTACTTCTTTCTCTACTTTCTCCATCCCATGCATTATCTTGTAAACCTCTATCATGTCACTCACCCATTCATTCCCAGAGAGTTATGAGAGCATTCACATGCACCATGACTGCAGACGGACATTGTGGAAGGCTGTAGAAGCTTTCACGTGCTCACACACATACAAACCCCTCTCATCATTGTGTGTGCATGTGAGAGACTTACAATAGAGCAGCTACTTCCAGGTGGTGTAAGACAGGGAAGGAAAGGGAGATGGGCCACTGTGTCTGGTCTGAAACATGTACCCATCACTTCCTCACACTTGTAAGGGGGTTGCCATAAGTCAGCTGTGACTTAGCAAAAGAAAAATAGAGGTGAGGTTGTTAAAAATTATCCACCCCGAGTGCCAAATAGGCTAGGTACAACACTGCTGAAGACCCTGGAGAGCCACTGCCAGTCTGAGTAGATAATACTGATCTTATGGATGAATGGTCCGATTCAGTATACGACAGCTTCATGTGTGTTCATGCTGCGATTTTATTCCTTCTCTTCAGGGGTTTTCCCAGAGGTGCATACAGATAGGTCTTTATTCTGCTTCTATGTAACAGCAACTTGATCCTTAGGCATTTATGAGCAATACTGCTAATTTCCATACCATGTGAAGCATCACCTGCTGATTTCTTCATATCAAGCTGCTATTAAAGGCAGAAAAGCAGACTGGATTCTCTTTTTCCTTATCATTTGGCAACCCTGCATTGGAGCAGTAGGTTAAAAATAAGAATGCTGAAGAGCCTTTTACAGAGTTAGGGACCACAGCATTAAAGGAAAGACAAAAGACACTGCTGTTTCCATAAGAATGGGTGGGGGTTGTTCCTGCTGATTCTCCCTTCCTTCTTCAGCTGCCTGTGCAATATCCCTGAGGGTTTTCCCTCTGCTTGTCAGAAGAAGCAGGGAGGTGGAGGAGGGAGAGTGAGATGCAGAACTCAATTTTTTCAGTTCTGTAGAGACACATAATGGGTTGTATTCACTGTGCTAAACTGCCTCCTTAACAGAAAAAAATGTCCATAATGGTATTGCAATAAAAAATAAAAAATTGCTCTATTAACAAAAAATTCTGGCTATGGGCCTGCACCCAAGTGGTGACAGATGAAACAAAATTATAAGAACAGTAACATGACCCATAACAACTGAAAAAGCCAAAGACAGAGGGTGGGTGGGAAACCACTGCAGGACTGTAGAAACAAAGAGAGTGGGACAGTCAGGCTCAGCTTTAAATAGCTACAGAGGTTGGTGATACACTACCTCTTCACATGGCTCTGAATGATGCAGGCTGGCCAGCCCACCTTGAGGCTGATCCTGCCTCCCTTGAATCAGCAGGCAACCCTCCCCCCCCCCATCCTCAACCAGCAAATGGCAGCACCTAGGTGAGTCAGTACCATACCTGCAAGAGACCAATATCCCAATGAAAATGTCCAATTGTAATATATGAATCGCATTTACATATCACATGTCTAGCAGTGTTATAGAAAGGGTGGTGACTACATTTTACGGCAGACTGGAAGTAGGGGTGTGCATTCGGTTCGGCTGAACCGTATATACAGCCGAATCAACACTGATTCAGCTGTATACGGAATTGGCTGTAGCTGATTCCAATTGCCGCCTATTATGCGGCAGTCGAATACGGCTCGCCGTATACTGCCGAATAGCTATTCGGAAGTATACGGCTGTCAATGGAAAAGGCGGGAAAGTAGCTTCTGCAGCCTCAGTGGAGCTGCTTGCCTACTTTCCCGCCTTTAGTGGCCTCTTCCCGCCTCTCCCATAGCCTCCCTGGGATCGGGGGGGGAGGGGGAAGAGGAGCCCCAGCAGCCAATCCAAAGCATGCATTTGCAAAATGCATTGCAAATGCATGCTTTGCAGGGCTGTTGTGTAGCTGATGGCCCAGCCATCAGCTACATTGTTGTTATTTTGATCTTTTGCTTACTTGGGTATCCAAGTAAGCACTGTTGTCTGGCCAATCAGAGAGCAGTGGTATTTTTTGAAATTGCTCTCTGTAGGGCCAGAGAACCTTTTTCAGGAGTCTTCCTGGCTGGACTCCTCCATTGCTGTTTTGGTGTATGTGGGTTGGTGTGAGAGAGATTGTGCTGCTGCTGGCTGGCCCTTGGCTTCAGCTGCTGCCTGCTGCTCTCTCACTCAGCCTTACCAGATTTCCCTGGAGTAGAGAAGACAAGGTAAGACAGTTTTGGGGTTCTTGTTTTAGTTTTTGTTGGTAAAAGGACTAGAGTCCCTTTACTTGTCCAGATTTGGGTGGGTGAGTACTGGGTGGGTAGCCTATTTGCGGTTGGGGTTAGGTTCTGCTGGGGGTGGGGGCCTGGGGTGGGGGGTTGCTAATTTGCCATATCTTAATTTAGTGAGAGGACTTTTAAAAGTGCAGTGTCCTTTTACTTCTCCTGATTTGAGTGGCTTGGATTTCTTGGGGTTAGGGTGAAGGGTTTTTTGGTTTTTTGGGGGGGGGAGTTCCTGTATTGTTAAAAGTTGAGGTTTTTTTACTGTTTCAGTGTTTGATTAGTTGCTGCTGTGTTGTGTTGTGTTGCTGCTGTGTTACTTTTCTCTTCAGGTTATTGGGTGGTGGTGGTGCTTTTTGGCCTAATTTTCATTGTTTAAAAGGCCACTTTTGTCCCCCTTTTCCTGGTTCTGGTTTTAGGGGTGGGGGTGTTGTTGTTGACTGATTTGGCCTGAGTTTTCTCATTGGTGAAAGGCCACTTTTTAAAAACTTGACTTGCTTTGCTTGGCCTTTTTTTCCTGTTGTCACTTTTCCTGGTTTGGGGGTGGGGGTGTTGTTGACTGATTTGGCCTAAGTTTTCTTATTGGTGAAAGGCCACTTTTTAAACACTTGAGTTGCTTGGCCTTTTGTGATTCTGCTGGTTTTGTTTTGGTTTTTTAAAATTACCTCTGGTTGGTGTGGGGGTTGGCGAGGGTGTGTGTGGGCTGGGTCACTTTCTTGTTGTTATAGAGTGATTTTTGGAATCTGAGTGTGCTCTCGGTTTGGCTAGGGCCACTAAATAGGCTGCCCAACTAATAAGGGTGTTTTTAGGGATTGTGTTTTTTTTAATTTAAAACAAAATTAATCCAGTTTAGGGCTTTATCTCCTTTCACAATTCAAGTAGGCCAGATAGGGGTGCTTTAAAAAGTTTTTAGGTTTCTCATAAAAGGCAGCGTGACTACTAGGCCACATCAGGCTCCCTTTTAAAGAGACTAGGGTTGCAGCAGCAGTGCATCTGGCTTTCAGCCACTGAAAGCTGGTGCATCCTTAGATTTCCACAGGGTAAACCACAGCTTCTCTCACGTTATAGGGGACACCTGATTTCTAGTTTGCAAGGAAATCAGGTTTGTCCCAGGATCTAGTTAGGAGAAGTTTAACTAGGAGGATATAACAAGGATTGCCTTCATCTCAAGGTAGCCTTTTAAAAACTGCAGCCAGGTAGAGGCAGGATCACCTAGTGTCCTAAACTTTACCAGACTACTACCCCAACCCAAAGAAGGAAAGGTTAGGGACCAAAAAAATAAATAAACAAGCTTTGGTGGGAGGGTTTTTAAAAAGAAGTCAGGGCACCTGTTGGTTCAGGGTACAGTGCAGTGAGTTAGGTTTGTAAAAAATCCCACTCTCAGTTCAGGTTCTGTGAGACTGGCCAAGGGTGACATGAGTGACAGGCAGCAGAAGAGGGGCCCTGGGGGCAAGGCCAAGGAGAAGACTAGAGGGGTGGAGGGGAGGGGGAGGACCCAGGTCTCCCCCCCCCACCTGTGCGTGGGGCCACTCCACAGCCGCTTTCCAGCACTCTGACCTCTGGCCGGAGTGTGATGAAGAAGAAGGCCTGCCTTGGGCCCTTCATCAAGGCTGCTGCTGGGGCGCCCCCAGCAAAGGTGCCATTAGGTGCTGGCACTGCGCAGGGGTCTGGTGCTCGGGCAGTCTCTCCTCCAGCTGATGTCGCTCGGCCTCAGCAGCTGGAGGAGGGGCAGCAAGAGCAGCCCTCCTTGAAGATGAGCTTTGGGGACAGTTTTCTGTCCAAAACGATCACCCCAAGGAGGGTGCAGGGTGTCGTGCAGGAGCTGGAGGAGAAGCTGGTTGAGGAGGACCAGCCCCCTTCTTCGGTTCCTTCGGGCACCAGCAGTCCTTCAGGGGATGGCCAGGAGGGGAGGCCGCATGGGGTGGAGGGGGAAGAGATGGAGACACACGAGGTGCCTCCATCTTTGCCCACTTCCCCCCGGCGGCCAGCCCCTCCTGCCACCCTGAGACACAATGTGTCTCCCCCGAGCACCTCAAAGGAAGTGGCTCCGGACACCCAACCTGCCAGTCAGTTTGGGCATCCGTTCACCTCTGAAGTATGGAAGCATTTCCAACTTATGGAGGATCCACATTATGCGCAGTGCAAGCTGTGCAGGGCCCGGATCAGTCGTGGGCAGGACCCTGCCCACCTGACTCCGGGGGGGGATGCAGAATCACCTCTGGAAGCACCACCCAGGGGTGCTTCTTAAGGGGGAGAAGCAGGCTGGTGCTGTGTTGTCCAAGCAAACAACACCACCCAGCCAGGAGGTCCGTCCCATCGCGACTACCTCTGCTCTCCAGGAGCGTTCCATGGGAGAACAGGGATGCCAGGCATCTCTGCCTGAGATGTTTGGTAGGGGCACCTCTGTGCCAAGAGGGGGAATCAGGCACAGCAGGAGGGTGATCGCCTGGCACCTTGCCAGGTCAGTCGCCCATGGGCTTCTGTTTTCAGTGGTCGAGAATCCTGGGGTGCGGGGGTTGCTGGAGTACCTGGCGCCCTGGTACAAAATTCCTGCTAGAACCACCCTTAACAGGACCATTGTGCCAGCTCTTTTCAGGGCGACCAGATCTGTGGTGAAGGAGCATTTGTCCCGTGCTGCCGGGGGGACTGTTCATTTCACCTCAGATATCTGGACCTCCAAACATGCATTCGAGGGGTATCTCTCCCTGACTGCGCATTGGTGGCAACCCAGAGAGCTGCAGGGTGGGGGTGGCAGTAGCGACAGGCAGGGTCAGGGCCGCCAGGCCGGCTATCGCTGCGCCTTGCTGCACGCCGAAGCAGTCGATGTGCCGCACACGGCGGACACTCTTGGAGCCATCCTCTCATGGCAGTTAGAGGGCTGGGTAGGCAGCAGGGACGTCGCCACGGGCTTCGTGGTGACTGATGGTGGCTCAAACATCAAGGCGGCTGTCCAACGTCAGGGCCTAAAACACCTTCCTTGCGTGGCCCACCTTCTCCACCTCGTGGTTAAGGACGCATTGGGACAGACGAAAAGCCAGGATCGTCTGTATCTAGCCGTGACCATGAGTACCGACTTCTGCTCCAGAAGTGTCGGTACATCACGGGTCACTTCTCATGCAGCAATACGGCCTCGTATCCGCTGCGTGAGAAACAGACACTGACAGGCATGCCATGGCACCGCCTGCTCCGTGATGTCAGCACACGCTGGAACTCCACCTGCGCCATGCTGGAGCAAATGGTGGAGCAAAGAGCAGCCCTGGATGCCTTTGTCTCTGAGACGAGGGTCTTTCGGAATGAGAACCGTCTCACCCAAGAGGATTGGGTGGTCATTTCTCAGACTGTGGAGGTTCTTGGGCCCTTCAAGACCTACACAGAAATGCTCTCGTCTGACACGGCGAGCATCGCACTGGTCGTCCCCATGGTCCAGATGGCCCGTGAGGACCTGGCCTCATTTCTAGTGCCAGCTCAAGGCCGTGCAGACGCTCTTCCAGTGGTGTGTGCCCTGGTTGTTAGGCTGCAGGTAGGGCTAGAGGCCCGCTTTCAGACTTTCACCCAGGATAAGGTCTTCATGATGGCGACCATGTTAGACCCGCGCCTTAAGGGCCCAGTCGCTGAGCGGGCCAACGATCTCAATCGCTGGCGAGACAAGCTCTCCCAGAAGGTCGAGCGTTCCAGAGTCAGGGGAGGCCCAGTGCCGGTAGTTGAGGAGGAGGGGGGTGGAAGCAGCTCATCTGTGACTTCCGCTGCTGTTGTTCATCCCCAGCCTCTCCAGCTAGGCAGTGTTTCCCACCAGACTCACGCCACGAGGAGTGCTGAAGTGACATTCATCGGGCGGGTCGTTGGCCCCTCTAGGAGCGGTAGGGCACCAAGAGCGGAGACGGGTGCTGCGATGGTAAGGGACTATCTTTTTGAGCCCCTCGAGCCACAGGAAGCGTCTCCTTTGGACTACTGGGTCACGAAGGAGGGGGTCTGGCCGGCCCTCTCCTTCGTGGCCAAGGCGTTCCTCTCCTGCCCATCGACGAGCGTGCAGAGTGATCGCGTCTTTTCACATATGGGCTACATTATCTGCCCACATCGCAATCGCCTGCAACCCTGGACAGTTGAGCAGTTGGTCTTCCTGAAGGTCAACTTGCCAATGTTTGGCTCCTCAAACATGGACTTTGGGATTGAATGAAGTGAGCACCTACTTGTGCCTGCATCCTCTCTTGGCCCGCGCTTGGAAGATGGTTGTAAAACGCTCCTCCAATAAAAATTGACTAGAGTCCAAAGACAGCCCAAAAACTCACTCACAAATTGATTGGCAGTGCATCCCCCCCCCTCATCCCTCCCCAAACCAAAAGTGAATGCTGGTTTAAAAACTGCAAAGTGATCCAAATTTCTCCAGTCCTCCATCCACACATGCCTAATAATACTGAAAGGACCATTGCAGCCCCCCAACTGTAACCGACAGCACCCACAGGCCCAGCCAGGATAACCCACCCAGTTTTTTTTCAGGGGCAGGAGGAAGAAAGAGGGAGGTGCCAGTGATGATGACAGGCAGCCAGCAGCCATACCAATGCTGAGGTCCCTCTAATGGGACAGTGATGCTGGTGTGTTACTGCTGAGCTGAGAGAGAAGGAATGGTTGCCTTCCTCTCACATAATCTGAGCCCCCCCAGTGATCTTCCTCATTTGGGGTGCAATTCTGGCTTGCCTCCTCGTGGTGCACCCTGGGTAACGCGAATAAGCCGGGACCAGCCAACCATCCATCACTCAAGGTAAGTCAAAATGCTTCTTGCTTTGTGTTACAGAATGATGTGGAGCTAGGTGTGGTGGTCCACCACTTCTCTTGTTTGAGACTAGAGTTGTGTTGTTTGGGGCAGGGAAGCTGGCACCTGGGTGAGAGACCCAGAGCCAGCATGCTTGTTGTGGTTGGCCAGCTCTCCCCATGTTGTTTGGGGCAGGGCTGGAGAGCTGGCATCTGTAGATTGTGTGTTCTGTGGCAGGGAAGCTGGCACCTGGGTGAGAGATCCAGAGCCAGCATGCTTGTTGTGGTTGGCCAGCTCTCCCCGTGTTGTTTGGGGCAGGGCTGGAGAGCTGGCATCTGTAGATTGTGTGTTCTGTGGCAGGGAAGCTGGCACCTGGGTGAGAGACCCAGAGCCAGTAGGCTTGTTGTGGTTGGCCAGCTCTCCCTGTGTTGTTTGGGGCAAAACTGGAGAGCTGGCATCTGGGTTTGCTGCAGCCAGGTCTGCAGAGCAGACCTTGAGCAGATTGTGTTTTGTGTGGCAGTGACGTTGGCAACTGGGTTTACATTGGTTCCAGGCCTGCGGGGTTCATAGAGTAGATAGAGGGATGTAGTGCATTTGGGTCCTATAGAGATTCTCTGGTGTGAAATTAGGTTTGCCTTTGGGTGCCCCAGGAATTGGACCCCCTGGTCCAATTTTTTTTGGCCTTGTGGGTTTTGTGTGGGACAGTGCCCTGAAGCTGCACAGCAGTTTGGGGGGCTCTCCTCAAAACCCCCTGCTGCCCAGAGCCACTTTTCCCACGACAATTACAGTGAGGAAGTGGCTCTAATTGGTTTTTTCTCACCATTAGGAGCAGTGTTCCTTTTGGGGTGCCCACAGATGGGTGCCGTCTTTTGGGGCCAGGGGGGTTGCATGCTGGGGAGTCCCCTGTGCTGCCCTGCAGTTTGGGGGGCTCTCCCTCAAACCCCCTGCCCCCCAGTAGCCTCTAATTATTCCCTGTGTTGCCATTGATTTCAATGGCCCATAGGGTATAATGATGAAATAGGGGCACCCTCTTTGGGTGCCCCTGGAATGGGATCCCCTGGCCCAATCTTTTTGGGACTTGGGGGGGTTGGAGGGGAGAGTCCCCTGCAGGTCCCCTGCAAATTTGGGGGCTCTCCCTCAAACCCCCTCCCCTCCAGGCGGCTTCAAATATACCCTATTTGTCATTGATTTCAATGGCCCATAGGGTATAATAGGGCCGTATATTCGGAAATAGCCGCGCATCTACCGTATATGCGGCTATTCCGAATACGGTATTCAGCAGCATACGGGGATTCCGAATTTTTTTCCCCGTATACTTCCAAATCCGTGTAATGCCGGATTTTTTTTTTTTTTGCACATCCCTAACTGGAAGCACAAAAATAAGGGGAGATATACCCTGCCTTCTTCCTTACCCTATCACACTGGGCATAATTGCCTGAATCACTTTTCTGCCAGTACTAGAAATGAACCAGATACTGTATCCTCTCCTGAATAAGTTTAATGCTCTTCAACCTTTCTCCTATAACTATTTCTAATAATTCACAGTTAGTGTTTTTAGAAAAGGAAGATACCAACTGCTATGGTAAGTAGCCTCATAGGTTCTGAAGACTACAAGTCCTGGAAATAGGAAGTGTTAACTTTCTATTCTTTTACCCTCTACTTCTGCTGAGAAGGAACTGAAAGACACTAGAAGCTTCCGGCAAGATTGTTTTGGATGCTAACTTATCAGGAAGCTTCTATTCTGAAATTCTCCACAGGCCTGACAGGAAAACTCGCACAACCTAACACAATAAATCAATAAGCTTTTAGAGCCTCTATTAAATGGAAACTATTAATGGTTCAGGACAACAGATGATAAAAAAGATGCAGGGAGCAAAGAATTAACAAACCAGGACACACATATACAAACACTATACCCAAACAAATAAATATATCCGACCCTAATTCCGGCAAAACATCAAATACAAGGAATACAAAAATGCAGGAGGAACAAAGGAAAGAAGATAGCATTAAAATGAGAAAAGTTAGACCACAAAACATAATTTTGATAATCCATGAATGTTATCAACATTATATGCATACTCTGTATATTTTTATATAAACACTCCTATTTGCTTTAAAAAATAAAAGAGAAAATTGCTAGCAGTGTTGCCATGGTTACCCCTCCTCAGATATAGCAGAAAGGCAGCAGTGTTCTCAATTTTTCACATTACAACAATTGAGGTACGTGCTATGAACTATTTTTGATGCTTTGTTTCTCACATATAGTACAGTTTGTGCTGTATTCATGCAGTGAAATAAAAAAAATTGTGTTAACATTACCCACTTGAATGGATCTGGAATATTGATGTTGCCCAAAATATGGTTCATGTTAGAATGAAGAGTGTTAAAAAACAAACAAACATAAACAAGGCACCACAATAACAGTGAAGGCCAGCTCACTGAAAATACTAAACTCAGAAGAAATTATCCAAAATATTTTAATGAAATTATTCAGGATTTCTCTTGAAAAAGCATTTTACTATTAGTTCCATTTATTTATTACAGTGCATGCATATATGTCCTGCCTATACAATCTTATATGTTTTTTAAAAAGAGTCAATAAGCCTTCACTATCCAGATGAAACAGAAATAATACCCTACAGTAAAACGTCCACATTTAGAATCATGTATCCACACAATATGCAACATGCTTCAAAAGACAGGGGTGGGGTAAAAGGTAAATAGAAGAGCCAGAGTGGGAAGGTAAAGGCAGAGTGGGCTAATCTGAAATCTCAAAGCAAAAGCCTCTGCTTTCCATGCATAAAGTGCCAGATTCAATCCCAGGTTAAAAGGATCAGGTAATAGTTGATACAAAATATCTCTTCCTGAGAACCTGGAGAGCTTCTACCAGTCTGAGTAGACAATACTGACCTTGGTGGACTGATGGTCTTATTCAGTATAGGCTGGTAACTGGTTTATATATGTGAGGAATGTCATTTCAGAGATCAGAGAAAGGCCTTTTCAGTTTGGAACTGTGACACAGTGGAAAGAGGCTCCTGCCTCCCCTCCTCACAGTTTTCAGAAGTTGAAATGTCTCAGACAGGAAATAATTTTGGAATGGCATGTGTTTAGAATATTCCAAAATTGCTTCTACAAAAGTTAAGAAAATAAGACCCTGCTGGGGCAGCTTCATTATCTGAAAATGGTGGTGGGGAGGAATGCTGAATGCTTCCTTCTAATGTTCAACATTTTTTAATTTTTTTTTAAATTTAGTAAGGTTGACTTTGTCAAAACATTCAAGGAAGAAAAAGACTAATCTAAATTTATAGTAAGTTCAATTACAGTTTTCAAATAATATGAAAAAATGTGGAAATAAAGGTAGATTTCAGCTAAACTTAAAATGAATAAACTGTATTGTATGCTTGTGGTTTGTACGTTTAAGTTTACTTCATATAGGTGCATATCAAAGAACTTTAACCATGAAAGAAATATATTGATTTCCAATACATTATAGGTAATTGTGAAGAAACAAATCATGGGTGTCAAACTCATTTCCAGGTTGCAGAGATATAAACTTTATAAAGAACACAGACAAAAACAAAGATTAAAAAAACTTAAAACATGCTTAAAATATTAGCACTCTTGCAATATTTTATTTAACAGTCTCTAAAAACTGACACCTCTTGCTCCGAATTATTGCATCAAAATCTGGAGACAATGTCTGTGCTGTAGCCATCTTGAACATGCTGTTCAGTTGTCTATCTGTAAGTTACAAACCTACTTTTGATTTATTGACATTCATTACAGAAATCTCATAGTCAATATTTTGGGCCTAAGACACAGAGGGAAACATTAAATGTCTGGGCTTGTACATAAATTGCTTTGTGTGCTGGTCAAGAACATGTGAAGGCACCATAACATGAATTGAGAGCTATATATTTGTCTACTAAACTATAATCTTCACCAGAGAAATAACTACATCCCTTATGAGGCAGTGCAAGAAAGCAGAGATAGTAATGTATAGTGGTCGGTATCAGCCTACTTAACTGGGAAGCCTAGGTTAAAAATCCCCGTCTACAAAGGAACCATTTTGGGTGAACTTGGTCTGGACATACACTCTCAACCTATCCACCTCACTGGCTTATTGTTATTCCTCATTTAAATAATTCACATTGCTTTCTGATTGAGAAAGACTGGATCATGAAGGCATGAATACAGAGAAAAGGGGGAGGCCCATTCTACAAAATACACAGGGCAGCTAAAAGCATTTAAAAAACCGCACAGGCAACATCCAGGGTTGGCGCATGGGGTTCTGCTGCCTGAGGCAGAACCCCGAAGCGCACCCACCCCCCTCCCACCAGGGAAAAGTTTTTGAATGCAAAGACTGAAAGTGTCATTGTTTCTGGGCACTGAGGGGCCAGGGGAGTTCCTCTGACCCCTCAGGGTCCAGAAAGAATGCACAGCACTTTCAGTCCTTGGTGCTCTCCAAATTCAGAGGGTGCCGAGGACTGAAAGTACAGTTGTTTCTGGGTGCTAAGGGGCCAGGGGAACTCCTCCGACACCTCAGCATCCAGTTGGAGGCTCAGGGACAGCAAGAGTGGGGAGGGGGCACCTGCCCTCCACCCCTGTTGGGAGCTGGCACCCTAGGCAATTACCTAGGTCGCCTACTCCTACGCGCTGGCCCTGGCAACATCAGGGGTCATTTTGTAGAAAAATAGATAGTCTAGCTCATCCAGGGATTGTTATGCAGCTGCACATATTACTCAATGGACAAGGAGGTGGAACTCTCAGGAGGAGGAGGTGGAACTCTCAGAAAAGTTTTGGAGCTGTGCTTCTGTGAGCTCCCACTGAATCTGAGGCCTGGGCAACATTAATAAACAGTATTAAAACAGTAAAACAATTAAATAAAATAACAATGGTGCTACTACATCAGTTATAGGCTAGGATCATATAATATCTTCCTCTCATCAAAGCTGTTGAATCCTAGGCAGTGGGTATTAATACAAAAGATTTGTTCAAGCCAACAAAACACACTCTCTCTCTCTCTCTCGCAGGGGTGGCCAAACTTTGTGGCTTTTTCACACATGTTGTGCAGCTCCTGGAGGCCAAAGAGGAACTTAGTGCAAGCACTGACCCATAGGTAGCCAACTATTTCCATAGTGTGTGAAACAGGGAAGGAGGGGAAAATAGACAGGATTGCAAACTCTTCTCCTCCATCACAGAGGTCAACAGACACCTAGAGTGGTGAAAGAGAGAACAAGAACTGAGGGAGCTACTGAAAGGAGGGACAGAACTAAAAAGGGCAGTGCAGGGTTCCCGCTTTGTTTCAAAGCTGTATTTACTATCCTTGGTGTTGAAATAAACAATTTTTATTAGTAACATATGGTAGTAAAACTATATCTACATCTTATAAAGATCTAAAAAAAGAGAAATTCTTCTACCCCATATCTTACTTTTCCCCCACCCCTCCCCCCATTACTTAACCCCCTCCAGTGTTATTTACTTAAAAAAAACCAAATATTAAAGGTACCTTTAACTATTAAAAAACCAAAAATTATACTTTTGTTTTTTTTAAAAAGTAATCATTATCAAAAATTGTCCAATGTCCTTTTATTTTCTACTCTTTTTCTACGTATCTTCTGAACTTCTTCCACTCCAACTTAAAAAGCTCCAAATCATAGTCTCTTAACTTTCTTCTTAATTTGTCCATTTCACTCCATGACATAACTTTTATAATCCAGTCCCATTTCTCTGGTATTTTTTCCTGCTTCCACAGCTGTGCATACAATGTCCTAGCAGCTGAGAGCAAGTACCATATTAAAGTTCTATCTTCTTTTTGGAAATTTTTCCATTTGTAATCCCAGCAGAAAAGTCTCTGCAACATTGTTATACTCATATCCCAAAATCTTAGAAATCTCTTGCTGAATCATTTGCCAAAACATTTTAGCTCTTTTGCAAGTCCACCACATATGGTAGAAAGAACCTTCATGCTTTTTACATTTCCAACACATGTCTGGCACCTTATTGTTCATCTTTGCTAATTTTTTTGGAGTTATATACCATCTATACATCATCTTAAAACAGTTTCCTTCAATACTTTGACATGTTGTGAGTTTCATAGAGTTCTTCCACAAATATTCCCAAGATTCCATCTTTATTTCTTTATTTACATTAATTGCCCATTTTATCATTTGAGATTTCACTACTTCATCTTCTGTAGACCATTGCAAAAGTAATTTGTATACTTTTGAAATTAATTTCTCATTATCTCCGAGCAGAATTTTCCATTTCTGTTTGTTCTTTCCTTATTCCTTCAGTTTTAATATCATTCTCCACCAAACTTTTTATTTGTTGCATTTGAAACCAGTCATATTTATAACTCAATTCAGCAGTTTTCAGTTCTATTTTTCCACCTTGTATTTTTAATAACTGATTATATGATAGCCATTTTTCTTCGGCTGTTTTTGCCGTTATCTTTATCACTTCGGCTGGCACTATCCATAAAGGTCTCCTCTCATCACCATATTTCTTATATTTTATCCATGTATGTAATAGATTACTTCTTATATAATAGTGAGAGAAAAGACCATCCATCCTCTTTTTTCCATAATACAAATATGCATGCCAGCCAAATTTATTTCCGTGGCCTTCCAACACTAAAAGTTTTTTATTTAACAACGTTATCCATTCTTTCATCCATACTAAACAAACTGCTTCATGATACAATTTTAAATCTGGTAATTGGAATCCACCTCTCTCTTTTGCATCTGACAAAATTTTCATTTTAATCCTTGGTTTCTTCCCAGCCCACACACATTCTGAGATTTTCCTTTGCCATTTATCAAACTGCTTAGCATCTTTCACAATAGGAATAGTTTGAAACAGATACATTATCCTTGGTAGAATATTCATTTTTATTGCAGCTATTCTACCCAGCAATGACAAATTAAGCTTGTTCCATTTTAGCATATCTTCATCCATTTTACGCCATAACTTCTCATAATTATTCTTAAACAAATCAATATTTTTCATTGTTATCCCCACCCCTAGGTACTTTACCTTGGAGGTAACTTCACAGCCCGTTAGTCTTTGTAGTTCTTGTTGTCTGTTCATCTGCATATTCTTGCACAGAATTTTAGATTTTTCTTTGTTTATATAAAGTCCCGCCAACTCCCAAAACTCTTGTATTTTCATTAACAACAAAGGTGTAACTTGTATGGGGTTTTCATTTATGAACATTATATCATCAGCAAATGCTCTATATTTGTAAGTACATCCTTTTATTTGTAATCCTTCTACACCCTTTTCTTCTTGAATCTGCATCAATAAAATTTCAAGAGTCAATAGAATTTCAAGAGGTGAAAGCGGGCAATGTTGTCTAGTACCTTTGTTAATTTTCATTTCTTCTGTAAGATCTGCATTAACACACAAACATGCCCTTTGTTCAGAATATATTGCTTTTATCATTCTTATAAAGCTTTCTCCCAGCTCCATCTTGTCCATTACTGCAAACATAAAGTCCCAGTTTAAATTGTCAAATGCTTTCTCTGCATCTGCAAAGAATGCTACTTCTTTTTCTGGATGTCTTTCATAATATTCTACAATATTTATTACAGTCCTAATATTGTCGCTTATTTGTCTTTTGGGAAGAAAACCAGCTTGATCTTCCTTTATAAAATTTATCAGATGTTGTTTAAGTCGTTCTGCCAGGATTCTTGTAAATATTTTATAGTCATTATTTAATAGTGAAATTGGCCTGTAATTTTTTACATTCATGGCGTCTTTATTTTCTTTAGGTATCAAGGAAATGACAGCTTCTTTCCATGTATTTGGTACGTTCCCTTTTATTCTTCTTATATTCATCAACTTTTGTAATTTTGGTATTAATTCGTCCTTAAACGTTTTGAAATATTTAGCTGTATATCCATCTGGCCCGGGAGCTTTCCCATTTTTCATTGCATTGATTGCTGCTTCAATTTCTATTTTTTCAATTGGATCATTCAAAACTTTTCACATATTTTCAGTTAGGGGCTCTATTTTTATTTTTTTGTAAATATTCATCTACCTTCTCTTTCTTTACTTCAGCCCTTTTAAACAATTTGGCATAGTACTTAAAAAATTCTCTTTTTATTCCCTCTTGAGTAACCACTTCCCTTCCATCTATCACAATTCTACTAATTAATTTATTTTCTCTCTTTTTTTTAAATTGCCAAGCCAAATACTTTCCCGTCTTGTTTGCGCCTTCAAACGATTTCTGTTGAAGTCTTTTCAGAGTCCATTCCACTTCTTTATTTAACAAATGTCTCAATTGAGTTTGTAATATTGAAATTTCCCTTAGAATTTTCTTTTTCCCTGGTCTTTTTTCTCAACTCCCCTTCTTTTGCTTTATTTCATTTTGAATGTCCAATAATTGTTTTTCTTTTTTTTCTTTTGTCTTTATTATTCAAAGTAATCAACACCCCTCTCATTACTGCTTTGTAAGCATCCCAGACCATCTTAAAATCTATATCTTCTTTATCATTCACTTGAGTTTCTTTTTCTAGAAATGTCACTGTTTCTTTGTTCTGTAGCAAATCTTCATTCAATCTCCATCTTCTTGATTTCTTGGACAATTTTGTAATCTACATTACTGGGTTGTGATCAGCCCCAATTTTAGGTAAAATCTCTATCTTCCTTGTGATTAAAGTTAAGTCCTTAGTTCCCCACAGCATGTCAATTCTAGAAAAGGTTTTATGTCTTGCAGGAAAAAAAGTATAGTCCCGCACTTCAGGATTAAATTTCCTCCATA
Organism: Heteronotia binoei; assembly: GCF_032191835.1. Taxonomy (NCBI): domain Eukaryota; kingdom Metazoa; phylum Chordata; class Lepidosauria; order Squamata; family Gekkonidae; genus Heteronotia; species Heteronotia binoei. The sequence goes on along the minus strand of NC_083225.1, from coordinate 77,788,254 downwards.
TATCTTCTAAATTTTCTTGTTTAACCAATTCAAAGAAAGACGTTGGCAATCTCCCTTCTTTCTCATCCTTTTTTCCCCCTCCAGATCTGTCCAATGAATTCTCAACTGTTCCATTAAAGTCTCCCATTAACAATACTTGGTCATAAGTCAACTCATCTAACTGTTGTGTAATGTCTTTTAAAAAAGCATCCTTTGCACCATTAGGCGTATATAGTCCCAATAACAATGTTTTTTTCCCATTCAATATTATCTCCACTGCTACAAATCTTCCATCTTTATCTTTAAATACTAATTTTGGCTCTAATTCTTGTTTAATATATAAAACTACTACCCTTTTCTTCTGTTCAGCTAATGAAAAAAACTCCATTCCCAATTGTTTGTTCCATAAAAATTTATAATCCTTTTGTTTAATGTGTACTTCTTGCAAACAAATAATATTACAATTTTATTTCTTAATCCAATGAAATGTTGCTCTTCTTTTTTGTGGTGAATTTAGTCCATTACCGTTCCAAGACAGTAATTTGTAATCCATCATAGTGCAAATTCCTTATTTTCTTCAAAATATCTACTCAACGTTTGAGCATTCGTGATTGTGACTCTCTTCCCCTGGAGTTCAAAGCTCAAACCTTAAGATATTATCCATCTGAACCTTGTGTCATTGTCTCTCAATTTATCTGTCAACTTTTTGTATGTTCTCCTATCATTTGTCACTTGTCTTGGCAGCTCCTTCATGATTCTCACTTTACTGCCTCCCACTATCAGTGTCTTTTCAAAGTTTTTATTCATGATCCTTCCCACCAGTTCCTTTGTCATATATCTTATAACAACATCTCTTGGCAGGTTATTTTTCTTGGCAAAAAGTGAATTCACTCTATACATGTAGTCATACATATTTTTGGTCTCATCAGGGTCTTCTTCTAAAAATTCTGCAATTATTTTTATTAAATATCCTTTCAGATCACCATTCTCTACTTCTGGTACTCCTCTCAGACGTATCTGAATTTCCATTAATTTGCAGTTATGGATTGTCACTTTTTCTTGAATTTTCAACAAGGTGGTATCATATACTTTCATTTTTACTTCCACCTCCTGCACTTTCTTAGCTGTTTCCCCAGTTTCTTTTTTGAGATCTTCCATTTCTTTTTTAATCTCTGTAAGAATTTCTTCCTTTGATTCATCTATCATCTTCCTAACTCCTTTCATTATACTAGCTTCCATGGCATCCAATTGGTCCTGCATTTTCTCTAATGAAAGAACCCTTTGTCGGGTCTGTTTGGGTTCAAACATTTAGGCAAAGAAAAAAAAATACCAAAAATTTTGGTCTCACAGATTTCAAGTTTAGCTATCAAATTCAAAAGATCTAAATTTACACTTTATAATAAACTTTATTCCATCTTCCTAGGCCAAGATATGAATTTTTTTAAAAAAATTAAACCCTCAAAAAATGACAAAATTTTTGACCTCTCCAATTTTCAATCTGATAGTCAGATTCAAAAGATTAGGACTTGCCCTTTCTAGCAAGCCCAATTTTGCTGGTCTCTGAGCCCCCAAAGTCCAAATATTTACTTAAAAAGTCTTTAAAATTTCCAAAATGGCAGCCGCGACTTTTTACTCCTTCTTCAAATTTCCCTTTCCTTTTAAAACTTCCCTAGGAGCCCACAAATAATGTGACCAATAGTACTTGTCTTCTTACCCTTTTTCCAGTTGATGTTTTAAATTTAGCTTCCCAGCAATGGCTGCCGATGTTTCTCTATGGTATATTTTGCTAGAGTAGGTTTTTTTCTTACTGCTTCCTGTTTTTGTCACCATCAACTCCCAAGAATATCTCACGATACTTGACGTACTTCCTGTCTTGCTCAGATGTGCTGCAGGTCTGTCCCAGTGTGACAATGTTGCTTTTACTTCCAAACCACAAGTAGACAAAACAACAAATTCCTTCTCACTTTTTAGCAGTTTTTAGCACTGTCCTTTATATTTATAAAATCCAAACTTCACCCCTTTCTTCTTCTTCTTCCAAGCTTTCTATAGTTCCTTTCCCCACCTTTTAATTTTGTCCCTTTAAGCTATAAATAGCTCCAGAATGAAAAAAACAAAACAAAAACTTCTGTACCTTTTCTTCCAATTATCCAAGTTTCCACTGGTCTTTCAAAGCTTTAGATGTTTAGAAATGTCCAAGAAGGTTAGGATCCTGATGAGCTTATGTCAAATAAATGATTCTGGGCACTTTTGCAGGCAGTGACTATGCAACTTCTCGAGATCCCTCAAAGCCTGAAGGAAGACCCTCTCCAGGGTGTCACGAGCTGAGTCCAGGCCAGGTGAAGTCCAGGGGCAGTCCAAGGTCTGTAACCGGTGAGCAAGAGTGTCCAAGGTGCCAAAGCCAAATCGTCGTCCAGGTATCGTAGGTCAGAGGTTCAGAAGCCGTAGTCAGGGGGTCCAGAAGTCAAGCCAAGGTCAGGAGGTCCAAAGTCAAAAGCCGAAGTAGATGCTAGGACGTCAGGTAGATGACTAGTTGCTTCCACAAAGCCTTCTCTCAAAGCCTACAGCTATATAGTCCTCTGCTGTCTGTTGCCCATTTGGGCTAATTGCTGACTCAGAGGGCAGCCAGGATCCTGCTGGGACTCAAGCACCCTCACTCCTAGAAGGGCCAGAATCCTTTCGAAACTCAGGGCTCAGGGAGCGTCTTGCTTGTGAGCGTGCCACCCTCCTCCGATCCCTGAGGTCCTGACGAAGGTGGTCACACACCCGAGCCACCCGAGAGGGCGAGGCAGGGGGGCTTGGATCTTCTCCAGCAGGAGGCAGGGGCACTGGTGCAGGTGGCAGGGGCACAGTTTCTTCTGCAGGCTCGGCTTCTTCTGCAGGGCCCCCAGCACCCATGACACTATCCCCCCAAGGCCCCCCTCCGTCGAGGGGCCTGGGAGGTTGGGATGGTCGTTGTGGAACTGTTGCACCAAGTCCGGGGCATGAAGATTGTCCACGGGCTCCCAAGACCGGTCTTCCGGGCCGTATCCCTCCCAGTCCACAAGGTACTGGAGGCCTCCACGATGGTACTGGGAGTCCAGGATCTGGCGCACCTCATATTCTTCTTCATCATCCACCAGCACCGGTGGTGGCAGCAGTGGGGAAGGAGGCCGAGCTGGGTCATGGGGTGCAGCCGGAACAAGGAGGGAGCGATGAAACACAGGGTGAATGCGGAGGTGGGGTGGCAACTGGAGCCTGAAGGCAACGGGGTTTATTTGTTCTATGACGGGGTAGGGTCCAATGAACCGTGCATCCAGCTTGTGCGACCGACCAGGCCGGCACAGGTAGTGAGTCGAGAGCCACACCTGATCCCCCGGCTGCACTGGAGGGCCTTCTTGCCTCTTCCGGTCCGCAGCCAGTTTATACGCCTCCTTGGCCCGCTGTAGCTGCTCTCAGAGCAAGTCTTGGCTGGCGCGGAGTTCTTGCAGGTAGGCATCGACGGCGGGGACATTCGTGGGTGGCAGGATCGCCGGGAAGAACCAAGGGTGGTACCCGTAGGTTGCAGCAAACGGGGTCATTTGGGTGGATGAATGGACCGCGTTGTTGTATGCAAATTCCGCTAGGGGCAACAGGGTGGTCCAGTCATCCTGCTGGTAACAGGTGTAACAGCGGAGATATTGCTCTAGCGTGGCATTGGTGCACTCTGTCTGACCATCTGTCTGTGGGTGGTAGGCTGAGAACAGGTGCACTCGAGTACCCAGGCTGGAATGGAGGGCTTGCCAGAACCGAGAGGAGAACTGGGGGTCCCGGTCTGAGATCAGGTGGGCTGGGAGTCCGTGCAGACAAAAGATGTGTTGCAGGTAGAGCTGGGCTGTCTCCTGAGCTGTGGGAAGTTTCGGGCACAGAATGAAGTGGGCCATCTTTGTAAACAGGTCGACGACCACTAAGATGCAATCTGACCCTTGGATCGCGGAAGTTCTGTGATGAAGTCCATTGAGATGGTATCCCAGGGTCCTGAGGGTGTGGGCAAGGGCTGTAACAATCCTGGGGGTTTGGCTGGGATGTCTTTGGCCCGTCGGCAGACGTCACAGGAATTGACATAACGGGCAACATCGGAGCGAACTCGTGGCCACCAGAATTCCTGTGTCAGCAAGTGGGTGGTCTTATGTTGTCCAAAGTGCCCGGCGGGTAACGCGTCGTGGGTCATGCGTAGTACTTCTGCCCGCAAGTGCCGGGGCGGCACATAGATGCGTTCGCGGTGTAGCAAGAGGCTGCCTCGAGTCGTGAACTCGCCTGTTGAGCCATCTTAGAGTGCCTGGAGGTGTTGCTGGACGCAGGGATCATTGGCCTGGCTAGCACGAATGTCCTCCACAAGTGCTGGTGAAGTGGAGGTGGCTGCAAACACTGAGGGTGGCAGGATGGGAGCAGCAGGCGCAGTCTCAGTCGAAGCAGGAGTGTATTCCGGTTTCCGTGAGAGCGCATCGGCTTTCTGGTTCTGGGTATGGGGGATGTAGGTGATCTTGAAGTCGAAGCGGGAGAAGAATAGGGACCACCGGATCTGGCGCTGGTTGAGACGGCGGGTGGTCTGGAGATGCTCCAAGTTCCGGTGGTCGGTGAGCACTTGGACAGGCTGGTGAGCCCCTTCAAGGTAATGTCTCCAAACCTCAAAAGCCACCTTGATCGCGAGCAACTCCCTCTCCCAGATGGTGTAGTTCCTCTCCGCAGCAGTGAGCTGGCGTGAGTAATAGGCGCAGGGCTGGAGTGGCTGGGACGGCTCCTCGCGCTGGGACAGCACTGCTCCCAGGGCCACGTTGGAGGCATCAGCTTCCACCGTAAAGGGAAGCTGGGGGTCGGGGTATCTCAGGAATGGCCCGGTGGCGAAGCGGGTCTTCAGGGTGGAGAAGGCGTTATCGGCCTCTGGGGACCAGTGGAAAGGTTCTTTGGGGCGGAGTAGTTGAGTCAGGGGCATGGTCAGAGATGCATAGGCCGGGATGAATTGCCGATAGTAGTTGGCGAAACCAAGGAACCGCTGCAGGTCTTTGCGATTCTGAGGGGCCTGCCAGGTCAGGACCGCTTCCACTTTTTTCGGGTCCATGAGGATTCCCTGCGGTGACACAATGTGACCAAGGAACTCAACGGAGCGCAGGTCAAAGTCGCACTTCTCCAGCTTGGCATAGAGGCCATGGGCTCGTAGGCGCTGCAGGACCTGGCGGACGTGCTCGGCGTGCTGGGCAGGATTGCGGGAGTAAATTAGGATGTCATCCAGGTATATGATCGCGAAGCGGTCGAGCAGGTCCCGGAATACATTATTCATGAACCTCTGGAAGACAGCGGGGGCGTTGGTCAATCTGAAGGGCATCACCAGGTGCTCGTACTGCCCATATCGGGTCCCAAACGCGGTCTTCCATTCGTCTCCGGGCCGTATGCGCACCAAATTGTACACTCCGCGGAGGTCCAGCTTGGTGTAGATCTGGGCCCCCTTTAAACGATCCAAGAGTTCAGGGATCAGTGGTAGAGGGTACCGGTCGCGGATGGTGATCTTGTTCAGGGCCCGGTAGTCATTGCACAGCCGGAGCTCCCCACTTTTCTTCTTCACGAAGAGGACTGGAGCAGACAGGGGAGAAGTTGAGGGTCGGATGAATCCGCGTTTCAGGTTCTTGTCCAGGTAGTCTCACAAAGCTGCCAACTCAGGCTCCGACATTGGGTACAGACGCCCCACCGGGAGTGGTGCCCCAGGTACCAAATCAATGGCACAGTCATAGGGTCAGTGAGGGGGAAAGCTGATCTGCTCCTGTCTCTTCAAAGACATCGGCAAAATCCGCATACTTCTGAGGGAGCTGAGGACCACCACTCGGGATGCCGGCTGCTAGAGTGGTGGGAGGAGTCAGATGGGGGCATGGGTCTCGGAAGCGTAGTTCCTGCTGGGCCCAGTCCACGATGGGGTTGTGCAGCTTCAGCCAGGAAAGGCCTAGAATCAGCGGGAAACGAGGCATGCGGGTGACATCAAACTGCAGCTGTTCTTGGTGCTGCTGGACGTGGAAGGTGATGGGACAGGTCTCCTGGGTGACGGGGCCAGAACGGAGGAGGCGCCCGTCAATAGCCTCCACCAGCGTCGGAATCTCTTTTGGCTGCACTGGGATCTGGTGCTGCTTTACAAAGGCGGCATCTACGAAACAGTGGGCCGCTCCCGAGTCCAGCATGGCATACACGAACAGCCAGCGTCCATCGGGCAGACGGAGTTTGACTGGTAGCAGGAACGGGTCCGGGGTATCAGCCTGTTGTTCGGAGGACCCAGCTAGTCGCCCCAGGCTGGAGGGTCCACTTACGCCTGGGGATGGCGTTTTGGCGCCGGTGGCAATGTAGGTCCGGGTATCCGATGTTTAGCAGGGCAGCCAGAGGCATAGTGGCCTGCCGTGCCACAGTAGAGGCACAGGTTCTGCGTGCAGCGTCTGGCCTTTTCTTCTGGAGTCAGGCGTGGCCGAGCAGCTCCAAGCTGCATAGGCTCACCTTCATCTCTGGTACTAGCTGGGGATGGGAGAGGAGCCAAGTGGCATGGCGCAGGGAGCTGGCGCCCTCGGGTCTTGGCTTGGCGGCGACTTTCCAGGCGGCCATCGATGCGGAGGCAAAGGGTGATAAGTTCCTGGAGCGTGGGGGGCCGCGACACCCTGGCCAGTTCGTCCAGGACTTCCTCTGCCAACCCCTCGGTAAGCTGGTCCATCTGAGCAGCCTCATTCCACGCCAAGGCTTGGGCCAGGAGCTTGAATTCGGTGGCATACTGAGCCACCGAGGACTGGCCTTGTTTCAGGGCCCTGATTTTCCGGTTGGCTGTGGCTGCTTGGACTGGGTTGGAGAAGGCAGCAGACAGGTGGGCCTCAAACCCCTGGTAATCAGTCAGTAGGGGAGAGGACCCAACCAGTAGGGGTGAGGCCCACTTGGCTGCCTGCCCCTTTAACAGACTAATGATAAAACACACCTTTGTCTTGTCATTGGGGAAGTCCTATGCTCTTAGTTCAAAGTACAGCTGACACTGTTCCAGGAAAGCAGGAAATTCTTCCACGGCACCCCCAAATCTGTCAGGTGGGGGAACTGAGCACTTGGCTGGAGCACTGGCTGCAGGCTGTTGCTGCAAGTGCACTACTGCCTGTGTCAGCTGCTGTACCTGGGCTTGGAGAGCAGCCAGTAGTCCTGCGGTTCCACTTGCTTCAGCATCCATCCTGTGGAATGGGTGTTTGTGTGGGTGGAAGCAATCTGTCACGAGCTGAGGCCAGGCCAGGCGACGTCCAGGGGCAGTCCAAGGTCTGTAACCGGTGAGCAAGAGTGTCCAAGGTGCCAAAGCCAAATCGTCGTCCAGGTATCGTAGGTCAGAGGTTCAGAAGCCGTAGTCAGGGGGTCCAGAAGTCAAGCCAAGGTCAGGAGGTCCAAAGTCAAAAGCCGAAGTGGATGCTAGGACGTCAGGTAGATGACTAGTTGCTTCCACAAAGCCTTCTCTCAAAGCCTACAGCTATATAGTCCTCTGCTGTCTGTTGCCCATTTGGGCTAATTGCTGACTCAGAGGGCAGCCAGGATCCTGCTGGGACTCAAGCACCCTCACTCCTAGAAGGGCCAGAATCCTTTCAAAACTCAGGGCTCAGGGAGCGTCTTGCTTGTGAGCGTGCCACCCTCCTCCGATCCCTGAGGTCCTGACGAAGGCGGTCACGCACCCGAGCCACCCGAGAGGGCGAGGCAGGGGGACTTGGATCTTCTCCAGCAGGAGGCAGGGGCACTGGTGCAGGTGGCAGGGGCACAGTTTCTTCTGCAGGCTCGGCTTCTTCTGCAGGGCCCCCAGCACCCATGACACAGGACTCCCTTTAAGCCAAGGTAAATCTCTTTTCAAAGTTTCTGTGCATGTCTTGGACTCTTCTTTCACTGAAAAAAGTAGGCAGTAGGCATTAATTTGCCTTCTACTACCCCGAACAGAAGTTCCAGCCTGCTCCCGTTATGAGAGACAGCTCAGCTCAGCATTTTCCTTCCCCGGAAGTCCCACTGTCCTTGGTGTTAAGGCAAAGAGAGACGTAATGATGCAAATGGTGGCCAGTGATTTGTATGGTACATGTAAATCACTTCTCCCAATGATGTAAAAAAAAAGAATTCCCTAACCTTTCCTTATGCTGGTCTTATAGGGACTGTTATACCTAGCTTTAAAAAAAAAAAGTCTCCTTCCAGCATGCTCATGTTGTAAAGTGCATACATATGTACTTTATCTTTCTGTACAAAGAATTTATTAAGAGTTTTAATAAAGTTGTGTGTATAATATCTGCTCACATCTTGTGACTCTCAGACATCTGGTGTTTATTCTATGTGGCTCTAACATTAAGCAAGTTTGGCCACCCTTGCTCTAGTCTATAGCATGGCAAAAAGCTCACATCTTGAATAAAACTTTGTTGGCCTTAAAGGTGCTTTGTATCTCTCCCATGTGATTGAGGGAACTGGGCAAAGGAAGCTCTCTTTTTCCCTCCCTCCCCAGGGGATGAGGGGGAGGAGCCTCAGCCAATCAGGCCCTTAGCCACGAGGGGCCCGAGGGGCTAGGCCCCGCCACCCAACCCCCCTTTCCAACTATATGGCTCCTCCATTGCTCTCCTCGTCCCCCCTCTCCCCGCCACTCTTGCAGCACCGCTATCTCCACCACCACAGCTCTGGTTGTCCCCAATCTCCCCACTGCTCTGTCAGCCCCTGCTCTCCTTTGCAGCACCTCCCCCCCATCTGGAAAAGCGCTGGCTCCCGGGGTTCTTTCAAAGAGCCCCCCCACACCAATCACCTGATCGGCAGGAAAAGCGGCACTGAAGCCGGCGGCCCCTCTGCCGGCTTTCCGACGCTCTCAGTACGTTCAGCGCTGGGGCGCCTGTGGCAGTTGAACATGCTGACAGAGTGGTGGGGAGATTGGGGGCCACCAAAGCAGCAGCAGCGAAGAGAATGGGGGCCACCAGAACAGGGGGCCTCTCCGCCTAAATTTTTATTCCCTGAGCCCCCTCACCAAAATTTTTCTGGCTATGGCCCTGCAGCCAATGAAGGGCAGAGAGGCTTTTCTCAGTAGCTCTGCTACATGATTGAGAAAGCCTGGCAAAGCAAGGTTTCCCTTCTCACTTCCTCCCTAAGGGAGGAGCCTCAATCAATGGAGTAAATAGAGATTTTGCTCTGTAGCTCCTGTGTTATTGAGCAAGCCTGGTAAAGCAAGCTGTAATGTGGAAGGAAGCAGGAGAAGGAGAAGGAAGCAGATGACAGGGAATTGATTGCAGACCTGATAGAATTCCTCATGTTTGACACCTCTGGTCTAGATTTTAACCTTGCCCTAGACATTGTTCCAAAACCATCACAGAATACATGCAATGTATCTATGGTATTAGCAACATATCCATGTTTATGCCCATAACATTCACTGATTGGAATTCAATATGTTGATATTTATGGCTTAAGTCTAACTAAATCCATGATGGATTGTGTCCAATGTATGTAAATACCAAAATATGAATTAATCATACCTTCTGAGGATCCTGTCATACTCACCAAATTGCTATTTTGACAGAACAACATTTGCCATATTCAAGAATTTGAATACTGCTGCTTTTATATGCATATTTCTTCTTTGAGAAGACCACCATACAAATATGCTTTTTGCTTTCCACAAGACTTTCTGTTCTTTCCAGGAAATGAAGTGTTGATTTAAGCATCCACAATGATTATTGTATTGTTCCTGCTGATGAAGCAGGACTGATAAATTATTCTGAAACACATGGATGAAAGCACTATACTGGATATACTTAGCATGACACAGAACAAAAAAAGTCTCTTTCCCTCTAGCTAAAAGTTATGTCACGGCAAATTTTTTAAGACAGCATCATTATGGTTTTACTTTATTGTAACACACATCAAAGCTTGCAAACTCATTTTAAAATGCAGCTGGAGTCCGAACTCTGAAAAGAGTTAGAACATTAGTCTGAAATAGCATGTAATAAAAAGTAAAAGCAGCCCAGTTACTAAGCTACATCGTAAAATATGGTTTATAGTCACGACTCAAAAACAGGGCTCTGGGTATTGCAATCTATGGTATAGACAGGTGCAGCATAATTTGGTATACAATTCAAGAGTTACATAATCATGTAAAATAATTAATGAGATATGAAGTTTTCTATTATGATCATTTATTTTTCAAAGCTGATTTGGAAAACCATCTTTAAATCCATTCTTAAGATAAGTCACTTAGCTAAAGCAATGCATACATTGTAAGACAGACATGATATTCTTGTAATGAAAGTCACAGCCTTGCCAAGTCACAGAAAAGAGGAAGAAGGGAACGGATGGCTTAAGGAGGTGTTTGTCTGACTTCACTTGGTTGTGCCATGGCTTATCAGGGCTCTTGCTTCTCTGCTTAGTTCTGCAGTCAAAGAGACAAAAAGGAAGCATGCCAGCATTGCCCCCTCCTTAGATAAGTCAAACGAGACTTGAAAGAGCCAGAGCATAGGGGAAAATATGGTCCAATCCTTTAGATATAAGCATAACTTATCCAGAGCAAATTGCAGGTTAAAATTTTTTAAAAAGTCCTGCTGGATCTCTACAAAGGGCCATTGAGTGACTCACCCATTATGCTCTTTGAAAGAGTAACCTGTCAGTTGCCTCTGGGAAGGTTACATACAGAGAATGAAGGCAACAGCCATCTCCAGCATCTGGCATTTATTGCTTTTTGCTTAAATATTGTCTTTGGGCTTGGATATCCTACCTATCACATCAAATAGACACTTTTATGATACAGTACAAAGTCATCACACAGAATTCCATCCCTCATGAAATTCATTTGGCATTCTCTATACCTGTTTTATTTAGCTTTCGGTGGTGGAAAGTTATAGTCAACTTACAGCAATTCCATAGGGTTTTCAAGGCAAGAGGCAAACCAACTCTGTTGGTTAAACAGAGTTGGTTTGCCATTACCCAGCTATTTCACTAAGTTTGTGTTGCTGTATAGGCTGAGGACTATTGTTATACTGTATGTAGTGCCCATTCTTCATAGTAGGTAACATGTTGCTAAAGAAATTGGCCAAATGTAATTGATGTATGTCATGCGATGGCTCTGGTAACTGTGCAACCAAAACTTTCAAACAACTTATTCAAAGTGTATTTAAATGATGAAATAATGTATTCGATCCTGTTGAAAAGATCTGCATATGTAAGGGGGAACTTCCACCCTCCCATGGCAGCCTACCACATACCCTGTCATGCTACTTGTGGGATACCCATCTTCTGGGACAAACATGACACGTACTTGGTTTCATTTTTTAAAAATAGTTGCAAAATTGGGAGCATTTTAGATATTTCATCTCCATGTAGAAGGTGGGCAACACAAAACAGAAGTCAGGATCACCATGCAAAACTGATAGAACATAAAAGAAGCCATGTTGGATCAGGCCGATAGCCTATCCAGTACAACACTCTGTCACAGTGGCTAAAAACCCAGGTGCTATCAGGAGGACCACTAGAATAATAGAAATAGAGTCAGAAGGGACCTTCAGGGTCATCTAGTCCAACCCCCTGCACAATGCAGGAAACTCATAAATACGCCCCCCTCCTAAATTCACAGGATCTGCATTGCTGTCAGATGGTCATCCAGCCTCTGTTTAAAAACCTCCAAAGAAGGAGAGCCCACCACCTCCCAAGGAAGCCTATTCCACTGAGGAACCGCTCTGTCAGGAAGTTCTTCCTAATGTTGAGCCAGAAACTCTTTTGATTTAATTTTAACCTGTTGGTTCTGGTCCTATCATCTGGGCCCACGGAAAACAATTCTGCACCATCCTCTATATGACAGCCCTTCAAGTACTTGAAGATGGTGATCATATCACCTCTCAGCCGCCTCCTCTCCAGGCTAAACATGTCCAACTCCTTCAACTTTTTCTCATAGGGCTTGGTCTCCAGACCCCTCACCATCTTTGTTGCCCTCCTCTGCACTAGTGGGGCCAGGACACTAGAAGTCCTCCCACTGTTGCCCCAACAAGCATCACTGCCCCAGACAGAGAGTTCCAACAATACACTGTAACTAATAACCACTGATGGACCTCTTGCTCCATATATTTATCCAATCCCCTCTTGAAGCTGTCTATGTTGGCAGCCACGACCACCTCCCGTGGCAGTGAATTCCATGTATTAATCACCCTTTAGGTGAAAAAGTACTTCCTTTTATCTGTTCTAACCCAACTGCTCAGCGATTTCATTGAATGTTCACAAGTTCTAGTATTGTGAGAAAGGGAGAAAAGTACTTCTTTCTCTACCTTCTCTATCCCATGCATAATCTTGTAAACCTCTATCATGTCACTCCACAGTCGATGTTTCTCCAAGCCAAAGAGCCCCAGGTGTTTCAACCATAGGGAAAGTGTTCCAATCTTTTAATCATTCTAGTTGCCCTTTTCTGCACCTTTTCCAATGCTATATCTTTTTTGTGGTATGGTGACCAGAATTGTATGCAGTATTCCAAATGAGGTCTCACCATCAAGTTATACAGGGGCATTATGATACTGGCTGATTTGTTTTCAATTCCCTTCCAATAATTCTCAGAATAGCATTGGCCTTTTTTTGTTGCAGTCACACACTGTCTCTACATTTTCAATGAGTTATTCACCAAGACCCCAAGATCTCTCTCTTGGTCAATCTCCGCAAAGTTCATACCCCCTCAACGTGTAGTTATAGTCAGGATTTTTGGTCCCAGTGTCCATTATTTTACACTTGGCCACACTGAACCTCATTTACCACATTGACATCCACTTGTTTCCTATTAACTAGCCAGTTTTGGATCCACAAGAGGACTAGTCCTTTTCACCCATAACCCTCAAGCTTACTAAGGAGCCTTTGATGAGAAACTTTATCAAAAGCTTTCTGGAAGTCAAGGTAAACAACATCTATTGGGTTCCCCTTGTCCACATATTTGTTCACCCCCTGAAAGAACTCTAACAGGTTAATGAAACAAGATCTTCCCTCAGAGAACCCATGCTGAGTCTGCCTCAATAGCTTTTGTTCATCAATGTTCCTACTAATTCTCTCTTTAACAATAGTTTCCACCAACTTTTCCTGTATTGACATCAGACTGACTGACCTGCAATTTCCTGGATCTTCTCTGGGGGTGACATCAGCTACTTTCCAGTCCTCAGGAATGGAGGCAGATTTTAATGAAAGATTACATATTTTTGTCAGGAGATCTGCAAGTTCACCTTTGAGTTCTTTCAGAACTCTTGGATGTATGCCATCTGGGCCTGGTGACTTATCAGTTTTTAAATTGTCTCCTGTTCTTCCTTTTTGTTGCAATTTCTTTACACGGGTTATAATAGTTCTCTGGCTCTTCATGCAAGTTGCTGGAATGCTGTGTTTAGACTTCTGATTCTATATTCGTCATCTTTTACTTTTGTTTATTATCCCCCTTAGCAATTTTAAGTGTTCCATTGATTGTCTATCAAAGCTTTTAATTTCTTTTGACTACAGAAATAATCTTTGTGTATTCTTCCTTTATAAAATCTCTGGTATCAACCAATAGTTCTTCTAGTTCTCATTTACTTGAACTGTGTAATGCAAATTTGCTCATTCCATGGCCTTTACATTCTTTAGGAATTCTGTTTAGATTGTATTTTGTCACTAAGAATGTTTTGGTGTTTGGAACTTACAGTTAAAAAAACAACAACCCACAAGGGAGATTTGTATACAGATTGCCAGCTATGAATCTGGCAATAACACCCTTTTCTCCTGCAGTCTACATACTTTGCCACACATTATTTGCCTGTGGACTCATAATTAGAATTATAGTCCCTTACTCAGGAATGGGTCCTAATCACAGTAAAGCAATAGCACCCAGGTGACCCCACCTAATAGGTCTGCAGTGAGTTTACAAAGGTATTCTGAGCATTTTAGATGAAAAGCAAGACCCAAACATTATGAAACCAACAGACTCCAAAAGTTATCAAAATTTACAAGTCCCTTTGGAAATTTTCTAGGTAGTTTTGTAAAATCAAATCAAATCTTCAGAGGTATGCATCTGCTAGAGTTCAAAAGGCAATATATAGAATTTTGGAGGCAAGTCGTCTTGCTCTCAGGAGAGTTAAGTTCCAAGTAAGGCAGCTTAGGTCTGCACTCTTGAATATTGACTACTGGACATGCCAATTGCTAGTAAGTGCATCAAAACAGTATTCTACACTGTGATAAAGTGGACAAATTTTAGAAGCATATTGAGTGCATCACAGCTGTTTGTGACTACATCTGTGCTCATCATCCTACCACTCCATTATCAGTGGGCAAGAGTATTTGTGAGCCCTGCACTTTAGAACACTTGCTGTTAAAACAGCTAGCAGAAAAAAATAAGAGATTCTACAAGGAACTGAGCAATCAAAAGTCATTCTTAAATAATTAAAGCAGCAGTTCTACATTAGGACACTGCAAGTCCCAAATCCTGGCATTTGTTTTTGCAATAAGAAACTGTCTTGATTACCAGTCCTTTCCAGTATTTGTAACCTAGGGACATGAAAGAACAGTATCTTTATGAAGGCAGAGGGTTATAAGACCAGAATGACTAGATAGAAGAATAGGTGCCCATACAAGAATTGAATAGAAAGAGTCAGATGGAAAGGCAGAGGTGTAAAATTTGAAATGGAAGCGAATAGTGAATGTTATGGTTAAGCAAGACCCCAAATCTAGAGAAGATACATCCTCAATGCCTCAACTCGCTTTTAGGACTGAATTTTTTCCTGACACATGATAGAACAATGCAGAAATCCCAAATAAATAGAGGAGTAGAAGCACATTTAAATACATTTTATTTTTCAAACCTCAACAGTATTGAAATGTTGATTCTCTGAAGATATCATTAAGGGCTTTTCTGCATGGGATTTTTTTTCCCCATCAGTTCTGTCCCCATATTGCTTTAGTTTTTCCTCTAATGCGGCTCCCATCCAGAAGCAGGCTGCACAGCCTTGCTTCTGGGGGCCGTTTTGCCTCCTTGAAAGGAGGAGGAGCGGACAGGGCAGCATCAGAGGTGAGGGCGAAGCAGGCATGGCTAGAGGCGGGCTCCACTCCCTCCTCTCAGCCTTCACTTTGTGCTCGGGTTGGAAGGAGCTCATTGCAGCTTCTCACCAGCTAGAGGCTGTGGATCACCTGCCCTTGGACGTGTAGCGGCGTGTGGAGCATCGGGGGACCTTGGTGTGGATGGCAGAGTGTCACTGAGACGCAGTGGTTTGCAGCCAGCCTCTGCAGTTTTGCGTGGCTGGTGTTTTCCTCCCCCTTTTTTTGTGGAAGGGTTTAGGTAAAGGTGGCACTGCGCTTTGTGGCGCAGATTGAAAGTGCTCCTTGAGACCCCTTCCCTCCACACATCTTATTACTTGGTGTGGAGGGGGCTTTTTTAGGGGGCTGCTGCTTTGGGTTTTGCTGAGGGTTACCATCTTTTCCACGCTCTCCCCTCCACCCCCCTCTTCGCCCCTAGGGTGTATCTGCTCTGGGCTATCTGTCTTTCTGCCTGCTGTTGCTGGAGCTGATTGGTGGCTATTTTGTGGAACTTGCAGGCAGCCATTGTAAAGACTTTTTCTGTGCTTGTTAGCTCTTCTGCCCACTGTTGCTAGGGCAGAAAATCAGCCATTTTTGTGTTTTCTTGCAGGCAGCCATTTTGAAGGCTATTTCTGTGCTTGTTAGCTCTTCCGCCCACTATTGCTAGGGCAGGAAATCAGCCATTATTGTAGTTTTCTTGCAGGCAGCATTTTTGAGTAGCCATGCTTAAAGGACGGCAAATCCAAGGGCAAAGGCCCTGCGCCGAAACTGCAGCGGCCTGTTCCTAAGAGTTCAGCACCCTTTCCTTCATCGTCTGACAAGGAGGATGGCTCTTTTGAGCAGTCTATTTTAAACAGAATAGCCACCTTGGAGGGTTCGTGTAGGAGGCAGACGGTTGTATTGTCAGGCTTCTAAGGCAGATAAGCGGGCTACCAAGAAGCGCTTCCAGGAGGAAATCCATAATCACTTGTCTTCCCTTGAAAGCAGGTCTTTTGTAGACAAAATGGAGGGGATGTTGCCTCTTCCAGCGGAGGTGTCCGCTGCGGATACCATGCAGAATTGGCAGTTGGGTAGGGGTGAGTTTGCACAACACACTACCACAGCTTGGCCCTGGGGGCAGTCTGCAACCTTTGGGCCGGTTGTTAATAGCCAGACTGCAGCTTTTAATAATACCCAGCCTTGGGCTTGGGGTCTTAACCTGGCTAATCCTTGGGGTCCTTGGGGAGGCCTGCCCAGTCAGTTCCTGGGAGCGTCTGGGGCACCATATGGTGGCTGAGGGGTTTCTTATCCTTGGGGTCCATCATATTCTGCCGCGCCTGCTAAGGCTTTACCTTTTGGTGATCTGGCCTTACCTCTTGGTGATCACTTGTTGCCGGCTACCAAGGATAAGATATTGAAAGGGGAATTCATGGACCTATTTTCTCTGCTCTATAGGGAGCTAGAGAAAAAGGACAAAGAGGATTTGGACAACCGGGAAAAGGAGAAAATCAAGAGGCGTAAAGTGGATAGGACATGGGCGAACTGGGTGCCCAGGTTCATTATTTATGCTGGAAATATTGTCTTGTCACAGCCACGGAGGGCCACTTCCCTTTTTCAGTATTTCGACATCATTTACAAAAGCTACACCAGCTTTACCGGCCCAGCCTGGCTTCAATATGACGAGGTGTTCAGAATGAGGGCAGCTTTGAACCCAGCCCTTCAGTGGGATCACATTCAGCTGCAGCTGTGGCTGCAGGTTATGTCTCCAGCACGACCTAACCTGGGTGATAGGTCAGACAGTGGGCATGGTGTGCACCGCACAGCCACTGCTTCTGGCAACCGCAGCAGTGCAGGGCAGGTGGTTCAACCCCGCCTACTTTGTTGGTAGTTTGGGTCCCTGGGGGTGTGTGGTAAAAAGAACTGCCCATACAAACGTGAGTGCCCTCTTTGCGGGGGGGGGGGGGTGTCATTCCTTCGCGAATTGTTCCAGGGGTAGTTTCAGGCGGGGACAGCGCAAGCAGAGCCCGGGCAGTGCCGATAAGCCATTTGGTAAAGGGACCCAGCCCAATAAGGGCAACAGTGCTTGATGCATGGCTCCGTGATTATCCAAAGAATGAAGATCGGCTTTATTTGTGAAATGGTTTTAAGTTCGGGTTTGGAATTCCTTTTCAGGGCCCCAGAAAGCCGTTTATGGCCAATAACTTGAAGTCAGTTATAGGGATGGAGCACATAGTTCGTCAGAAGATTGGGAAGGGTAGGGTGATTAGCCCATTTTCCACACCCCCTGGGAGTACCTTGAGGGTTTCCACATTGGGGATTGTACCTAAGAAAGCCCCAGGAGAGTTCAGATTGATTCACCATTTATCTTATCCCCATGGGGAATCAGTGAATGATGCCATACCAGAGAATTTGTGTACTGTGCGGTACACATCTTTTGACGTAGCATGCGGGAGGACCTTGTACTATGGAGGGAGTTTTTTTAACCTCCTTTAATGGTGTCTCCTGAGTTACAGCTGGAGGCTGAGCTGCAGATAGCATCAGACGCAGCTGGGTCCCTTGGGTTTGGCGTTTTCTTTAGCGGACACTGGTGCACAGAGGAATGGTCCCAGGAATGGGTAGATGCGGGGTGGAACAGAGGTTTGACTTTCTTGGAGTTCTTCCCGATCTTGGTAGCTGTTTAGTTGTGGGGAAACGAGTTGGCAAAACACACAGTCCACTTTTGGTTTGACAACTTAGCCGCGGTGCATGTTATCAATTTCCTCACTTCCAAATCCCACAGGGTGATGAGGCTGGTGCGGGCCTTCACTTTCCGTTGCCTGAGGCTTAATATTTTATTTTTTCCAGGCATATGCCTGGGGTGGCTAATGGGGAGGCTGACGTTCTTTTTCGCAAACAGATGAAGAGGTTTTGCCAGCTGGCCCTAGATGCAGATCTTCTCCTGACAATGATGCTCCCCGGGATATGGATGATTGGCAGGTCGAGGTCAGCAGAGCAATAAGTCTCACCATTGCTCCTAGTACCAGAGAATCATACAACAAAGTTTTGGGAGCTAAGTTGGTTACAAAAGGGGTGGCCCCTTCCGGTGGAGCAATTACTCCACTATAGTGTATTTTTAAGGCGCAGGGGGTTGGCAGTACAATCTATTTGGGGCCAGCTGTCTGCATTGGCCTTCGCTAGTGTGGCTTTGGGTTTACAGGAGAATACCGGTGACTTCCGCATTAAGAAAAGGTTGGAAGGTTGGTCTAGAGAAGTTGGGCCCTGCCGGGATTCTCGGCAACCATTTTTCTCCTGCAGTTTTTAGAGGTTTATGATCGGTCTGGGGCCAGGTGTGTGTGTCGGAGTATGAAATGCTGCTCTTTCACGCTGCCTCTCTCATAGCATTTTTCGGGACTCTTTGGGTGAGTGAGCTGGTGGCTCAGTCCAGAATGTCGGGGATGGCCCATGACATTTGTCTGGCTGGTAGATCTGTATATGTTACAGTTCGTCATTCCAAGATCGATCAGCTGCAACGGGGGGATACTATTAGTTTGGGTTCCTGTTCTGATGTCGAGATCTGTCCTGTAGTGGCTTTAACGCGCTACAGTCCCTTGACGAAGCATCAGTTTTGGACTGTGACGTGCAAGGCCCTTGCTATGCTGGGCCTGTCGGGGGTTAAGTATGGCACCCATTCCTTCCGTATAGGAGCAGCATCTACTGCGGCTGCCCCAGGGTATTACCTGTCTTCCATTCCATTAGATGCTGCTCCTATACAGAAGGAATGGGTGCCATTTATATATATATATATTTGGCCACTGTGTGACAGAGTGTTGGACTGGATGGGCCATGGGCCTGATCCAACATGGCTTCTCTTATGTGCTTATGTTCATATTCCAATTTGATTATTTAATATACAGTATGTGAGGATGCCTTTGAAAACTGAAAACTTCAGTTGGTTCAAAATATGATGTCTACATTGCTGTCAGTGGTTGTATAAAAAGAGTGTATCACCTCTGTGCTGAAATTAGCATCAAGAGGGTAGCCATGTTGGTCTGCAGTAGAGGAACTAGATCTGAATCTGACGGAACCTTAGAGACAAACAAGAGATTCAGGTTATATGCTTTTAAGAATCAAAGCTCCCTTCATCAGATACTCCTGGACAGCTCTCTGTTGAAAGATCTGCATTGGTTGTCTACCTATTCACTATATTGATGCTCACCTTTAAATCCTCAGATTACTTGGGGCTAGACTACTTTCTCCCACACTGTCTTGCCTGCAGGACAAGCTCTGTTAGCAACACCATACATAAGTGACTTGAGTTGTGTTTAGAGACAGGATTTTCTCAGTGCTGGTTCACCAATTGCGGAATACTCTTTACCTTGAAGTTTGACTGGCAAATGTAGGTTTTTAGGGTCCCTTTGAAGATATTTCTCGCCATCTAGGTTAAAAATAGGTTTTTACTCACTTTTTGTCAAGTCGGCAGATTCAATAACGAGTCGTTGTTGATACAAAGAAACTACTTTATTGATACTGGTACTTGAGGCTAGGCCAACATTGAAAGACTAAAGAATAACCTGTAAATGCATTGCATATATGGGACACTTCAAAGGAATTCCTAAGGGGGGGGGAGGATTATGCAGGGCACATTCACACATTGATGTTACCAATTCGTTCTCAGGCTTGAGTGGCCTTGATCGTAGTAGACTCCTGACTCCCTTCTGTGAGCCAAGCCTGAGAAGGCGCAGATAAGACTTTCACATCTTTCCATTTCAAAGCAAGGACATTCACTACAGGCAGGGAGGGGTAGGGAAGGTACACGCTAGCAGCAATTGAATACATTTTGGTTCTACCCAGAATGCTCTCTGACTGAGCCAGAGTTACAGACAGACTTGACACTTTTGGTATTAACATCATTTCTCTAACTGTACTCTTTTTCTTTTTTTTTCACTGATAATTTTATTAATTAATATTTTACCTCTAAGAATTTTACTGTTGGAGTCATAGTAATAGTAATAGTTATAATAATTGTTTTTTTTTTAGAATAACTATTATTTATTGCTTTATTTCTGTTGTTAGTTGTCCTGGGTGCTGTTTTAGACAGGCAGAGTAGAAATAATAAATATTTTAAACATCAGATGGAAGACCAACGTAACCAATTATACTTAAGTGATTCTTCACCAACCACAGACCTTCGCCAACCATTATATACAAATACTGAGGGAAGCACAAAGAATTCTGAGATTATTTTTAGTATTAAATATTGTCATGAGTTCTGACATAATAAGTAATGTATTGAATTCAGGAAGCATATAATATTGTTAACAAAATAATTCATCACTTTACTATTATGAGAGGTCATTCCCTTTTAGCCAACATGTGAAAATGGAATTAAAAACACTTCAATTTGAACAAATCAAAGCCAAAGTGGAGTTGAATAGATGGAAAAGACATTCCTTGTTTATGAGTAAAATGCTCACTCATAAATGAAAAGCCTAGTTAGAAATAATGCTCTAATCCAGTGTTTCCCATTTGCAGGGTCATGACTCGGTACCAGGCCATGGAAGCCTCACTATCTGGTCACAAGAAAAGCCAAAGCTAGCTCTGCCCCCAGCAAAGCATGACCTCTGCTCTTCCTTCCCCCATCTCTCTGTTGTGCAGAGAAAAGCTAGCCTTCAAGCTTGACACAGGCTGCAAAGCCTGAGCTCTGTTTGGCTTCCTTCCTTCCCCCATCTCTGTGTTGTGCAGAGAGGAGGTGGGCTGCCTCTCCTTCCTTCTTCCCCCTCCCAGTGTTTGAGAGAAAAGCTGGAGTCCACTTGCACTTTAGACCCATAAAGTGTTCTTCAAGGTATGAGCTTTCATGTGCCTTGCAGTATGTTTTTGGGGTAGATTTCCCCAGGAGGCCTGGGCAGCAAAGAAGGGGAGGAAGTTTTTTCAGCCAGGAGGGGTGGGTAGTGGGCATTCCAGTAGCTATTTTTTTTACCAAACAACCCCTGGGCAGAATTATTGCTGGCTGGGGTCATCAAATGGTGAGTAAGGCTTTTTTTCCCTTTATCCCCCCTTCTTTCTTTCTTTCCCTGAAAATGATGCTCTATCTGTATTCTTGGTGCTGGGGGCGGGAAAAGGTGTTCTGGTTCAGTGTGCCTTGGAAGTGACATCACTTGGCCCTTGACCTGGAAGTAATACCACAGGAAATGACATGATAACCAGATTTTTAATAATGTGGGAAAGGGCAGGATATAAATCTAAAAATTAAATTAAAGCTTTTTACGATTGTTTTTACAGGCTGCTTCAGAAGGCATGCAAAAATCTGCAGAGTAAGGAGAAGGGAGGTAGATCTTTATCTGTAGTTTCCTTCCATTCATACATCTGAACAATCCAACCCATATGAGCAGATAATTTTTTTTGAAGAAAAAGGTTTTTATTGATAAATGCAAAACAATACAGATAATTTGTTTCACATTACACAGACACGTAAAGGATATACCGCTAATAGAAACATGTCAAGCAGTACAGACATTACTACAATTCCAATTTCTGTTACAAAGTCATAACATGCATTCTTCGTATAATCCAAAAATTGTCAAATAATCATCAAAATCATCATCTAGTGAGGTTGTTCACTAGAACTAAAGTTGAAAGGAGTAATGGTTGCCACTTGCTTAGCAGGGGATGTTGTGTGTTTCGTCTTATGTAAGTCTGGTATTTTATTCAGGATAAAGTACTCCCAGAGTTTGTGGGTCCATATCTTTAATGATGGAGATGGTTTGGACTTCCAGGTAGAAGCTGCTGTGAAAGCGAGAGAGTAAATTCCTGCTGTGATTTCAGGAATGGAAAGGCATCCCATAGGTCAATAAAATTAAAAGTGGGTTTAATGGCAGTATTCTGTACCATCAGGCTGGTGACTTTTTTTTTAGTATTCATTGCCAGAGTGTTTTCATAATGGGGCAGGTCCACCAATTATGATAGAAGGTGCCCCGCTCATTACATTTTTTTCAGCACCAAGGCTGAACTGAAGGCAAAATGTGTGATAATTTAGCAGGAGTCAGGTACCATCTTGAGAGGAATTTGGATTCTTGCAGCTGTATATTAATAGATTTGGATCGCATTGGTAGTGATGTCCATATAGCCTTCCGCTGTTCTTCCATAAAGGGTTTGCTAAAATCTATTTTCCATTGCTTTTGGTATAAATGGGTAGTGGCAGTCTGAGTGTTGAGAGGGATGGAGTAGTGTTTAGAAACAGACCCTTAATTGGGATGTGGTCAGTATATAGGATGTGTTCAAAATCTGTTAATGAGCATATAAATTTAAAGAACATTCAGAAAATATCTCTCTGTGTGTGTTTAAGTACAAATACAGATTTACTAGCAGATATTAAAGGTCAAAATTATCAGCTTCAGTCCTTCCTGGATAAGAAAATATTTGAAAGCCTTTCTGAGGAATAGAAGACAAATTGCCAGAAGGACCTCCCCAAACAAGGAGTTGGTAAGGTATCACCAACAAAAAGGGCTTAATCCTCTTGGGACTCTTCAGGTAGTGATGTCAGTAAAAGAAAAGATTTTCCTTTATGATTTCAAGGCCTCTAGGAAGGATAGAAATGTGGAAATCTCTAGACTCAGGATGCTTTTATTAGGAGTATGCTATAATAATGGAGCAGATGTTTTTAACTTTGTAGAGATGGGGCATTTCACTCTGAACCTTTTAATGAGAAAGCCCTGTTACGTCTTAGTAAACTCTAGTACAAGTAATTACTTTCGGGGGATTAAACACAGGTGTATTTAGCTAACAAGTTCTGTTCTGAACATTTGTTCTTCTTTGACATCTTCCTTAAACACATTTTATAAAATTAACATTTTTACTTTACTGCATCTTGGGGACTGTTGCTGAGAAATTAAACATACGTTTCCATAATGTAAAATAAAAGTGAAAAAGATAGCAAAGGAGAGTGTTTCATTAGGTTTCATTATGTATTTTTTCCTTGCCACTAGAGAATCTCATTACATATCCAGCAAAGGAAAAGTAAATGAGCCATGAAAGACCCCTGTAGCTTACTTCTCTGTTGAAAATAGTGCTAAGTATTAACATAAATGTTAATATTAGATACAGACTTTAGTTCAATCAGTCATTGGTTTGCTAATAGCATATTATGAAGACAGCCTCTGAAATAAATTGAAGGCATATCCATGGAGATGCCACAGTACAAATATAAGAAAGAGGAAGTGTTGTTTTGGAATTGCCATTTTGAATGTCCCCTGCTTGTTGACCTTACAGAGAAAAAAAGATAATGTATGAATGGACATATAAGAAATCAATTTACCTGTGTACCATACTTTTATCATATTACCTGTGAGCAGGTACAGTTATTGATCATCCACAACCTTGAGAGACATTTGATATATAACATTTATGGCACAAAGATTAAACTTAGCGCTGGCAAAAGCATGTGTCCCATAATATGTGCATGGTTCAGAGCCCAATGGGTAAGATTAGACTTGGGAAAATATCAAACAAGCCCAAAATCCCTGTAAAAATGCACAAAATTTGGGTCCTTGAATTTTTCTGATACAAAAAAATTTCCTTAAACATACCACAAATCAGATACTAACAAGTTACATGTTTCTCTTCACAATAATTTTATTTCTTTTTACATTTCTTGGATTTTACTTAAGCACAATTGTAAAAACTTTGCTTATTTTTCTGTACTTTTCCCCATTTGTGGAGAGTGTTTAGCATAGTAGCATATTCAAAGTAATACTCCACCCAGTCTGAAGCATTCATATTAAAAATAAGGTGGTGGATGCCCCTTTAGTGAGCGACTTTCTCGACAAAATGCATGATATAAATAATTTCTGCTTTTTTGTACTGTACAAATATGAGGGTGTTAAAGAGGATATACACAAGATTCTGTTACGTAAGTAATGCTTTTGGATCCATAGATTAAACAGCATCTCTCTGCATGGGTTAAATTTAGCCTTAGATTTATCATGCTATTTGTAATCCAATTAGAATCCTTCTGAATGAATATTGTGTAACTGTATATTTATTTTGAAACGATATTGTGTAATCATATATTTACTGAACTCTGTGTATGCAAAAAAGAGTATTGGTACTTTAACAATGTAACAGGTGTTGATCATTAAGACTTTAAAGAACTGTGTGTTGGAATGGTGGGTTGCTTGTTAACAATTGAGCATTTTTGCTGGTTATAGAGAATTGCGGAGACCTTTTGGTCCCTTGGAACGTGAATAAAATTGTGTCTTCACTGACGTTTTGAGTTGTAAGTAAACTTGTGGATATGTGCATTTGTAAATGTGTGAGTTGCAAGAAACAGAAACAATCAAATGTGTTTCTAAGATGTCCTTGGTATAGTTTAGCCTGTGCTAAATATATTCTCCCTTGAGTTAAGGTGCTTCAGGCAGTGCTTTAAGTTTCTTATTTTGATGGGAAATTAGCTAAGAAACTTGGTAGAGCAATTTAGGAGCGAAGATCTTTGCTTTCAATAATACAGAGTTCGGGTTTTCAGCCAAGAATAGACCAAGCAATTGTATCTTTTATAGCGTTTACTTAGAGTATGTATCAAGAGAATTTATACACGCACACATATGTTGTACAAGCATACAAGAGTCTAAGAAAAATAGAGGTTATCGATAGAGGAATTCAAGGGTCATTGAAGCAGGTAATATTCACCTGATCCAAAAGAGGAGACATCCTTCCAAAGGAAAAATACATGGAGAGGAACGCGAACGACCAACATAACGTGTCCTATAGACCCAATTACAGGAGTAACGGGTGGTACAGACTGCAAATGGCGCCCTAAACAATGCACACCAAGGTGGGGTTCTGACCAACACTTTATAGGGGTACGACAGATAGGGGTCGGTAGTTACCAAAGGGGCTTTGATGTTTCATAGGTAGTTATCTTGAATCGCTAAGTTGGGAAACTTCGCACATTTCGCTAAGATGATAAGCTTGGAGGGACTGCATAATTTGTTACCTGGTTTTGTCTGACACTCGGAAAAGAATTTAAAGGTAGGATCAATCAAATTATGCATTTGATTAGATTTAGTAAGGTAGAGGTGATAGACTGGAAGAAGAGACATTTGCCAAGTTCCAGAAGATCAGAGTGAGAGTACTGCTTACCCGCAGTTCTCATGTCGTTATGCAGTCCATTAGGGCGGGGACGCTGGAGGAGGATATGGGTGAGATTGTGCTGAGATACAGAGTGCAGGTACCAACCAAACCAGGCCCTCTACTCGGTCCACTCCACCCGTTTAGATGTAGTGTTGTCTTGCCCTGTATTTGGTCAGACTCCATTTTGTTAACCAAGAATAGGAGACCCTCTCTCTTTATTTGCACTGCGGTACTCCGTTTATATTAGGCAGCACCTCTCAGTAACAATCCCCTCTTTGTGGTCGTGCTTATCTATGGATATGATGACTGCACATTCATGATGCCGGGTGGCGCTGCCGTTGGGGAACTGCACTTTCCAGAGAAGAGGCATATATATATATATATATATGAAGACTAGATATATGGTGAGTCTGCCAGGCAGTCTGCCTTTAACCCTGGTTGCAAAACAACACTCGTCTATCTAACTATAGTTTTCTATCTATACCCATGGTTTTTCATTCTTTACAGGCTTCTTCGTGCCAGTCGGCACAGCAACGTCTCCCCCCCCCCTTTTTCATAATACATTGCTTTTGCACTGGGGTGAAAGGCTCAGTCCTCAGAATTTGGAGCGGTTGCACCTGTGACTGATTGTCTTTTCCTTTAAAGAATATTAAGACCACACAGGGAGAGAGCACCCACAAATCCTTGGGCTTCAGGGAGGACGATCACGACCTGCACAAAGGCACTTAGAAACATAAAATAAACTCACATGTTAGCTCATTTTTCAGTTAAAACATATCTTTAGGGAAAACCCAGTTTACAGTTGCAGAGCTTATCAGTAAAGCTGGGCTGCATTCTTTTCCAAACAGCGCAGAGTCTTGCTCGGCAACAATACACAGACATGGGAGAAAACTCTGATAGGGCAACAGGTCCCTAATATGCTAAATTGGGCTACAGCATGATGAGTACGTTGTTGGAAGGGTGCAGGAAATTTACTTCTAGTTTATTCAGTGACAGACATAATTCCTAAACCCAATATTACAAGGTTCTCCTGGTTCCCCCAACCTTCTTTCAACGCTAGGGCAACATACCCATATTTATTATGAACCAAAAGGGCTTTCATGCTGTTAGGCTGGGTCTCAGCAACACAAGCCTGCACTTTCATCTCCTTCCTCACTATCGATCGGGGCCCACGTGGGTCTCAATTCGACAGGGGCTCCCAAATTCTAAACGGACCGAATCCTAACTAGTAACAGGGCAGGGAAGGTCCGCTCCTCCCCCCTTTGCTCCCAGGGGACCCTGCCAACAGGGGTCCTCTTCTTTCCAATTGTTAAAAGAAAGAAAATGCGCCTGTGCAGTCCCTTTTTCTTGGCAATGGGGGTGGGGGGGGGGGGGGTTGGAGGCTTACTTGCATGGCCGAGCTTCCTGACCCTACTCCCAAAATCCTTCAGCTCTTTTCCTTATTTCTTTGGAGCATGCTCCATCTCCTTCAGGGTTCTACATATGTAAAACAGTTGTCCAAAAGCATTATGGGGGAATACATTCCAGGCTTATTCTGGCAGCGATCCTTATTACCAGGTACTGTTGTAATACATATATATTGCATATGCGAGGGTGAGCTGTCTCATCATTAATTGGCAGCAGCATTAGGCAGACTTACATTAACATGTCATTATGAAAGTAGGTCCCTGCAAGGTAGTCTCTGAGTGTCAGTGATGTTTCAGTATCTGGGGCCATGGCCTCCAGTGAGTCTATCCTGACCCAGGCTTGCCCGACAGGAAAGCAAGAGTGCCTATTGAACCAGTGACCTTTCGCTGTGTGTGGCCATGCATACGAGCATTATGTTTTCTGCATAGACCGCTTGAAGGTCAGAGATGATAATCTCTATAATGTGGAGCCACTACAATATGGAAACTGCACTGGGTCTACCACAATGACCCCAATTTTTTTCCGAAGACACAGTCTTCACGTTGTGATCCCAACCACCCAATATAGTAAAGAAAAGAATTTTAAGCATAAACAAAAAGAAAAGGGGGGGGGAGCTGGTGAGTATTTTTTTTTCTCCCACAGTATCATTTCCTTGTTTGCAGCAGTTCCAGGGTGGGGAGTATGAGAAGCTTTCAATGTGTTTGATTTGGTTACGAACTCAGCAGACTACTGCTATGAATGCTACCACTACCATGGTCTGAAAAATTAAGATTACAACAATGGGGTGTAGCATAACATTAAGAATGCCCCTGGCAGTGGGGCTCCACCTAAGAAATACCTCCCACCAGGAATGTTTTGCATCTGAAATGATGTCAGCAGAGATTCTGGCTATTCGGGCTCCATTATGCAAAACAGTGAGCATGGCCTCTTCTCCCGCTTCTTTGACCTCTTGCAATGTTTGACTCTAGAGGGGGTGGGTGAGCAGGCTGTGAATGAGTTCTAAACCAAGACCAAGGGAGACGGGAGAAATAGACTAATATAATGCAGGGGACAAAGACATTTCCTGTTTCATCCATACTGGGGTGGAAAAATTAAAGTCGTAGCCTTGTGTGGTAGAAATATTGCAAAAACATCGATTGATCTTAGGGACCATGGGTTGCACATAAAGAGAATTTATGATAGCATAATTACAACTCATCCTCAGGCACATGCATGCTTGTCCCACATACATCAACGCTGACTGAGACTCATTAATGGAGTCATATTGGCATTGTCCTGAAACTTTTATCTCCGGGTTCAGGCAGGGGTGGTGCTCCTCGAATGCATCATCTTCACAAATAAATACTAAGTTTTCCTTATGTCTGCAACCTTGGACATTAATGGTTGTCTCTAGCCCATCTGTTACTATCCCAGGCATAGAGTACTGTATCTGAGTTCATTTGGAGACCAAGAGGGACAACCGGATATGCAATAAAAATGTTGCTGGCATCCACAGTGGTAATTAACAGTCAGCTGCTTCAGAGCCCTGTCAAAAGCAGTTTTCTCTAAAGACCACCAGCTTTCTAATTGCATTTCTCTCTGGGTCATGTGCGCCTTTAGGAGATGTCAAATTTCTTGGGGGATGTGATCATCCATGGTTTGCCTAATCACACCCATGGCAGTCACTGAGTCAAGGGCTTGCGCTTGGGTACAAGTGATTGCCCACGAGACATTTTTCTGGAAAGAAAGAATATTTTCTGCTAAAAGGTAAAAGTCTCCTTCCATTATTTGCTCCCAAGTAATTAACACTGAACTAATAGCATGTTGCACGCCAGCCAAAGAATGCACAAATTGCGTGATAGGTTTTCTTAATTTAGATGTGTTGCAGCAGATCGTGACAATTTATTAGACAACACTTCCAGATTGGCTGCATCTAGGACTGCCATACCGGATCCAATGAGTGCTACCCAGTCTGCAAAATCCCGTTTTGACTTTTTGGGTTTTGTTTTTAATTGTAACATATCCATCCACTTTTCCACATCCATTACACCAGACTTAATATAGGGTCAATTAAGGTCAATTTTGACTTCTTTGGCTGATACTTGTGGCCTGATTAAGGTCGTCTCCTGCCAATTACGTTTCAAAACATGGGATACTACCACTGGATACTGAAGAGTTCTGAGGGATCCTACTTCATCTATTAGTGGGTTAAAGGTTAAGGTTGCCAGGTCACTTAATGCCAATGAATAATTTCCTTCAACATGGATGGTATCAATAACGAGAGTGCCCAGCATAATAAACTTTAAATCTCTCATTGCATTGCTGCATTCTGTGTTGTTTAAATTAACAATCCAATCAAGGGGCCCCTGCTTTATCATTGCTTTGCTTCCCATGGCCCAATTTAGCGGGTTCCATTCTACAGAGGCAAATGGGTGCTTTTCCCCATTTGGGTCTGTCAACGTAATAGGAAATTCAGTAGTACGGGGAAGGAAATGGTCTGTTCCAATTGACACAATGATTTTTAGCGGGTCACCGATGTTCCAAACAGTGGCAGACACAATTGCTATCGAACAGGGTGCTATCTGTGTTCTAGGGGATTCTGTGTTTGGAGCTTTGGAGAGTTTGGGTCTGAGCCGGCAAACCACGAGGATTGCTGGTTCTGTTGTTAGTTTAGGCTGATGACAGAACTGCTCAATCTTTCCAGTCATCTTAAAAATACAATTTACAATCCTTTCTGAAGGACAGGTATGCAAAGCTTTGGTCATTCTTAGATCTGTGTAGCCTTTAAAACTACAAGCGTTTCTGGGCTCCAGGCTAAATAACATGTCATGGCATCTCCGGGATCCTGTTTTCCATCACATTTGTACACCTTAGTGAACCTTCTATGTCTAGTTCCCAAGCATGGGGGTTTTCCTGGGGATTCTAATTGGCCATAACAGTCCCAAATGTGCGGCTGCGTCCCGAATTGCTCTGTTTGTGCTAAGGGTGAGCCTATCCCTACTGCAAGCAGCATGAAATAAAATATACGTACTTATCATTTTCAGCAGTCTGTTCAACTGGGGCACAACCTGCGAAAGGAATTATTATGTTTTTCCAGACTCGTTTTTCCCACAGCCTTATCTATGTCACAGCATCCTCCCCTGTTGGCTGGCTCAGGAGGGTGGGGGCACCTTCCGAAAGGGTCATGAAAGTATCAGCTAGGCAAACTTGGTGGGGCTGCACTTGAGGGCTTAAGGAGACCTGTTTTACATTTATCTCAGGTATGGATCTCCTTGTGGCTATAGGGGCAGAAGGATCGCTAGGAGCGGTTGCCTCTGGTGGCTTCCCTTTCCACTCCTTCAACTGGGAAAAATGGAAATACTTGAGTCTGGTCTCTGCTCCTCTTCTAGGGATGGCTACTTGGTAAACAGCAGGGGTTACCCTCTGAGTGATTTTTACTGGCCCCTGCCATTTTGCAGCCAGAGAGTGCTCTTGTTGGAACAGTTTGTGATACATTACCTGTTGCCCCACTTCCCATTGTTGGAGACTTTGAACCCAACCCAATCTCTTTTCCACTCTCTGCTGGGCAACTCCTAGCTGGCGAGCTACTTGGTGATGGACCTTGCTTAGCTCACCGATCAATGTGCGCATGCATTGATCCGTGACCAAGGCAGGCTCTGGTTCAGAAGGGATTTGTGTGTTTATCCAGAATGCTTCTGGCAGCAACATTTTCTGCCATCATAACCATATGTGGGGAAAAACCATGTACCACCTTTGTCCCTCTAAGGGCCATGAGGATGATGGGCAGCTTCTTGTCCCAGTCCTTCCCAGTGGATAGCCCCATTTTTTCTGAGAGCTTCTTTTAAGGTGCAATTTGTTCTTTCTATGGCTCCGGATGACTGTGGGTGTGTGGCAATGTGAAACCTCTGTTTTATTCCCAGAGCCTTACATAGTTCTCTGGTAACTTCCCCAATGAAGTGCGAGCCCAAATCTGAGTCAATTACACGTGTGATGCAGAATCTGCTAAAGGTGTAGTTAAACAAAATTTTGGCTGTGGTTGCTGCCGTGTTGTTGCGGCAGGGAAATGCCTTGACCCATTTGCTAAAGGATCTATTACAGTCAGAAACTATTTGTATCCTCATGGAGTGCTAAGAAGAGGGCCAATTAAATCAATTTGGATCCGAGCCCATGGCCCT
The DNA here is from genome assembly GCF_032191835.1 of Heteronotia binoei. Lineage (NCBI taxonomy): Eukaryota > Metazoa > Chordata > Lepidosauria > Squamata > Gekkonidae > Heteronotia > Heteronotia binoei. Next base: position 77,757,616 of record NC_083225.1, on the reverse strand, counting down.
TCAATCCTTTGATGCTGAATAGGGGCTTTCGTGCCGGCCAGGTCTGCACATACCACAGCGCAGGAGAGGCAATTATTAACCCATTGTTCTACATTCTTGCGCATGCCTGGCCACCATCCAGTTTCTCCTACTCTTTCTAGGCCCTGTACTAAGAGCCCTGTAGGCTTTTGGAGGATTGGTTACATTGGAGGGGCATGGCCTGGTATGCGGAGGAGTCCCTGCTACAAAAAAAGCTCTGAGAAAGATGTCATTAGTAAAGTACAGTCCATATATTTAGCATGGAGAGGAGGTGGCTGAGAGGTGATATGATCACCATCTTCAGGTACTCTAAGGGCTGTCATATAGAGGATGGTGTGGAATTGTTTTCTGTGGCCCCAGAAGGTAGGATCAGAACCAATGAATTGAAATTAAATCAAAAGAGTTTCTGGCTCAACATTAGGAAGAGCTTCCTCACCGTTAGAGTGGTTCCTCAGTGGAACAGGCTTCCTCGGGAGGTTTTTAAAGAGAGGCTAGATGGCCATCTGACAGCAATGAAGATCCTGTGAGTTTAGGGGGAGGTGTTTGTGAGTTTCCTGCATTGTGAAGGGAGTTGGATTAGATGGCCTTGGAGGTCCCTTCCAACTCTATGATTCTATGAAAAATCCTTAAAAATGAATACATCTGTCGTACATCTGTGCTGAGTGAGGGGTCAGATTTTTCAGATGAAGAACTAACTGCAGCTAGCCTGTAATTGAACTGCTGGTTGCAGCTGACTCTGAGCCAGAAGGAAAACAATAAGATATCAAGTTACTGGCTGATCAGGAGTCAGCCTACAGCTGAAACTGAGTCAATGCCTTGTAGTTTTGAAGCAGGAAGCCACTGTCAGCCCACTTAGCTCACTCACACTATTGCAGTGCCGATGCTGTCAGAGATGCTTTGAGTTGCAAGAAAGGAGAAGAAGTGCTAGACCCATGACCTGTCATCAGCTGTCAGTTGAAGAGACAAATGACCTCAGAATGACCTCCAAGGAATTGGTTGGGAGTTTAACTAGTTAAGACTTGGCTATAAATTCAGCTGGGTACAGACTCTGACTTCATGATATATCGGGTAAACTGGGAGAACCAGCAGTTTGTGGATACAACAAGTACACCTTGCTACTGAGTCTTGTTCCGTTTAACAATTTTTTATTATATTTCAGTTCTAGGAAAGATTAGGGAAAGGGAAGGGGTAAATGAGGTTATAAAATTTACATTTCAATTTTTGTTTCTCCAACAGATTGTCTGTTTTCACAGAGCTTTAAACTATAGTTCAGCTAACAATCTCTTCATATATATATATATATATTCTTAATGTCTCAATAATCTATTCTAAAATACAATTTATCTATCACTCTTTCACTTTACAGTTTTTGATTTTAACCAGTTTATTGTAATATATTGTAATAACATATCTTCATTTGTCATTAAATGTTAGTACACATATATAACATTTTCCTGACCCCCCCTTTTGTGACCCCCAACAGTGCATGCCCCCTTATCAAACATCCCCATATTATTATTTAATCTAATTTGTTATAAGGTAATTAACTTTGTGTATTAGAAAATCTTTCTCTGAACAACTCAATCACTTTACAGTTTTCAATACATTTGTAGAATGGTTGCCATAAGTGTCAAGTCGATGGATTCAAGAATGAGTCAAAGTTGATACTAAGACTACATTTATTGATAACCGGTACTCCGGCGCAAGCCTGTAGCTTGCTAAGAATGAAACCTATACATTGATACATGGGTTTTAAGATACACTTCAAAAACATTCCTACGGGGGGGGGGGGGGTTCAGGAGGAAACATTCACACATAACTACCAGATACTTTCTCAGGCAATAGCTGGCCTCCTGTCCTTGCATTATCATACAAGGGTTACTCCCACCTCAGGCCCTGAGAAGGCGCCGACTATTTCTTTCACACAGTTGCAAATGAAAATAAGAAAAGGGGGGAAGGGAAGTTACTAAGGATAGAACATTAGCGGCAGTGGATCCATTATGATTTTAACCAGGCCTGATACTTAGGCCAAGATCCCCCAGTCTTTAGTCATAATCAGTCGATCTTGACAATAAGCCTTTTAAGTTCTGTTTACTGTCTTCCCTCAGCAGATCCATCAACATGTCCACTTCTGCTGTTTCAAATATTTTTGCAATCACTTCTTCCTTTTTTGGTGGATCAGCCTCCTTTTAATTTTTTGCAACTACTGAGTCTTGTTGTTACTGGACCTCTGAAACTTTGAACTGAACCTGACAACTGGCTTTTCTGGAATCCCTGACCTTGGACTGGACTTGCTGCATGGAATTATTTGACTCTGCGCTAGAGTTTGGTAAACCTGCTCTCTGGAACCCCTGACTTTTGAACTGGACTGGTTACTCTATGCAATCTTGACTGTGACCTGCCCGGCTGAACCCCACACTTGATTCCTAGGGAAGTTGCCCCACTACAACAACTGTTCCGGGGGGGGGGGATTCTAAGCTGGAATGGATTGTTTCCTGCTTTACTGTTAACTGTTCTGTCTCTCCCTGATTGTCTCATTGATAGCAATGGCCTTATCAAATACATTACTTTCAATCTGCTGGGCATTACTATCTCTCCCCATATTTTTCTTGGCCCCCCCTTTTTTTTTGCAAGTACAAGCATTTCTGAGTATTTCTTGCACTCATCTGAAAACAGATAGCAGATGGCTTTGGCTGGTTTTCAACCTGAATGTGCATTACAATTTTTACAACAACAACAACAACAACAACAAATTTTATTTGTATCCCGCCCTCCCCGCCGGAGCAGGCTCAGGGCGGCTAACAACATGGTTCGGAGTTAACTTATACAAGTGAATAAAACTACATTAAACATTATCAGCATTTACTTAAAATCTGATTAAACTTTAAAATTAAGTTAATTTTTAAAAGTGCTAGTGCTATGTTTACTTTTTCTGATGGCGGTTTCCTTCGCAATTTCCATTTCGATCAGGGAAAGCCAGTCTGAAGAGGAAGGTCTTGCAGGCCCTGCGGAACTGCTCTAGGTCCCGCAGGGCCCGCATTTCCTCTGGAAGTTGGTTCCATAGGCTCGGGGCTACAGAGGAGAAGGCCCGGTTACGGGTGCTTTGCAGCTTCACCTCTCTCGGTCCGGGGACAGTTAGCAGGTTTTTCCCGGCTGACCTCAGTGCTCTCTGGGGTTCATATGAGGAGAGACGGTCCCTAATGTAGACAGGTCCTCGACCATATAGGGCTTTAAAGGTAATGACCAGCACTTTGTAACGAACCCGGTATGTAACTGGCAGCCAGTGCAGTTCGCGCAGCCCAGGCTGTATGTGCTCCCATTTAGGGAGTCCCAGCAACAGTCTAGCCGCTGCGTTCTGCACCAGTTGCAGCTTTCGGGTTCGGCACAGAGGCAGCCCCATGTAGAGGGCATTACAGTAATCCAGTCTCGAGGTGACCGTTGCATGAAGCACCATTGCCAGATCTTGGCGCTCTAGGAAGGGAGCCAACTGCTTTGCCCGCCTTAGATGGAAGAAGGCTGACTTGGCAGTGGCTGCAATCTGGGCCTCCATTGATAATGCAGGCTCCAGTAAAACTCCCAGGCTCTTAACTCGGTGCGCCGCTTTCAACGGCGCCCCGTCGAAGACCGGGAGACTGTTACTGTTCTGTTTAACAGTCAGAAGATAAATACAAAAAAAAAAAAGATAAACAAAATATTCCCTACATGCATCTTAAGACAAGACCTCTGTTTGCTAGCCAATTACAAGGTATGTGTTCTTTTTCTACAGTAGATTAATCTTCGTGTTACAATAAGTGTTGAATTCAGTCTATCAGTTTTTAAAGTGTATACACAAAACATGGTACAGACTCTGACTTCATGATGTATTGGTCAAGCAGATGAAAGTAATTCATTTTTGTATACCAATATAATATTAAAATGGTTGATAAAAGAGCACTGCAACACAATATGAGCAACAGCAATAAATTCAAAGCACTATATCCAAGATGTGAAGGAGGAAAATGCAGTAAATTCCTTAATGAACTTGCAGTAAAGTTTGGAAATATATATATTTTTAATTGTACTTTCATTAGATTGACTTACCTCTCACCCTTGTGGGGCTAACATGATGGGCCTGTGTATTCTTTTGAGACCTAATAATTGAATGAACAACACCTTTATTTAGCCCTAAGTGGGCAGCCATGTTGGTCTGAAGCAACAGAACAAAGCAGTAGACAAGTTGCCCCTTTATGACCAACTAAAGCCAAGTGTTTGGACAATGGCTTTTAACAGATAGATAAGAATATTATTTTGCTTAGCTTAATGTAGTATCATCTAGATTTCTCTTGTCAATAGTAATATTATGTAATTCTCTGCCTATTTGTAGGCATTTAAATATTGATTTTATCAACCTTTACATGATTTTGTGTAGTTCCTTTGGTGTTAATATGAGAGATGTGTAAAATACAAATCAATTCCTGTAAATCTCTTCCCCATTATATGTAGTAAATTAAACATAGATAATAATATTCATTTTGCTGCCTGCTTAAACAGGTTATCTATATAATTTCTGGGTGAGATATTTGATGCAACCTTGAGTAAAATTATATCCTTGACAGCCTAACCAATTTCACATTACAATGCCCTTACATCATGGCATGCACTACTGGAAAATGGTGTTGGCTACCATTTTGAATTCTATCAATATTCTAAAAACCTGAAGGGCATTGTGTTGAAGTGGGAGAAAATATACATTATTGACAATAACTTTAGGCCAAAACGTTAATACCAGATCACTATCTGAATGTTTTGAACAATCTGAACATGTTTTTTTTCTCTAATTAAACTGAGTTCAACACCTTTTCTCTTGAATTATTTCAGCAAGAAATTAAAAGTGAATAAGAATGTTCAGAAAACTGAAGTCACTAAAATAAAATCAGAAAAAATAAAGGTATTGAGACATGTTCTTTTTCTCAGACTATCTACTTTATAAATGCACATACATCATTGATTCTGTTACCCTGGGTTTCTTTACACTTGGGCTTGGGCTGTGTTCAGACAATCATATTTTCCCTTCTTGTCTTGCATATGTCAATGAACCACTAGAATAAATATAGAACCACAAGTAAAAAAAAATATTACTTCACACCATGTTCTAAGTAAGATTTTTCATTAATTTACTAGTTAACATAAACTGGTTTATACAAACGTATCTTTCACTTGATCTCTTTATACTTGTATCTTAAATCATTCAAGCACATCTTTCCTGCACATTGTGCATCACCATTCATAGAGTTAGGATAATTAATATTTGCCAATTAAACCCACAGTGTTAATTTTCTGTCAATATTTCATGGCATTGAGGACTGTAGTCTAAAATATCTCACAATGAATGCAATATTGGCGGCTGCTATGCCTGGTACAGTTGTCACTTGGAGTGTAATGGTCATTGTCAGCTAGTGAAGAAAGCTGTTCCTGAGCAACCTTGAGACATAGAACCTGCTGATGTGGAAAAACTGTCCTAGTTATGATGAAAGCTTGCAAACTCTACTCTCAAATAAGTTTCTGCAAAGTACCCTTCCTGCTGTGCTATTGGGAATATGTTAGCCATGTTCCTCTTTTGAACAGGCTCAAGCAGTTTGTTTGTTTTTTAACTTGATGACTATCATTGAAAAATTTACTAATCTTTGTGCTGCTGAATCCATAGTTTGTTTGTGTTCTCTCTCTGTATTTCTCTCTAAATGTGTGGCATCCAGCAGCCATCATGGATCAAATGAAACTTCAAATCAAGGTAGTTTGAGAGAAGGGGGGTGGATTGAGAGAAGTACAATGGGCTGTGGTAGAGGAGAATGATGAGCTCAATCACAAAAGGTTAGCAGTTTACAGACTGAACCAAGAAGAACATTTATAGAGAAATGAAGCCCACCTGAATCAGAAAACACTGAGGATCTCCAAGATGAACTGTAGCAGTAAACACCTTCTCTGTCAAGTAAAGCAGGTGCTATGACAAAGAGGCTTGAGGCGAAATCAGGAAAACAGCCAAGCTTTATTTGATACACATGTGCGGGCTCAGATCACGATGGGCATCTGAGCAATGATCATGGTGGCGCGCAGGCCTTATATCATTTGCATATTTGCATGGGCTACATTGAAGGGCATGGGTTACATTGAAGCAGGGCAGGGACTGGTGACCTTCAAGGGAACTGAATAGGGCCTTCAGTGTGGTTCGCAACCTTTTACATTCACCAGTTCCCTTCAGCGTGAAACCACAAAACATCTGTGCTTAACCACAAGCTACTGCTGATCTTGCTTGTGGTACCTTTTCAGTTCCTCTTTCTTCCTGTTTGCTTCACAGTTCTTTGCATCTACTTTCCTTAGCTCAGCTACAGCATTTTATCATAGCAAGCAATTATAAGCCAATAACTAGGCAAGTCCAGACATGTCTTGATAGGCCTCTCTTCTATTAATCCTTGATTCCTAATACATTCTTTTCCATATACCTTAATACTTTTTCCAATATTTCCTTCTTGGCTCCTGCCTCAGAACCATCTGAGATCTCACTTTGAAAACAAAGCACTGAAAAGCAAGCACCTTGCATCATTGCAGGACTCAAGGAAGGAATACAGGACCACCGAGTCTAAGAAAGCTCAACAGCACGAGGAAATAAAACATGGCAAAACATGTGAACTATACCAGTTGCAGGTGTAGTTTGACAAGGAGGAGAAGGTTTCCAGGCAAATTTCAGTCCTTTGTTGATTACATTATCAAACTCTAAGCTCAGTTCTTATTCTTTTAGTCTGATTAGAGATAATAGGAATCAGACTGCTTTGGAACCTAATAAAATGGAGTTCAACACCTTTTCTCTTGAATTATTTCAGCAAGAAATTAAAAGTTGAGGATAAGAATGTTCAGAAAACTGAAGTCATTAAAATAAAATCAGATAGAAAAATTAAAGTTATTTAGACCATCTACAGAATGAAGACTAGATGAAATTAAGTAAACTATTCATAAAGAAAAAAACATTAAAGTTAGTCTAGATATATTGCAGAAAAGGGTTTGCTTATTTATTTAGTTCTATTTATATCCCACCCTGCCCACCTAAGCAGACTCAGGGTGGTGTGATATCTAAATGTAATGTCAATGAAATATTGGGACTGAAGAATGAAGATGAATTAAGGCTGCAATTCTAAGGACACCTTCCTGGAAGTGAGCTCCACTGGATAACAAGGAACTTACTTCTAGTAGACCTGCTTAGAATTGCTCCCTTTGTAACCTATAAGATAGCATTAAACACCTGGTAACAAAAACTGTACATGTATGAAATAAATCAGCAGTTTGTCTGACCGAGTATAGATCACAGTGTGCTGTGATCACAGTCTGCTTTACAAGTGGTGCTAGGAATTCTTTATTTCTGGTCTTCATTTATTGGTAAAATAAGACATATACTGAATTATGGAGATCTGCTCTTGATAAGAGACAACACATTATTTTCGTTACTCATATGAAAGAAATAGATAATTTGCACATGAATTTCATAGTCCCTAAAGACATTGAAAGCACTTTGCCATTCTCATGACGATTTTACACCTACAGCAAATTCCATTTACACAGATCTTTTTTTCTTGATAGTTCGGTAATAACAGTTATGACTTTTAGAGTGAAACTTCTTTTTAAATGGACACAGCTGTACAAACACAGTAGCCATATTTTTACACTTTTATCATAATAAAAGATGCAATCCTGATGGCATTTAGTGGCAATTTTCCTGCTACCAATAACCAGAACATGATTCCACTTTGCTTACTTATTCATGCAGTCTCCTGAAGTGATGCATCAGGGTCTTTCCTTCCCCATTATTTTCCTTTTACATCTATTTACTTATATCAGCAATGTAAGATCTAAAAATGAAAATCATGTAGTTAAAGGCTCATGCTGCTGGCCTACAGCTGCACTTCCTCTTCATCTACCTTATTTGCATTCAAACATAGATCCTATATTTGGGATTTCTTTTGCTAGATATTTCAACATGCAAGCCTATAAAGACAGCTGCTTTTATGACCACACAAAGACCAGCATATGTGCACAAAGGTAAAGAGGCCTATTTGCTCCATACTTAGAGCCCTTCAATTAATTAACCAATTCACATACTATTTACAGAGTTAGCTAAACAGCTCAATGCTAGTGTGTAGCAGCTTTGAACATTGGGAACCTATCCTGGAGCTTGGTCTTCATTTTAATTTTCTTTAGGGTTGCCAAGTCCAATTAAAGAAAAATCTGGGGACTTTGGGGGCAGAGCCAGGAGACTTTGGGAGTGGAGCCAGGAGACATTGGGGGTGGAGCCAGGAACAAGGATGTGACAAGCATAATTGAACTCCAAGGGAGTTCTGGCCATCACATTTAAAGGGACAGCATACCTTTTTAAATGCCTTTCTTCCATAGGAAATAATTAAGGATAGGGGCACCATCTTTTGGGGCTCATAGAATTGGACCCTCTGGTCCAATCGTTTTGAAACTTGGGAGGTATTTTGGGGAGAGGCACTAGATGCTATACTAAAAATTTGGTGCCTCTACCTCAAAAAATAGTCTCCCCAGAGCCCCCAATACCCACGGACCAATTCCCTATTATTCCCTATGGGAATCGTTCTCCATAGGGAATAATAGAGTGCCCAGTAGACATTTCCCTCCCCCCCATGCTTTCTAAAATGGGGGGAGGGCCTCCAAACCAGGGAATCCCCTGCCCCCCCTCTCTCTCTCACACACAAATACTTACTAGATCTTCTTCCTGCAGAACTTTGCTTGCTGTGAAAACGAAAGCAAAAGAAAGGGAGGGGTCGTTCTCCATGAAAATTGTTACTGACCCTTTCCAATGAAGCCCTTCCTGTTTCCTGCGCAGCCTTAAAGGGGCACACATTTTACAAACAGATCAGAAGCTCTACAACAACATGATGCCTACACGTATGTTCTCTCCCCCCCTCCCCCCCACTTCCGGATTTTTGGAGAGCAGGGGAGGAGGCTGCAAATTCTGGGGTCCCCCGCCAGGGTGGGGGGGGGGTTGGGAAGCCTAATTTTCTCCCTTCCTTAAGCAGTTATTTTCTGCTCCCTGCTGTGGAATGGCAGCTTCTTTACCCTTCTTTTCTCACCCTCTTATTCTGGCTCCATGAGGCACAGTTCCCTTCACAGGAATCTTTAAAAGAAAGATCTCTCTCTCTCTCTCTCTCTCTCTCTCTCTCTCTCTCTGTGGGTGGAACCAGGAATCTTTAAAAGAAAGATCTCTCTCTCTCTCTCTCTCTCTCTCTCTGTGGGTGGAACCAGTGGCAGCCCTATGAATTAATGACCTCCCAAACATCCTATCATTAAGAGCCTTGCTCAGTTCTTAAAAACTGAGGGCCATGGCTTCCTTGATTGAGTCAATCCATCTCATGTAGGGTCTTCCTCTTTTACTACTGCCTTCAATTTTTTTCTAGCATTATTGTCTTTTTCCAGTGACTCTTTTTCCTTCTCATAATGTGACCAAAACACATTAGCCTCAGATTTTAACTTCTCAGACAAGTTCAAGCTTGATTTGATCTAGAACCCACATATTTGTCTTTTGGGCAGTCCATGGTATCTGTAAAAGTTTCTCCCAACACCACATATCAAGGGATCAATATATATATGGTTTGGTAAGGCTTCTATAGGAAAAGCCCCATGGCACAGAGTGGTAAAGCTGCAGTACTGCAGTCCGAACTCTCTGCTCATGACCTGAGTTCGATCCCAGCAGAATCTTTGTTCCACCAGCTCAAGGTTGACTCACAATCCATCTTTCCAAAGTTGGTAAAATGGGTACCAGCTTGCTGCAGGGGGGGGGGGGAATTCCCCAGTCATCTACGACTGGGGAAGGCAATGGCAAACCACCTCGTAAAAAGTCTGCCGCAAAAATGTCGTGATGCGACATCACCCCAGAGTCGGAAACGTCTGGTGCTTGCACAGGGAACTACCTTTACTTTGTAAGGCTTCTATAATTAATTGAGGGATCCAAGAATAAGTAGATTAAAATAAATTTTAAAAATTAGTTTGGATAGCTCAAACTAGGCTGAGCTAGGAAGCTAAGACTTGGTTAGTACTTAGTTGGGATATCACCAGGGAAAACCAGGGTTGTTCTGCAGAGTAAGGCAAAATTTTAAGTGACCATTGTATTTGGATCAATGTGGTGAGGTTGGACTGAGACAGATGTGGGGAAAGTTATCAGGCCTGGTAAAGTTAGAAAAATACCATTCTAGATACTATGGAGACCTGGTTGTCCATAGAAAACACAGGATCAAGCCAACCTCACCCCCCCCCCCCCGCCAACTCTTTATGGAGTCCACAGCAGAAAGCTGGGCTCCATAAAATGATGGCATTGACACATTCCCTATAGTCAGAGTGCCTCCCAGTCATGACCTCAGTTTTTGCAGTATTTAGCTTCAGACAGCTACTACTTAGCCATTCCACCATGGCATCCAGGCACTGAGCCAGCAAAGCAAGCATCCCATGTATGGCAAGAGGGGACATTGGTGGGCTGGCTCCTATATTCTCTTTGCCAGGTTTTGAGAGTGGGCAGGCATCTTGAGGTCCTGGTCCTTTCACTTAAGAAGATGATCTGGTGCAAATCAATGATGTTGCAATCTACTAAAAAGACCTTTAGATTAAGGGTATTTGTCTGGGCTTGGCTCTTATGGTGACCAACCTCCTTTAAAGGTTTTGAGAGTTGGGGCAACAATGGGTGGTGTTGTGAGAAGGTGGAACTGAAAAGCATGTATATTTTATTTAGTTAGGGCTCCTATCTGAGAGCCAGTTTGGTGTAGTGGTTAAGTGCACGAACTCTTATCTAGGAGAACCGGGTTTGATTCCCCACTCCTCCACTTGCAGCTGCTGGAATGGCCTTGGGTCAGTCATAGCTTTCGTAGGAGTTGTCCTTGAAAGGGCAGCCACTTTAAGAGCTCTTTTAGCCCCACCTACCTCACAGGGTGTCTGTTGTGTGTGTGGGGGGGGGGGGGGAAGGTAAAGGAAATTGTGACCACTCTGCGACTCTGAGATTCACAGTATAGGGCAGGATATAAACCTCAATATCATCATCATCACCATGTTCCCTCCTATGTCACCATCCCAGGTTACAAAATTGAGCCTATCACATTACCAGTGAGTGCCGTGAGGGTCCATTGTAAGGCTGTCTCTGAGCAAGTACAAACACAGAGCTTTCCAAGCACCTCATCCCACCTGTGCATACATATTTATAGTGAGTATGAGCGGTCTGGGCATGTGGGTAGGACCTGAATCACCATCTGCTTTCTCCAACTGGAAGGAAACTATATTATCACAGATTGAACTAGAACACATACATGGAAATTGCTGTCATGTCTATTGGAGATCACCAGGGGGAGATGTCTGGTCAAGGGATTCCAGTGCTCCTGGGGAGGGGAAAGTATAGTGGTGGGAGCAAGCAGAGTTGGAATGGAAGGAGACTGAGACATAGGAAGGCTTGCTCCCATTCCATCCTGTGTCCCATCCCAAGGATAGCAGGTATGTGGGCCATGTGGAAATACTCGCCTCCATCCTTGGTGCTGTGCAATTCCAGATCCATAAACAGTAAGACCTCAGTTCTGCAGGACTTCTTGCTAAGGTAGGATATGGACATGGCTTGCGTGACATAGACCTGGGTGTGAAATGGGGAGACAGTTGCTCTCTCCCAAGTAGCTCCTCCTAGGTTTTCCATCCCTCACCAAGTATGGACTAGCGGGTGGGGAAGGGGTGGCCTTTCCATATGGGAGAGTTACTCCTTTCAGATGCTCCCGCCTCCACTGGCATAGAGTGTGCTGGCTTGATGTGGGATGTTGGGGAGAGTTTGACAATCTGGCTGGTGTACTGTCCGCCTAACACACCAGCCAGTGCCTTACCATCTCTGATGGAGGCTGTAGCAGGCTGGGCACTGGAGTACCTTCAACTTATAGTCTTGGGCAACTTCAATGTCTATGCTGAGGGCACAGCCTCCACTCGGGTGATAGACCTAGTGTCTTCCATGGCAGCACCAGGACTCTCCCAATATGTAACAATTCCCACACACCAGACTGGGCACATGCTAGATTTGATCTTTGAGATGGGAGTTGTAGTGGACCAGATTTCTGCTGATGCAGTGCCATGGTCTGACCACTATGCCCTGAAGGCCCTTGTGGATATCTCACCTCTATCCTGTTTAGGCAATGAGCAAGTTTTGGCTCGCCCACGAAGCCAGATGGACCCTATGTGATTTCAGATGGCTTTGCAGTATCCCTGGCCCTCTGCTGACTCATTGGATGACTTTGCAGAGATCTGGAATAACTGGCTCTCCGCAGCCATCAATGAGATTGCTCCCTGATGTCCTCTTTGTCCCTGCTCATTATCTGCACTGTTGTATACCCTGGAGTTGCAATAGATGAAATGGCAACTAAGACTACTAGAGCGACAGTGGTGACGTACTCATGATGAAGCAACTAGAACATCTTATAAGTCATTTATATGGACCTATGAGGTGGCAGTCTGAGCCACAAAGAAGGCTTACTCTGAGATCTGGATTGCATCTGTGACCTCGCACATGGCACAATTATTTAGTATAATTCAGTCTTTAACAACCTTACCACAAGGTAAACCAAAGGTTAGGGAATTTGAAATTGGTGGTGAGACTTTTGCAAGCTTTTTCGCAGATAAGACCTCGACACTCCAACATGACCAACATGGAGAGCCAGTTTGGTGTAGTGGTTAAGTGAGCAGACTCTTATCTGGGAGAACTGGGTTTGATTCCCCATTCCTCCACTTGCACCTGCTGGCATGGCCTTGGGTCAGCCATAGCCCTGGCAGAGGTTGTCCTTGAAAGGGCAGCTGCTGTGAGAGCCCTCTCCAGCCCCACCCACCTCACAGGGTGTCTGTTGTGGGGGAGGAAGGTAAAGACGATTGTGAGCCGCTCTGAGACTCTTCAGAGTGGAGGGCGGGATATAAATCCAATATCATCTTCTTCTTCTCCCCGCCACATTTGATACAGTGAGTGAACTTGAGGCACCGAGCACATCTTCAGGTCCATTTTTGGATTCCTTCTCCTCACTCAGTCTGGAGGAAGTAGACAGGATCCTTTTTACTGTGCGCCCTACCACCTGTGAGTTGGATCTGTGCCCATCCTGGCTTGCAAAAGCTAGCCAGGCAATGCTATGTGAACCACTACAGGCCATTGTCAACAGATCCCTCTCAGAAGGGATCTTTCCCACATCTCTTAAAGAGGTTGTGGTTCGTCCCCTCTTGAAAAACCCATCTGCAGACCTAGCTGTATTGGCAAACTATCGGCTGGAGTTGAACCTACCCTTTTTGGGTAAGGTCATAGAAGGGGCAGTGGTGACTCAGTTACAGGGATTCCTGGATGACACTTCTGCACTGGATCCATTCCAGTCTGGCTTTGGGCCAGGTCATGGGACAGAGACAGTTCTGGTCACCCTCATGGATGACCTCTTAAGACATCTGGATTGGGGCAGCTCAGCAGTACTGTTATTATTAGATCTGTTTTGCTGATTTGCTGTTATTATTAGCCACTTTGCTGATGTGCGGATTCAGGGGACCACCTTGCAATGGCTGGCCTCCTTTTTCCAAGGCTGGGGTCAAAGGGTGGTGATAGGGGAAGAATCATTCCAGAAACACCCACTTATATGTGGTGTGCCACAAGGGGCAGTTCTGTCCCTGATGTTATTTAACATCTATATGAGCCCCCTTGCCCAGAGTGTCAGGAGGTATGGGCTGTGCACTATGCAGATGATACCCAGCTCTATCTATTGATGGGTGGCCAGACAACCTGGACTTGGCATTACAAGCCATGGCATCTTAGCTCAGGCTGATTGAACTGAAGTTGAATCCGACAAAATTGGAGGTCCTCTATCTGAGTCATGATGGCCCAGGAAGGGAAGTGAGATCCCTTTGCCAGCTCTAAGGTCCGCTAAGGTCAAGAGCCTGGGAGTGCTCCTGGAGTCTTCTTTGACTATGGAGGCCCAGGTAGCAGCCACTACCAAATCTGTCTTTTTTCATCTTTGGTGGGTAGAGCAGCTGGCCCCTTTTCTGAAGCATGACAACTTAGCAATGGTGATCCATGGTATGGTCACCTTGAGAATAGACCACTATAATGTTCTTTACATGGGGCTTGACCCTGACTCAGAAACTACAGCTAGTGCAGAACATGGTAGTTAATGGGGCTTCCTTGATGGGAGCACATTCAACCTGTGCTGAAAGAGCTGCACTGGCTACCTATTGCGTTCTGAATCCATTTCAAGGTGCTGGTATTGACCTATATGGTTGAGGGCCTGTCTATCTACAGGACCGCTTTTCTCCATATATTCCCCAGAAAGTACTGCATTCAGGAGTACAAAATCTATTGTTTATCCTCAGGGAGGCCAAACTGTGCTCTACACAGGGGAGGTACGGTGGCTCAGTGGTAGAGCATCTGCTTGGGAAGCAGAAGGTCCCAGGTTCAATCCCTGGCATCTCCAAAAAAGGGTCCAGGCAAATAGGTGTGAAAAACCTCAGCTTGAGACCCTGGAGAGCCGCTGCCAGTCTGAGAAGACAATACTGACTTTGATGGACCAAGGGTCTGATTCAGTATAAGGCAGCTTCATATGTTCATATGTTCATGGGCTAGGGCCTTCTCAGTGGCAGCACCAACAATGTGGAATGCCTTCCCAGAGGCCATAAGGGCCCTGCGGGATCTCTTCCAATTCTGCAGGGCCCATAAAACTGAATTATTTTGACAGTCCTTGAATACCTAAATGGGAAAGGACTGCTACTCTACACTGTTGAGCAACATCACTTGTGAGGATCATGAGGAATTATGATCACCAGAGGATCACTTTCTGAAGAAAGAAAGTTATGATCCCACATATACTGAAATTCTGAGTAGCACCATGAAATGTATTTTAATTGTTAATTTAATTGTTTTTAAATTGTAACCTTAAATTGTGTTTTTAAATTGACTGTTAGCTGTGGAACGAAACTTTATTGCTCTGGTAGGTGCTTTCCAACCAGGAAAGGGGATGGTGCAATATATAAAGTGTCCACACTGTTTTAGCCCTACTCACCAAAGGCTGTTTCAAAGAATGGTGCTGGCTGAACTTAAAGAAAGGACTCAAGGCTATCTCAACAGAGTAACACTTTATTCCTAAATACAACCTTCTATAATATCAGCTAGTACACTTTGGACCAGCAGTCAGGGCTGGTGCTGGTCTTAAGTAAAACAATAACTTTACTTAATACTTATCTAAGTTTCCCCAATAACACAGAAAAGAAACAAACCCAAATTTAAGCAAAGACATACAAGCATAAGATCAAAAATTTCTTGAGCTGCTACTGGTTGCTGTCAGCGAGCATTGAACTCTCTGCTGGCCTGCTCAGAGTGGGACATCTAACAGAAATTTTGTACAGTTTTTATAGGCAATGATCAAACAAGTCACACCATTCGTTTACGACTTAATTACGTTTGGCACCTATCACAATAAATTCTTTGCAAAGGAGATGTTCCCATCATCAGAAGTTTTGAGATGTTATTGATGCTACTAATGCAGCAGGATACAGGATTTATTTACACTTCCAGACAGATAACAGGATAACATACACTTTTACATTTTAGAGAGGAAAGGGAGCTATTTACATTTTATTGCAGGGGATCTGAGTAGTTAAATGTTAACTTTAGGGTCTGGGGTCTTGATTTCAAAGGGATATATCTGCATACACATTCCATTGATTGTTTATGTGCTTACTCCCTGCTGGGAGATAGGGTGTTTGTGGTCAAGTAGGCACAAAGGTAAAGAAAGGTCAAGAAGCAGGCATAAGGAATTCTGGAATCTTAATACTAACTATAGCATATCTTTTATTTCCCAAAGCACCATTCTAATTAATTTTCCCCCCACATTAGCTGCCCTGAGTCCACTTGCAGAGAGGATGGGATAGAAAAACAAACAAACAAATAAATAGAAAAATTTCTGCAAAATTTTCCAAAGAGTTAATGACCTTTATTTAAGTGTAATTTGTCTTAATACATCAAGAGTTTATCAGAAGATGATCAGAGTTATTTAATAGCTTGGCATGAAACATAAAAAAACAAGTTGCTACTGCCAACAGATTTGAATGTCTGATCCATAACTTTGTAGAATAAATTTTGTCACACAGTTCCGTTCCAAGTGAAGCAAAACACCATCATATGATTAATCAACACATTTGTGCAGAAATGCATTCCATATTTTTTAAATAAAGCTTCCGAGATATTTCTGTATGATACTTTATGTTCCATTTTAACTGGGTCCCTTTCAACTTGAACAAATGAAAATTCATTAAGAGGTATGGAAAGAAGAAATTTAATTTTTCCTCAGAAATGTTGATATTTTTTAAATTAAAGTATTTACTATAATTTCTATGTATATTTTAAACCCCTGTCAGTCAAACCTACACAAATTTACAGAAACAGTATGGTGACCTACAGCCATTACTGTTGGAGGTCCCTTACTGTAAAATTGTAGAGTGAGAATGAGGGTTTACATGTTGGTCCACTTTAGGTAACACAGACTGAATGTAAGATGCTTCACTTTTATATATGATCCATATTAAATTAATGTATAAAAAAGATTAGGAATGTAGATGGGCAAACAGTGTGACAATATGCATTCACAAAAGTTTGAGATCAAATTGCAAATATTCAGCAAACAATTGAACATATTTCTGAGATTTGAGGCTCATCAGAGGGATGTTGGATTTGGAACTGTCCATGCAACTTTAATAATTAAATACTTTGGCCACCAAATGAGAAGATCCTTCACTGGAGAAGATCCTGACGCTGGGAAAGACAGAAGGTAAAAGAAGAAGGGGACGGCAAAAGATGAGATGGCTGGACAACATTACTGATGTAACAAACACGAATTTGAGCAGACTCTGGAGGATGGTGGAAGACAGGAGGGCCTGGCATGACCTGGCAACTCTTTGCCACTCTCAGGGTGGCAGCGTGCTGACCAAGAAGTGAGCCAGTGGAAACAAAAGAGCCCTGCAGTGTCTAGACAGCACACAGCCTGCCCCCAGAACATGGCTGGGCTGCAGGTAAACCTAGAGGAGCTTCCAGAGTGCTCAGAGTGTCCCCTGCTCCCTGGGTACTTTGAAGACACTTCCCCACCACCCAGCAATTAGGTACTACTTTGGACATGGTACCTTTCTGAACCAGCTGCATTTCAAGTAGGGCGGGTTGAAGGCAGGGACGGCAGGCAGATGTGCATGTTTGGACATGTTTTTTTTTTATCTGCTCTCCTGCCATCCCTGGGGAGGCTTAAACCACCCATCTGGAACTAGACATAGGGACACAAAATAAGTCTGTTTCCAGTTTAACATGAATATAGTTAAAAGTTATGCAGACTATTCCTCTATCTGTCAAATAGTTCTCATGGAACACATTTTCTAAAAAATTATAACATGAATAAATGTACTTGACTGAAAAAGTACTAATTTGCTTGTGATACCTAAGAAAGCCCAGAGTCCATTGTACATAGATTATGATAGAAATAATTATTTACTTTTAAAAAAATCACGAATGGAAGAAGAAGGTATTTCCTAACTCTTTTGTACATACTTCCCAAGGAGAGAAGCATTCATGTGAGAATGTTTATGAGCAACATTACTTGATTGTGAGCCTCTTGGTGTTTTTGAAATGATCTTGTAATGATGATAATGTCAGGGAGTTAAAGAGAAGGTGAGATATTCAATTAAAATTACAATCACTCTGAGCCAAATGGTTACTGATAACGTTTTAAAATGCATTGGGTCATTTAGTTATATTTCAAGAGTTAAATAATTACTTCATGAGATTAATATGACACTGAGAGGTAGATATTAAAATTGGAATAAAGTTTATATAAGTCATTGAGTCAATTTGCATGTTGAAACCTATTTTTTGTGATTTTTCTAGTTTTTTAATCACGTTAATGGACTGCTGCAACATGATTCAAGAAGATCCCTTATGCTATTGAATAAAACAGTAGGCTAAACCTCCAAAAATATGCGCAGCTGTGTGCTATCCAATAGATGTGCCTGAGTTATCTATGATATTACAATTTTGGGGGTGCATTTCTTGAAAAACTGATTGCAGTTGGGCAGAGACAAAAGTGCTAATATCCTCTGCAACATGGTACAAAACCCTGGGGTGCAAAATATTATTCTAATTAGCTGATGCCCTTAACAATACTACAACACAAAGCAAGTATGTGGGTTGCTCTGTAAAAACAGTAAAGCCAACCATGATTGTTTATCGGTAACCTTTTTACAGTGCTGTGATCCTATTAACTTAATGATGCATCCAGCATTTAGACCAGGGACTTGTATTTACAAAGCTTTATTTCCTATAAACCCACTATAGGCCAAGATGACAACTCCATTACATTTGGAGTTAGCTCATAATTACCAGCTGGGCAGCCTTTGCTGCTAGCCCTCCATCAAAACTTGAATGCACAGGAATTGTTTTAAATGCTCAGTGAACACTTCTGCCTTAAGAATGAGACTTAAAATGTCTCTGCTGTTGCAAGTCAGATATCCATACCTCCACTTCCACTCACTTTTAAAAAGGATAATTTGTATCCAATATCAGTTTTTGAATATTTGCTAGTTAAACTGTAAATAAATCAGCATGGGTTGATTAAGCAAAGTTACTAAAATCATATGATGAGATTCAGAATGTCTCTACTTCAAATCTCATTTCTTCTATGACTTTAAGCAAACTATTTTTCTTCCTGCCTCTCCACAATATGAGGAAAATACTATACCTTACAGGGCAATTGCAGTTTACAATAATGTGTACATTCTTTCAAACACGCAAGTGCTGTATACATTTTATTATGGTGTGCAGGGGTGGAATTCTAGAAGGAACTCCTTTGCATATTAGGCCACATTAGGCTCTTTTTTTGTAAGCTCTTGGAGGATTGGCTACATCAGGGGTGTGTGGCCAAATAAGCAAAGGAGCTCCTGCTAGAATTCCACCCCTGATGGTGAGTATGCACAATAAATTCACAAACAGTGGTAATGTCTGTGCACAGCCCATGAGTTCCCACTCACAGATTGATCTTGCTTGCCTTTCCTTTTAACTAATAAACATTGATCTTGAGCAGTGAATAGTCATTGTTAATCACTTACCCAATGGACAAAAGGAGTTAAAATATTCATAGATGATTTTAAAGCCAAGGTGATCTCAGAATGTAGCAGCATGAAAGTTGACACTAGTGCTTTACTGTTAGTTAAACTCTTTTGTTGGCATTGAACGCAAGATATATTTGTTCTGGAATTGGTTGGCAAATAATCACTCTTGATGTACTTGCTTCCTTTGAGAGTGGCATGTCCTTAAAGCTACCATTTCACATTACCAGCTATGAAAATCAATTTATCTGATGCATGGTTGCCACTGATGTTGAAGTCTCTGTACCTGGATTGCACCTATTGGGGAGCTGAGGAACACAAAAATTATTGTATAATTTTATTGAACTGTTGTTAGCCGCCCTGAGCCTGCCTAGGCGGGGAGGGCGGGATATAAATAAAATTTATTATATTATTATTATTATGATGTATCCCATTTACTAAAAGGGCTGCTATAGCTGGAAGCATACTTTTTATGTTATTCTAGATTCAGATATAGGGTTGCCAGGTCTGACTCAAGAAATATCTGGGACTTTGGGAGTGGAGCAGGAGCAAGGGTGTGATGAGCACAACTGAATTCTGAAGAGAGTTCTGGCAATCATATTTAAGGGACTGCATGCCTTTTAAATGCCTCCCATCCATTTGAGAATAATAGAAGATGGGGCACCTTCTTTGGGGGCTTATAGAATTGGACCCCCTGGTTCAAACTTTGTGAAACATGGGGGGTATTTTGAGGAGAAGCACTAGATGCTATGCCACAAATTTGGTGCCTCTACCTCAAAAAGTAGCCCCCCCCCAAGCCCCAGATACCCGTTGATCAATTCTCCATTATAACCTATGGGAATCAGTCTCCATAGGGTATAATGGAGAGCCTGGCAGACATTTCCCTCCCACCCACCCTGCTTTCTGAAGTGAGGGGAGGGCCTCCAAATTGGGGTAATCCCCTGCCCCCAACTGGGGATTGGCAACCCTAGTAGCCAAGTTGCTCTCAAGCATCAGAACAAAGTTTGAGTCCAATGGCACCTTTAAGACCAACAAAGTTTTATTCAAGGTATAAGCTTTTATGTGCATGAACACTTCTTCAGATACTTCTGAAGAAATATGCATGCATATGAAAGCTTATAGAATAAAACTGTGTTGCTTAAAGGTGACATGGGAATATAAATAGAAAAAAATAAAATAAAATAAACTTTTACCAGCCAAGTACACCTGAGAAGTCTGACTGGAATTGAATGAAATGTGGTGTCTTTTAAAAAAAAATTGTATGAAATTGTATGAAATGTTTTTAATAATTTTATTACAATTTTATTTTAGCACTATGTTGTTTTAACTGTTGTTAGCCACCCTGAGCCCATCAGTGGAGGGCAGGATACAAATGTAAATAAATAAATAAGTCAAAAGATAGTGGAATCTGCAGGTAACCCTCAGAGAAAAATTTGCTACAACTGAAGACAAAAAAACAAATTGAGATTCCTCAGCTCCCCAATAGGTGCAATCCAGGTACAGAGACTTCAACATTGAATGGTTTGACTCATGCCTTGTTTGCCTAATGCATGAACAAGGAACTGACAATTTGACAGACATCTCAGCAGGGGCAGACTGGGAGGAAAAAAACGGCCTTGTGGGGGGTGGGGGGTGGCCCTGGATGGGAGCATTCTTGGGATGGCCCCAACAGGAGGCAATCCCTTAGGCCATTGCCCCCCCCCCCTCCAGTCTTTTCCCCTGCAGGTCAGGTTGCTCAAGATATCTCAAGCCTCATGCTTTCCATTCATGCATTCATACACAGTTAACCCTCCACACATTGCCAACAGTCTGCTGCCAATTCTATAAATAAATAAAAATAGTCAGTCATATATAAATACTGGGTAATTTTAAAAGTCTTACTGTTTGATGTTTGAATCTGACTGATGCACATCTGCATTAATGGCTGCCAATATGTTTGGCTCTCCATGAGAATTATAGTTTTCCACAAACTCACACAATGGCATTTAATTACTTAACCTAACCAAGGTCTTGGGGGGGATGGATTTCTCTTACTATGCAGGTACAAAAATGACTGCAAGTCAGAAGGAAACTCTCCCAGCACAGCTACCGTGCAGTCACAGTGACGATCAATACATTGCTAGATCAGGCAGAAAATAATAAAGGGAAAGCAGATCACAATGTTCACATCTGTCAAAACTTCACTGCAAAGTTCTCAGCATTAATTTATTCAATTTGTATGCCACCTCACCCTGCCAGGCCGTCTTGAGGCAGCTAACAATAATTAAAACATTAACATCCCAATTTAAAGCATAGTGCAAATAACATTAAAAAGCAGCTCACTTAACAAACCCAAAAGCCAAGTAGAAGAGCTCTGTTCTGCAGGCCCTACTTAAATCCAACTGAAAATTTCAACTGGATAGTTAAGCAACAAACAATAAACATAAGCCTTTATTGACATATATCAGATTATAAATAAGGCAAAAAAGATATACAGAAATAACAAAATAAACCAGTCATATATAGCTATACATTGGACAATCAATCCTTGATTACCAGACACAAGAATAAAGCAACCTTTTCAGGTATTTCATTATAAGTATTTTATTTTTAAAAAAATAATATACAACAAAAACAATAACAATAACACAAACATTATAACAATGCAAAAACAAAAGCAATAAATAGAAGGGGGGAAAAAGCCACATAAACATTTTGGGGGAGAGAATTTTGATCTACCGTAATTCTAATTCTAAGTTCATCTATCAGTTTCATCAAACCTTTTCCATCACCCCTCTCCTTTATTACTACTATTTCTACATGCTCAACCAATCATATATGGGCTGCCAAACTTCTTTACATTGATTTAACTTTGTTGCAAGAATTTGGCTGAAAGAAAGTCCATTTCAACTATTTCTAACAGTTTTTGCACAAATTCTTCTTTCTTAGGTATTTGTGGTGTCTTCCAGTACCTAGCATATATAATTCTTGCAGCCGTAGTTGCATGAACCAAAAATCTAACTTGTGTCTTAAAAGTAGGGGTTTGACATATACTCAAAAGATAAAGTTCAGGTAGGTGGTTTATATTTATTTTTATTTTCTGTAGCCAAGCATGTATTTGAGTCCAATAACTTCTCTCCTTTCCACATTGCCACCACATATGATAGAAAGAACCAATTGTTTTCTGACACTTCCAATATCTGTTTGAGGTATTCTGATAGAAAGCTTCTGAGGAGTAATGTACCACCTATAAATCATCTTATATATGTTTTCTTTAAGAGTAGAGGATCTAGTCATTTTTATATTCATTTTCCATAGCTTCTCCCAATCTGCTAATGCAATTATATGGACTATATTCTGCATCCATTTTACCATACTTTCTTTAACGATTTCTTCTTGCATTCTTAGTCCTAAAAGTAGATTATATATTTTTTCAATCAATTTCTCTTCAGTACCAATCCAAATTAGATCTAAATCATTTATTTTTCTTTCAAATCCCAGTATCTTATCCTTCATATATCTTGACTGAATTTGTGTCTTGGTTTCCCAATCCAATTGCAAGTCTGGATCAATCTTCAGATTCGCATGGCTATCCAATAATGTATGATTAGTAGGTATTTCATCCCAATTTAACAAGTTTCTTCCAATGGGGATAACCACCTCAGCACCTTATTGAAAAAATGTGGTTTTATCCATTGCAATGTTTTGTATAGTGTTTTCCTAATTTCATGTCTGGTAAATAAGCTATTTTTGGCAGGGGGTTGATACCACATGTAAAAGTGCCATCCTCGCGGGAGGTCTGCGCCTTCTAAAGCCAATGTCTTTTTATTAGCTAATGTGACCCAGTCTTTAAGCCACACCAATGAACAGGATCTATGGTATAACTGCCAGTCCGGGAGACCGAAACCCCCTCTATGCTTGACGTCCTGTAAAACTTTCAATTTAATTCTAGGTCTCTTGTTCTGCCAAATAAATTTAGAGATTAAGGTATTCAACTGCCTAAAAAAGGCTTCTGGAAGGATTATAGGAATCATTTGGAACAGGAACAACAACCTTGGGAGAACATTCATTTTAATAGTCGCAATTCTTCCTAGAAGCGATAAAGGTATATCTCTCCACCTCTCTAGGTCTTTTTTGATCTCCTTTAGGAGTTTATCATTATCAATTTTCTGATTACTGCTATTATAATTAATACCTAAATATTTCACCTTTTTCTCGTATCCAAAGCCTGATATAATTTCCAGTTCTTTAATCTGTTCTTTTGTCATGTTCTTTGCTAAAAATTTAGTTTTCTTATAGCTAATTTTCAAACCAGCGACTTGACCATATTGGATCAATTTGTTTTTCAGAATTTCAATTGAAGAGATCAGATTTTCCAAAATAAACACCACATCGTCTGCAAAGGTCTATACTTTGTAATGTTTCCCTTTTATTTTTAGTCCCTTAATCTCAGATTCTTCTCATACGGACTGAATCAAATATTCCAATGATAGCACAAACAACAATGGAGACAAAGGGCACCCCTGCCTGGTACCTTGTTGAATATTTATTGGTTTTGTCAATGTACCATTGATGTTTACTCTTGCTGTTTGTTTTGTGTAAATAGCTTGGACCATACTTTTAAAATACAACCCAGAATTGATCTTTTCCAAGCACTTTAACATGAAACTCCAGTTGACATTATCAAAAGCCTTTTCCGCATCAAGGAAAACGCAAGCAACTTGTTTATCTGGGTGATCATGATAGTATTCCAGAATATTTAAAAATTTCTTACATTCTGCCTCATTTGTCTTTTTGGTAAAAATCCAGTTTGGTCATCCTCTATTATCTGTGACAATACTTTCTTGAGCTTTTGTGCTAAAATGGCAGCAAAAATTTTATAATCAGTATTCAAAAGTGATATTGGTCTATAATTTTTATGTCTGTAGGTTCATATCCCTCTTTGTGGATCAAAGATATCATGGCCTCATTCCAGGAGTCTGGGATTTTAGCTGTCCCCTCTATACCTTCCATAACTTTTTTGTAAGGAAGCAGGAGCTCTTCTGAAAATTTTTTGTAAAATTCCATTGGTAAGCCATCCAACACTAGAGCATTGTTATTTTTTTTGTATTCTTATTGCATCAACAATTTTTTGAATTGTAATCTTTGTATCTAAAATCTCTTTTAATTTTGTGGGAATTTCCTTCACCTTAATTCCCTCAATATGTTCTTCTTGCTTTTTCTCTGAAATTTCTTGTTCCGCATATAATTCTTGGTAAAATTTCCTAACAATTTGTTCCATTTGTTCTCTTTCCCAAATTTCCGTCTAATTTCCATTCTTCAAGCATTTTATCATCCTTCTTTCTTTTTCCTTTTTTAATCTATAAGCCAACCACCTATCAGTTTTATTGGCATTTTAAAAAAATTGCTTAGTCCATCTTAATTTTTTCTCTAATTCTTTGTTCAATAATAGATTTATCTGATGTTGAAGATTTTGAATTTTAATTCTAATTTCCTTGTTGTTGTTGGCCTTCAATTTTTTTTCTTGAATTTGTAAGTTTTTTATTAACTGCTTATAGTTTTGTGCTCTCTCTCTATTACTCCTAGAAGAATATCGTATCACAATTCCCCTGAAAAAAGGTTCTGAATGGGTCCCAAATTGTTTGAATTGAAGTATCTTCCTCCAAATTTTTCTCAAAAAAACCATTTTAATTTCATCTTTAGCTTCAAAAAGGCTCCTTCCTTCAATAACTGAGGATTTAAAGTCCAACGAGGTCTATTTTTATAGCTTGTCAAGGTAACCTGTATTGAGCTATGATCTGCAAAAGAGCAAGGTAAAATCATTGCATCTTCAAGAGTAAGAAACATAGTAGACAAGATCCAGCACATGTCGATCCTTGACCACGAATCATGAGCTTGGGAGCAAAAAGTAAAGTCTCGAGATTTAATACTTCATGTTTTCCAAGCTTCTATTAATCTTAGTTATTCTACCATTTTAAGAAAAGTTTTAGGAAGTTGATTTCGACATTCTTTTTGCTTTATCTTTCCCCCCGTTTTCCAGTCTAATTCCGAGTCAAATACCATGTTGAAGTCACCTATGACACACACTCTTGATAATTCATACTAGCAATCTTGTCATATATCATTTTAAAAAATCTCTCTTGTTTTTCATTTGGGGTGTAGATGTTAGCTAGAAATAAATTTTTTCCCATTGTTAGTGATTTCAACCAGAAGCGTTCTACCGTCTCCTGTTGCATACAGCAAATGGGACTCAATCCTTCCCTTTATATAAGTTGCAACTCCCCTCTTTTTTACTTGATCTGACTCCAAATATAATTTACCTAGCTTTTTTTGCTGTAGATATTTTGTATCTTTCTGTGTAATATGTGTCTCTTGCAAGCATATAACATCAACTTTTAATTTGTTCAATTGTAGGAAAGTCTTTTTCCTTTTCTGGGGTCCATTCAATCCATTCACATTAACCGACACTATTTTTAGCCCACCTCTATCCATTATTCTTTCTGGTTGTTACTATCTACTATCTTTCCTTTGTCTTTTTGAATTTGAGATCTCGTTTAATCTTGTCTCTTTTCTTCTTTGCCTTTTGCTGCATCTGATCAAATTTCTGGTCACCCTCTTCCTCTTCATATTCACGGCCTTCTTCTTCAGCTGAGTCCGAAGATTGCCTGTCATCCTCTACATAATGATCTAAAAATTCTTGCACCTTATATATTGAGTTCAAATTAAACCTTTTATCTTGAAAAGTAAAAAGGACGCTTTCTGGTGTTTGCCATCTAAACTGAATATCATTTTCAATCATCCAGGATGATAATCTCTTGTATTTGTTCCTTCTCTGTCTCATACTCCAGGGTACTTCTTTCAAAATTTTAATTTTACTTTCCTTCCAGTGTAAATCCACTCCTCTTGTTGCTCTCAGAATGGCTTCACAGATCAAAACTTTAGTAAATCTAACATGGATTTCCCTTGGTAAATTGAATTTCCTCGTGTAGGATGAGGCCACTCTTCTGGTCCAATCTATCACATGTTTAATGTCCTTTAATGCCGCCTCTACACTTGAAACTAAAAGTTCATTTATTTTCTTAGGCACATCTTCTCCCTTTTCCTCTTGGATGTTCTGGAACCTTAAAATGTAGGCAGCCTTTTCCATTTCCAATTTAATTGTTCTATTGTCAATCTCCTTGCTTTTATCTTCCCAGCCTTGCAACGTGTCAGACATCAATTTCATTTTTCCCTCCAATTCTTCCACTTCTGCTGATACTTTATGGGTTTGTTGAATGTTACTCAATAATTGTTTTTGAAACTCAGCTGTTTTATTAGTTATCCTAATTTCCTCTTTGAGCTCCGCCTTGATGCCCTCTAAAGTATCCTGGGTTTTTTTGAAACCTGCCATCATCATATTTTGTAATTTTTCAAGTGCATCTTGATTTATCATTGTTAACTACTGACTTGGGTATTCCAGGTGAGGCACCCTGACCCACTTTATTTAATTTGGGGGTCTAGATATCCCCCACCCATTTTACTTGGTCTTCACTATCCAGATCTTAACAGTTATAATTCTTCTATATATTATGAGCTAAACAGTACACTTAAATCAACACACTCTAAAATTTTCGCAAATATATGACTTAATTCTTTATATCATTTCTATAAACACTTAACCCAGTTTAAATCAGACAAAATCAAAACTATTCAAATTATACCTTCTAATTACTTCAATTCATTCACGTTTCCCAAATTACACCCCATAATAAATTTTATCAATCACCATCCAAGGTCCATATCTATTATTCTTAATAAACCAGGCTATATTTAATTCATTTCTCACAATACAGTTTAAATCAATTGGTTTCAAAACATTTACCACCTCTAATAATGCTTGAAATGAAGTTCTGCTGTGCTACTTCCGCCTCCCAGTCAACAAGTTTAAATTCTAGAGTGCCACCAAGAAAGTTTATATCCTTTCTTCTTCCTTCTTCCTGCTCCTTCTTCCCACAACCCTTTATGGTATCATTCTTTTAACTCACCACCAATGACTAAGTTCAGTTAATATATGCACGTTGTCCCTTCCTGGACCAGTCAACAAACCAAATCCGCTCACTTGCAGCCTAATTGTCCCGCCAATCCACTTCTGCCCACTGCACACAACAAGAAACTGCGCACCCTTTCTTCAGGGAAGAGGCAGCCATGTATTCGCTAAGAACCATCTCTTTTCCCTTTCATTCCACAAAAATGGCAATTTCTCTTCACATCTCTCTTTGTCTCCTCGTCTTTTCCTCCACCTTCACTCACTACCCCCATGTACCATTAATCTCTTCTCCCCATGTCGCTACTCCGTTTTTACAACTTTACAACTCTGTCCCATTTACACCTTCCACGCCTCTGCCGCTGTTCAGCTGCCAATATCACTAACGGCGTCTTCACCTTTTGCTGTTCACACTGCCACCATTCCCCCACCGCTACTTCCACCAAAACCATCTCCGATTCAGCCGCAATGTCTCTCCTCAAAATTTTCTCTTTCCCAAATCCTGGACCACCATTTATCTGCACCAACTAACTTTCTTCTTCACACACCTGCACATTCTAGTCCTTACTTCTTCATTACAGCACTCTCCATCTCATCTTCTCTATGCAACACTGTCCTTCCAAGCAACCTTCACTATGTCATCTCCAGCACCTCCACCATGATTCTTCAACTCTCCAGCTGAACTCTGCTCCAACTTTAGCCCACTCTTCAGTGTTTTTAACATGAATTGGTTTGTATCTTACTATTTTATCTTACTATTTTATCTTACTATTTTATCTTACTATTTTATCCAGTCTGCTTCTTCTCTTGGGGCTAGTCTAGTTGGACTATTCTTATGTTCTGTATCTTCCATGCTCTGGAGACCCAGTTGAGTTGCAAAAGCGCTTACCAGCCTCAGCACGGGACAAATTAGAAATCAGGAAAGGGGGGCCTCTGCCTCCCTTCCCTTATTCCAATCAACTCCCTTAGCTTCAGAGAGCCTTACCTCTTTAGCAGGACTCCCTTAATAGGGAGTCCCTTCTAAGTCTAGTAATCAATGCACTCGCTGAGGATCCTCAGTTCTGTGCATTGTGTCACTGTGCCATTTTCCAGAAGTCCTCCTTTTCAGTTATTGCAGATGACAAATAATTCAGAAGACGGCATACCTTTGCAGCATCTGAGCAGTTTGTTCTATTGAGCAGAATTGGGTCTAGAAACCTAAGTATATTGGGAGCAGTAAAGAAGAATATGGGACAACAAATCAACTTGTTTTAAGTTGCATGTACAAAGTCTTAATGAGAGTGGGATTTTTTTATATCTACCATAGATAACTGCTGATGGGATAGCATTACATCTGGCAAGAGTAAATGCTCTGAGCAATTGTGGAACATGGAGAGCTGATAGATAAGAAGGCAGATGACCAATAATGGGGGAAATTCCAAAATTCAAAGGGGAACAAGATGTATTTGCAGCACTGATTAGTTTTTGCAGTTCTATATCTAAAATTCTACATTTAATTAAATAATATATGTTTGTAAAAGGGAGCATTGGTGCACCCAGAGAGAGGCTAAACACTAGGGTAAAGGCAGGACAATTGTTTTAAAAAGTAAATATTCATCCAGAGGGTTGGGAAAATCTTACCGTAAAAGAATATGGTTAGAATGTTGAGGATGCTTTCACTGAACGTCAGTGGCTTAAGTTCTAATCTTAAAAGGTATAGACTTGCTAGACTTATAAAGCAGCAAAATACAGATATTATGTGCTTACAGGAAACACACAAAGCCAAAAAGGATATTAAACCATTATTTAATGACCCACGGTGGGAGGTTCTAGCTGAAGCAAGAGGTACTGCAAAAGCAAGGGGAGTGGCAATATTGGCACACAAAAGGAATGGCGTTAAATTGATAGATGCGTTAAGGGACTGGGAAAGAAGATATCTCTTGGCTAAATGTTCCTTTCAAAATAGGTTGATAACATTGATTAATATTTATGCCCCAAACAAAGAACGGAGAAAATTTTTAGTAAAGGTCTTGCAAAAGTTACAGAGGTTATCTGAAGGAGAAGTAATAATAGCAGGAGATTTCAACACTGATGTTACGAAAGACAAGACAATCAGGTGGAAAAAATGGAATTTGATAGAAGCATACGAAGCCTTAGGTTTGAACCCCCAACCAACTCACTTTTCAAGCAGGCACAAAACAGCTTCATGTTTAGCTTATATAATCTTTCAAAGATCAAATAATTGGGAATTGACAAGAATAACAACACATCCAATATGGATTTCTGACCATGCCCCATTGAGTATAGAAATAGAAATAAAAGGTGAACAGGTTAAAAGACTATGGAGATACAATAATACAATTATGATTAAAGAAAAAGATTAAAAAATTATGGAAAATCAGTTAAAATTATATTTTAAGGAAAACAGGGAGACAGTGGCCACAGATATTCTTTGGGATGCAGCCAAAGCAGTAATTAGGGGACAATGCATAATGAAGGAAAAGGAAATTAAAAAAGAATGGTTTTCTAATAAGACAGGGAAAATACAAGAACTGGAAATGTTACAAAGACACCAAGCAAGAAAATTTCGCCCAGATAGGCAAAAATTAATTAAAGAACTTAAGAAACAATTTGATTCTCTTGACTCTATGGCACTTTGGAAAAAACAATGAATGGAATGAATTTCAGGGGATCACAATAAACTCAAATAGGAGACTGGCAAACTATTTGAAGGATAGAAGACATAAGCAAAGGGTGAAAAATATAAGAATACATGCAAATACAACGCAGAATCCGAAGGAGATTAGAGAAGCCTTCCTTGATTTTTATAAAACTTTATATGCAAAAAAAGATATAGTTGAATTTGTGGAGCAAATTGGAACAAATTTAAAAGATCAGGATAAAGAAAGTTTAGAGAAGGAAATAACTATCCAATAAATAGATGAGGTAATAATAGGGTTAAAAACTGGCAAATCTCCAGGATTAGATGGCTTTACAGCAGAATTCTATAAGGAAATGAAAGGAATATTGATCCCGGAATTGCAAACAGTGTTTAACACTATTCTAAAGGGAGGAAGGGCTCCTAATACTTGGAGGAGAGTGGAAATAACCTTAATAGTGAAACCTCAGAAGGACCCTCAAGAAGTGGGTCCATACAGACCAATAAGTTTATTAAATCAAGATTATAATTTTTTTGCTAAATAATGGCAAACAGATTGCAAAATGTAATACCCCATATAATAAAAGAAGATCAGTATGGATTTGTGAAAGGTAGAAGTATAGCTCACCCCATAAGGAATATATTAAATGTAATATGCCATAACCAGGGGAAGAAACTAGGATTACTTAAATTAGATGTATACAAAGCATTTGATACACTGTCCCATGAATTTTTGTGGTCCATAATGTCGAAATATGGAATAGGCCAGCCATTTATAAATACAATTCAGGAAATTTACAGAGAAGGTACAGCAGTTGTAAGAGTGAACAATGAAAATACGGAACAATTTCCAATTGTAAGGGGAGTAAGGCAAGGTTGTCCACTTTCACCAGCCTTATTTATAATGACGATGGAACAACTGGCTGAAAGAATTAGGAATTCAGGTAGGATAGAAGGATGCAGGATGGGCAAGGAGGAGATGAAAATTAATTTATTTGCAGATGATATAATAATGATTATAACAAATCCCCAAGAGGGAATTAAGGAAATGAAAATTATACTAGATGATTTTGAAGCGATATCAGAATTAAGAATTAATATGGGGAAATCAGAAATAATGTATTACAATGTGAACTCGAAGGAAAGGAAAGAAATTAATAGGTTAACCAAAATAGGATTGGGAGTCAAGAAATTTAAATATTTGGGAATAGAAATTTATAAAAATGTTAATAAGATAGTGGGAAAAATTATTAAAAGGTATGGGAAAAAATAAGAGATATGAAGGGATGGAGGAGGAAGACCATGAGTATAACTGCTAAAGTAAATAGTGTTAAAATGTTTTGGATACCAAAATTATTATATTTATTTCAAACAATACCATTAGAAATGGACAAACAAAAAATGAGTACCTAGAACACAAAAATACGAGAATAGATTTTTGGTACCAAGAAATTTAGAATTGCAAAAAAAGTAGTATATAATCATAACTCCAAACTAGGATGGGGAGTACCAGATATAATAAATTATTATGAAGCTTTTCAACTTAAAGCATTATTAGAAATAGAAAGAGAGGGGAATCAGAAATGGGTTAAGTTTGAAAATGAAGCTAACAAAGGGGTAGGGAAATTTGGTATTTTTACAAATATATGGGCTAGAGGTCTTAAATTGCATACAGGACCAAGGAAAAGTACATTAATGATCTGGAAAAAGTGGCAGCCAAAATGGTTAAAACGACTATCCAGATGGTCGCCTTTGGAAACCTTGGAAGAGGAAGAGGAAGGCATAGACTATAGATGGGGGGAACTACTTAAACAAAAAGGATATAGTAGAATACAGGACTTGCTATCTGCAAATATTTTAAAACCATTTCAAGCTCTTGGGGAAGCAGTAGGACCAAAATACTGGTTAAGAGCTATAGGCTTATACACAAAAATAAAAAAAAATAATTGAAAATAGTGATATAAATACAGAAGAACCTATAGAAGAGATTTATAAATTAATGGAAAAAACTAAAAAAGGATTGGTTGGTGTAATTTATAAGAAAATGACCTCAGATAAAGAAGGAATAATAGCCCACCTTCAAAGGAAATGGAGTACAGAATTTCAAATAACAGAGCAAAAAGCTAAAAAATTAAGGGAATGAATTAAGGGAATAAAAATACATAAATTTAGGGAAATGGAACTAAAATTCTATACCAAATGGTACAGAACTCCTGCCACCTTAGCCAATATGCTTCCAGGATTAAGCCCAAACTGCTGGCATTGTAGAATAGCAAAAGGATAGTACTCCCATATGTGGTGGGAATACCATGAAGTTAAAAAAAATATGGGAAAATATAGTAAGAACAATAAATAAGCTTTTTCATGTAAAGCTAAATATAGATTTTGAGTTGATGTTGATGAGCACTTTGGGCAATGCAATAGTAGAAAAAAAAAATCAAGATCTATTAAAAGCAATGATACTAGCCGGTAAAGCAGTAATGGCAATAGGGTGGAAAGATAAAAGCAAATGGACAGAAAGAACTTGGTATGATTATTTGTTTGAATTTGTTCAATCAGAGATAATGGACATAATAAACCGAGATTTGCCATGGGAAGATAAAACATCAAGGATCAAAGAAAAGTGGTCGCTCTACCTGAACTGGATGAAAGAGGAACAGAGGGGATGACAAAAGAAGATTAGACTGAGGGGGGAGGGATGGGGATGAAAAATGTATATTGGAACAACGAGACAATGAAAAATTGTATATTTTAATTAAGAAATAATAAAAATGGGGGGGGGGGGAAGGCAGGACAATTGTTGAGAGAAACTGCACTTTTTGAGAGGACTCAAAAACATATAATATTTTTTATGAGAAGTCAGCCTTAGTTTGGAGTATTATAAACCTGCCTCCTCTTTTATAGATGTTTATATTTTATATGTTTAAAAGTGTGTACTCTTTGACTATGACTATAGGCTGCTGAAAAGGCACAGCAAGCCGAAACGCATTTGGCCTGTTGGCTTTATGTACACAACCCTTTTGGTCTGTAGTAAGGTTTGATGAACTAATATTACTGTTGAACAATTGCATTTTAGTTTTTAATGTATTTTCTATATTTTCTATTCTCATATAGTGTAATAAATACCTGTAATATTTTTAGTTAGGCATGTACTTAAGTGAAATAATGACTAACAAATCTTTGAATATCCAAAGGTCTATATCCAGAGGTAAGCGTGTTAAGATGTAAATTGAAATCATGATTTTCCAGCGGGGCAATTCGCATAAACTATTTGATGCTGTTCAATTTGATGAGATTTCCTCATTCATATTGAAGGTGTTTATGATCACAGTCCTCCCACTGTTCACTGACAGGAGTGCCTCTGCAAACAATTTTGGGGAAAGAATTGAATGTGTACTATTACTTCAAGACAAAATTATTCATGCTCCTATTAAGCAGCAAGTCCACTAACCTTGGCTGGGTTCAGACTGGCAGCTTGGGGCAGCAGCCTCTCATTCTGAAGTAAGCCGGCAGTGGAGAAAGTGCCCTGGGGACAGTCAGACTGTGTACCACCCTCTGCTAGGACAGGAACAGGCCGTGCACACTCTGGAGGAGTGGTCAGATCACTCAAATGTTTGAGCGGTGTTTCCCAGTGCTACCTGGTTGTTCAGATGGCTGGGAAAGATGGCATGAAAGTGCCATGGGGATTTGCTACCACTTAGGAAGTGGTATCCTTTTCAGATGCTTCAACAATGGTGGGGGATGGAGTGAGTGCGGGGCCAGGACGGTCTCCAGATATTCACATCTGAACTTTCTTTTTTAATCCATCTGGGGGCTGTACCTGTGTTGCCTCAAACTGCCCTTCTGTATCCAGCCTTTGTATCCAACTCCTAAGAGGCAATTTGAGAAGCCAACTCAAGGCATAAGTCCCCATTCCAGTTTCTGTTAAATCTAGCTAGAAACTTATAGGTTCCCTCTCAGTTTCCTTCTTAGAACCATACACTGAGAAATAATATTATTAAATGCTTGTTGTAATGTCATTGGAATAAAACTTTTTGATGTTCAGGCTATTGTTGAACAACAAATAATAGCCCCAAAACTATACAAACTACATAAATTATGTCTCTGTTCCATAACAATAGGGGAAAATCATAATAGATTAGCTGCTGTAGAAAGCAGGGATGTAATGGGGAAAGCAAAAAGCAATTTCAATTTTTTTTTACCAATATCACCTGTGACCACTGCTACAAATCCATTAATTGCTTTTGGAATTGTGCCGTAATTGACATGGACTATCTCATGCATTAAGCATGACAAGTACATTGGCTCCAATATTTAAAAGTACATACGTGCACTTTATATTATTATTTCTTATTATTATTACATTAGACTTATATCCTGCCCATTCTACAAAGACTCAAGGCAGCTAACTACATAAGATAACAATGTTAAAACAGTAAAACAATAAAACATTCAGATAAAATTACAATGGTGCTATTTCATCTATTCAGGAAAGATCATATAGTATTTTCCTTTCTCCAAAGTGGTCAGATCCTAGACAGATGGTACTAATGTGCGATAGATCCAGGTGAGGTTGCAGCCCTCTTCCGTTTAAATGTCATATGCCATCTGAAACAATTTGGTCTTGCAGGCCCTGCAGAACTGCAATAAGTCCTGAAAAGCCCTGATGAGTTCGAGATTGTTCGGGCTGCCACCGAGAAGGCTCTTGCTCTGGTGGAATATAGCCTAGCCTCTTTTAGCTCAGGGACTGATGGCAGGAGCTTGCGCTGAGTCCAGGTAGACCAAAACAGTAACTTGCCTTAGCACTAGGAACGCCGATATAAGGAGCCAACACACCAGTTTGGTAGTATAACAAACCATGTATTATACAGATATTTACAGTGAAGTTATATACAATTATGGTCCAGGGTAGCAAAGTGCTTCGCCAGTAACCCATATGCATAGAGAGAAAAACCACTCTTTAGGGTTTGTAGAATCTTTCGGGATCAAGTGCCGTGTTCTACTGGAGAAAGTTTTCCTTCCAGAAAACTTTCTCCAGTAGAACATGGCACTTGATCCCGAAAGATTCTACAAACCCTAATGATGTTACCAGCCGTGAAAACCTGAAATCTTTGATAAAAACCACTCTGTTACTCTGCTGCTTATATAGGACAGCCCACCAATCAGCTAACTCCTGACTCATGCTGACTCATCTGAGCAGATCCAGATATTACCAGTCCTTACATCAGCCAGGTTAATTAGTCCTGTGACTCTTGTCATGTGATTAGCTTTCACTTTGACAGTTCTTGAACTAGCATGCTTCATAGCAGGCTACATAATACTAACAGGGACAGCCAAAAGATTTTGAAAACTTGATCAAAGTGTTCTCTGGGGAACATGTGGGGCAAGACGGTCCCATGGATAGATAGATCCTAGGCCATATAGGGCTTTGAAGGTTAATACCAGAACCTTGAAACAGACCCAGTATGCAACAGGCAGCCAATGCAGCGCCCTCACCACAGATTGGATGTGCTCCTGCCAAGGAAGCCCCATTAGTAGCCTGGCTGCAGCATTCTACACCAGCTGCAGCTTCCAAATCTGAGTCAAGGGCAGCCCCATGTAGAGGGCGTTACAGTAATCGACTCTTGAGCTGACTGAGGCGTGGATCACCATTGCTAAGTCGCTGCGCTCAAGGTAGGGGACCAGCTGCTGCACTTGCCAAAGATGGTAAAAAGCAGCTCTGGCAGTGGCTGCTATTTGGGCCTTCATAGTTAAGGAGGGCACCAAGAGCACTACCAAGCTCTTAACCCTCAGCCCTGGCATCAATGGCACCCCATCAAAGCTTGGTAAAGGGATCACCCTTCCAGGGCCACTGTGACTTAGATAGAGAATTTCTATCTTTGTTGGATTCAGCTTTAGACAACTCAGGCTGAGACAAGATACCACAGCTTGCAACGCCAGGTCCAAATTCTCTGAGGTGTAGCCAGACCAGCCACCCATCTGTTGTGGGGGAGGAAGAGAAAGAAAATTATGAGCCACTCTGAGATTCACAATCCAATATCTTCTTCTTCTTCAACAGATAGAGATGGGTGTCATCCACATACTGATGACAACCCAGCCCATACCTCCTGACCATGGGGGGTGCATATAGATATTAAACAGGAGGCACATATAGATATTAATCAGCATTGGGAAGAGAACCACCCCTGGGGCACCCCACAGATAAGTGGGTGTCTCTGGAACAACATCTCCCCAATCACCACCCTTTGTCCCCAACCTTGGAGGAAAGAGGAAAGCTTCTGTAAGGCAGACCCCCATATCCCCATATCGGCAAGACTGCTGGACAGCAGCTGATAGTGGACTGCATTGAATGCAGCCCACAGATCTAATAGCAATACTGCTGAGCTGCCTTGATCCAGATGTCCCAGGAGATCATCCATGAGGGTGACCAGCACCATCTCCACCCTGTTACCTGGGCAGAAGGCAGACTAGAACAGGTTCAGTATGGAAGCGTCCTCCAGAAAACCCTGTAACTGTATTGCCACTGCCCTGTAAGCCAAAATGCCCTCAAAACAAGGTTGGGGAATTAGTTTAATGGACACCTGGCTTTAATAGGAATCTTTTTATCAATGTATACCAGGCTCAACCATTCAGAGAGTGATGCTCAATAAAATGGACTCTAATTTAATAAAACCAATTGTAATTTATTTAGAATAATAGTTCTTTCATACAAGGTAAAAATACAAAATACTCACACGTTCACACAGGTCTAAGGAAATACAGATAGATTGATAGGGGTAACATATATGGGTAGACAAACAGGGTCATATTTACCATCGTCATCTTCAGGGAAGGTTTCCAATGGCGACATAAGAGGACAAGGGAAATGGACCCAAAACTGTGGCCAGAATTGGGGATGGATCTAGACAGTGGAACTGGGATACTGTTAGATGCACACATGAGTGGAGTTGGGTCAGAGGTTAAATAGACTCTCTTAGACCCCTTAGGTGCTGGGAGGTCTTGGGGAGGAGCAGGGGGAGGCTCTATGATGACCAAGGAGGCAGGACATTAGCAGAGCCAATGGTGAGTTCCTGCTGACACCTAATTGGATGCCAGTTTGGGCCAATGAACTTCACCTTAGTCCTGTGAACCTGGAAATTTCCAAGTTGCAACATGGCCTGAGGCGGCTCCAAGGAGTTAGACTGGGGTGAGAATGGGAATGGCTGGATACTTAAGTGTAAATGGGATTATCTGGGAAGGTGACAATAGGGAATCAAATACTGGCCTAGGTATCACCCGGGTAAGACAAAAGACTTGATGAAGACAGGAGATGTTCTTCCTCTTATCTCATCTTCTTCCTGGGCAAGAGTTATTGTTCTGGTATTGCTGAGCAATTAGGATCAACAGTGGAGCTATTAATCCATTCATGAGGTAAATGGATTGCTTGCAGGCTAAGGTGTGTACGTGTGACTTTCCCACTAAGAAGGAATGAGTTCAGCCTGGCAGGGTATGCTTGGGTCAGGAAAGCAAGATGGATTCTGCTGTTGTTAGCCTTAGGTCCATGGAGGCAGGCTGGAAACATGGTGGCCTGGCTTCTTCCACTGCAGTGGCCAAGACTGGGCACACAAGGAGCAGCTGGAGCATGTCTGTAGTTCTGGCTAACGCTCTTCAGAGATGTAGAATGCAAAGCTGAGGCTTATAGTATCCACATAAGCCTTAGAAACTGTAAGCAAAGTCCACTTCTTAGAGCAGATGTGTGAGAGTCAAATCTCCAGGCACCCTGGCAACCATACTGGTGATCATGATATTCATATGTATGAAAAGTAGGGGGCTTTTCCTCACAGCCCTCTCTATAATCTTACCCAAAAAGGACAAGTTTGACACTGGCCAATAGTTGGCCAAATTGGTCGGGTCTAGGGATGGTTTCTTCAAGAGAGGGCAGATCTTTAAGAGGTGTGGAGAAGACCCCCTCTATGAGGGATCGGTTGACAATACATTGAAGTGGATCACATAACTCTGTCCAGCATGCTTTTATCAGCCAAGACGGGCACGGATCCTGGACACAATTTGTAGGGTGCACAGAGATGTGAATTCTGTCAACTTCTTCCAGACTGAGTGGGCTAAAGTGATCCAGAAATGGGCCTGAAAACATGCTCAGAGCCTTGAGTTCACTTACTGTTTCAAGTGTGGCAGGGAGGTCATGACGGAGTGATAAGACCTTATCTGTGAAAAACTCACAAAAGCCTCACAGCCCATTTCCAGTTCCCTAGCA
This sequence comes from Heteronotia binoei, assembly GCF_032191835.1. Taxonomy (NCBI): domain Eukaryota; kingdom Metazoa; phylum Chordata; class Lepidosauria; order Squamata; family Gekkonidae; genus Heteronotia; species Heteronotia binoei. The sequence goes on along the minus strand of NC_083225.1, from coordinate 77,719,552 downwards.
TTTGGTTTGCCTTGTGGTAAGGCAGTTAAAGACCGAATCGTACTAAATAGTTGAGCTTGGCGTAAAGTTGCAGACGTAATCTGGGTCACAAAGTAGGTTTTCTTTGTGGTCTTGACTTCCACCTCATAGGTCCACATAAACGACCTATAAGATGTTCTCATCACTTCGTCCTGAGTACGCTGCCACCATCTCTCCAGTAGTCTGAGCTGCTGCTTCATTGACCACAATTCTGGGGTATACCCCCTTGTATGTGCTCATTAGATGAAACCACTTGTTTTATTTTAGCAGGCTTTTCTTAAACATCAGGATGTCATTATCTCTTTTTTGTATTTTCTTGATATGCTAACACTATCTCAACTGACAGATTTCAAAATTGTTTAGGTGAAATACAGAAGACTAAATTAAGGATATCTTGCACAGAAGAGTAAACACTATTAATGCAACAGAAAGTCCTATCTGTGATGATGACCCATTTTCCCCATCTGTGAGGTCAATAGAGAATATTCTATATATCAGCAAAATTTCTGTTCCTGCCTTCTTTTAAGTAAAGTTCTTTGGTAATGGGGCCTTTCAACTGAGTGCACCTCTGCATTATTGTTTAATAATGCATGGTTTTATCCCATTATTTGGAGATAGGACAGGTTTGGAGTTTTTTTGTGAGTGGGAATGTAGTTTGACTTCCTTTCACCTTATTGAACATTTTAATATTATTTACAAACTTGTCATGACACAAATCAGTACAGTGGGATCTATCTATCTATCTATCTATCTATCTATCTATCTATCTATCTATCTATCTATCTATCTATCTATCTATCTATCTATCTATCTATCTATCTATCTATCTATCTATCTATCTATCTATCTATCTATCTATCTATCTATCCTTTTTCTGATGGGTTTATACAGTTTTTTATGGCAATGGGGCCTTATGCTAACTAGTTGTCACAGACCTTCTGGCTGCCATTAGCCCATTTTGCATTCCTCATCCACAACCAAAACACGCATTTTTTGCTCAGTAGGGGTGAGCATGTCACTTGTAATGTGTGGAAGTGGTGTCCTATCACAGCTGTGCAGTAGCATCCATCCTCTTCAAAGCAGGGTCACAACTCCTGCTATGGTTCAGCCTGGCAAGGAATGCATGTGTGATGGTTGGTTTATATGCCTAAACCAGTGTTCCCTCTAAGTTGAGTTAGTGTGAGCTAGCTCACAGTTTTTTAGCCTCCAGCTCACACATTTTTGTCTTAGTTCAGGAAAAATGACCCCAGAGCAAACTCATTTATTCAATAGCACACAACTTTAATGCCAGTTGCTCACAAAGTTTAATTTTTGCTCACAAGACTCTACAGATTAGAGGGAGTATTGGCCTAAACCCAAACAGAATGTGACCAATTGGACCCTTCATGAAGCCACCACCCATCTCAGGAAGTGGAGTGATGGATGTCTGTGCAAGCTACACCTTTCCCCCTCACAGGGATGGCCTCCTCCAGCCCTCCCTCTGCCCTATTCCTCTCCCCCCCAAAAGCTCCTGAAGGAATACGACACCTTTCTGCCCGCACCACTTCAGCGGCATTAGGGCGGGGGCCATTCTTTGCCTCCCCGAATGGAGCGAGGCAAATGGCCCTCGCCCATCCGGGGATCACAGGGGCGTGGTTAAGGGCTTTTAAAGCCCGGATGCGCCTTTTGTGGTGCAGTTTTGTCCGGGCTTTCGTCGGGGCAAGGGAGCGTCTTTTGGAGCTCCCTCGTGTAGCGCGTGATCGCAGCCTGCCTGAGCCTCGTCGGGCTTGTTTTCCCTTTGTGGTTGTGCAGGGAGGATTCCTGAGCTACCGGCTTGTATTTTAGCGCAGTTCTCCCCCCCCCCACACACTTGCTTGTTTATCGAAGGGTTGTGTCCCTGGGGGGTAGTGAGCCGCTCCTTCCTCTCTCTCCCCCCCGCCTTTTCAGATGGGAGGTTTTGAGCCCTGCCGGACAGCTGTTTAGGCCCTGAGGTGTGTGGGGTTGATTCAGTGGAAGGCAGCTCCATATTTTCCTTCTGCCTTTCGCTCCCCCCCCCTCCTCCTTGGTCTTTGGATTTTTTCAAGACACCCCCCCCTTTCTGGGGAATGGGCTTATCGGATTCAAGGGAGTTATAGGTGTGGGGTTATGGCTTCTAGAAAGGGAAAGGGAGGAGCTAAAGGAAAGCAGCCCCTTAAAAAGGGGGTTGACAAGAGGCGTCCACCAAATCCACGCCCAGGGGAGGAAGATGAGACATGCACAAGGCTTGCCATAATAGAGCATTTGGGGGTGCTGGAGAAACAGTATGGTGTAGACCCTGTTGCATCGGGTTTAGCCAAGGGACGCAAGGCGGCTAGGACCTCCACCAGGGCGTTTGAACAGGAAGTACTGGCACGTCTCTCTTCCTTACAGGATATGGATAACCAGACCCCTGCAGATAATGATTCCGAGTCGGAAGGGGAGTGCACTGCCCCTGCAAGGGCGGGCCCTTCCATGCCAGGTGGGGCCCCATCTCCAGTGGTGCTTGAGGTCAATGTTGAGGACTCAGACGGTAAGTGTGGCACCCAGGGTGGTAATAGCGGGCAGCCCTGGGGTTGGGTTCATCCAGGCACGCCTGGTCCTGCTGGATCCACGGCTCTTTTAGGCCTGGGGGGTGGATTTCCCCGGTGGTACGGGTGCCTGGGCCACACCATCCTAGGGTCAGGTTTTCCCATGGGCCACTACTCATGAGTCTGCATCGGCTGCTATGCCTTCCACTTCACAGGGGGCCGCAGCGCAGATGGCAATGGGGGGATCCTTACCATGGGGCCAGCAGTCTTATAATACCTGGCCGGTTGGTTGGCCGACCGCTCAATGGGGTGGTTGGGGCTTGCCGTCGACGTCCTATGGCTCTTTGCCGTTTCACTCCCAGCCTTTGGTGACACTGCCATGCCACTTGGTGACCATTTGATGGTAGCTACCCGCGAAAAAATATTGTGTGGCGAGTATGTTGACGTCTTTAGCCTTCTTTATAGGGAACTGGAGAAGAAGGATAAGGATGAGTTGGATGAAAAGGACAAATTGAAACTCAAGCAGAGGAAGGTTGACAGGAATTAGGCCAATTGGTTGCCCGGCTTTCTGATATACGCAGGTGTTATAGCGCGGGCGCAGCCTTCATGGGCCGCCCCGCTATTTCAATATTGTGATATCATATACAAGGCCTATACGCATTTCTCAGGCGCTGCGTGGTTGCAGTACGATGAGGAATTCTACATGAGGACGGCGCTAAATCCTGGAATGCCGTGGGATCAGATTAACTAGCAGCTTTGGCTGCAGTTGATGTCTCCGGCTAAGCCCAACAATGGGGACAGATCAGACAGTGGTCATCTGGTGAGTAAGCAGGCAGCGGTGAGTGGTTCCCGCCCAGCGGCGGGGCAGCCGGTTCAACCCTGGTTGCTGTGTTGGGAGTATACGTCACAAGACGTGCAAGTACAAGCACGAGTGCCCGCTGTGTGTGGGGTCCCATGCTTTGTCCGCTTGCAGTAAATCCAAGCCCAAGTCAGGAGGTAAGTGGCTTGCTGGTGGCGGTGGCACCCATTTGGCTAATAAAGGGTCCCAGCCCCATCAGACTGAGGGTACTTAAGGAACTTCTGGCTCGTTATCTTAAGGTTGCTGATAGGGAGTATCTGGTTGAGGGTTTTTCTGTTGGTTTCATATTCCATTTCAGGGCCTTCAGGCCCCTTTTATGGCTAGGAATTTATGTTCTATCGTTGGGATGGAGCAGGTGGTTCGGGACAAGATATGGAAGGAATGTGCTGAGGGCCGAGTTTTGGGCCCTTTCGACAGCTCACCAGTTCATAATTTAAGGGTATCCCCATTGGAGGTGGTGCCGAAGAAGGCGCCGGGTGAATTTCGGCTCATTCACCACTTGTCGTTTCCAAAAGGCGGGTCGGTTAATGATGCCATTCCTGAATATTTATGTTCTGTTCGATACACCTCCTTTGACCAAGCTGTCAAAGTGGTCCGAAGCTGTGGTGCTGGAGCTGAAATGGCGAAATGCGACATTAAGTCTGCATTTCGTCTTCTTCCAGTACACCCCGATGACTTCGAGCTCCTGGGGTTTATGTTTGAGGGCAAGTATTATATGGATAGGGCATTACCTATGGGATGCTCCATATCATGCTCCGCCTTCAAACACTTTAGTTCCTTTTTGGAGTGGGCACTGCGTAAGCAGGCGGGGTCTGCCAATTCAGTTCATTACCTTGATGATTTTTTGTTTGTGGGCCCTGGGGGGTTGGGGCAGTGTGCCCGGATGCTCCATTCCTTTCTGCAGCTGGCGGCGGGGTCCCCCTGGCGCATGAGAAGACGAAGGGTCCTGCACAGGTGTTAACATTTTTGGGGATAGAGTTGGATACCTTGCAGCAAGCTTCACGGCTTCCGTCAGAGAAGGTACAGGGCTTGCGGGAAAAGCTGGCTGCCCTGAGGGCCAAGCGTAAGGTCTCCTTGGTTGAACTCCAACAGATTGTGGGGCACCTCAACTTTGCATGCAAAGTTGTTGCTCCAGGCAGAGCTTTTTCTCCGGTGACTTTGTGACGCCATGGTCGGATTGTGCTTGCCTCATCACAGGATTAGGATCAACAGAAACTTGCGCCAAGATTTGGAAGTATGGGACCAGTTTTATTCTCATTTAATGGCGTTTCCTTTTGGCGTGGGGATATGAGGATCGAGGCGGAGTTGCAGATTATGCCTGACGCCGCTGGTTCCATTGGGTTCGGGGTTTACTTTCGCGGACACTGGTGCATGGAAAGTTGGCCTAGTGAGTGGCTGGATAGCGGACTCTGCCGCAATCTTACGTTTTTGGAGTTTTTTCCAATAGTTGTTGCAGTGCGGCTTTGGGGTCCACAGTTGGCCAACCAAGTTGTGCATTTCTGGTGCGACAACATGGCAGTTCTCCACGTTATTAGCAACTTGACTTCTAAATCTGTTCATGTTATGGGCCTGGTGAGGGCTTTTACACTGAGTTGTTTGCGTCTGAACATTTTGTTTCTTGCCAAACATGTGCCTGGTGTGTGCAACGGAGTGGCGGACGCTCTGTGTCGCCGACAGATGGAGCAATTCAGACAGCTGGCACCGGAAGCCGACATGCGACCGGCTCGGATGCCTCTGGAAATGTGGCAGCTTGGCGAGTTGAGGCCGACCGGGCAATGCAGCTAGCCCTGGCGCCCAGCACCAGAATGGCCTATAGTCGCTCTATCAAGCAGTTCCAAGTTTTTAGGGAACAGGTAGGTTGAGTTCAAGATGGCCTATTCCTGCTTCGCATCTCATGCAGTTCTGCGTGCATTTAAGAGGTAAGGGGTTTGTGGTCAAATCCATACGGGCAAAGCTGGCCGCGTTGCCATTCGACAGCAAGTCAAAGGGCTTCGCCGATACCACGGGCGATTTTTGGCTTCACAAGATGATGGAAGGGTGAGCCCGGGAACAGAGCCCCCGGCCTGATCCTAGGCAACCCATTTCTCCTTCTGTTTTAAGGGGCCTTTATAAGGTTTGGAAGGCAGTCTGTAATTCTAAGCTCGAAGTTTTATTGTTCCATGCTGCCGCCTTGACTGCCTTCTTTAGGGTGTTCAGAGTTAGTGAGCTCGTAGTTGGCTCACATCATGATTCTTCTGGTCGGGCCCTTCAGGCCAGGGATGTAAAAATTGAGGGCGACCAGGTATCCATACGGGTGCGCAGGTCCAAGACTAATCAGAAGCAAAAGGGCGTCCTCATCACCCTGGAAGCATGCCAGGAGCGGGACATTTGCCCAATTTGGGCTCTGAAGCGATACTTGGCAAGTCGGGGCAATCTGGGCGGCCCCCTTTTTGGTGTTTACTACAGTATTAAAATAACTGGCACACAGGGTTCCAAAGCACAAACTTTATAAAACCTTATTTATAACACTGCTTACCCTAAAAGGGAAGGACGGATACAAGAGTTTAGGAAGCGTAAGGTGCAGGGGGTGTGGGGGGATCAGTTCAAGGTGACAGTCTGTCTCTAGGACACCCAGCATTTTTTCTCTTCTCTTTTTGCTTTCCATGGCTTCTGGGCATAGAGGTGGCAGGGTGGCATTCCTGCTGAGTAACAGGAGGAGGGTTCTGCAGCTCCCTCTCTAACAGGTTCGTCAGCAGTGTCAGAGCGTTACCACATTTCTCCATTACTTCATTATGATGCCGTAGAGCTTCATGGAGCATCTCCCTGTCCCGTCTGGTCTCCCTCACTTCTTGCCTGCGCAACTCCATCTCCTCACTGTAGAACTCCAGCTCCTGCCTCTTTGCTGCCATATGATCGGCATGCTGGGTGTCCGATTGCTCCATTATTTTTTCAGCCACACTGTAGAGCCCGTAAGCACGTCTCCTCCTGGCTGCGGTAAGCTGACCAGGACCTGGAGCAATAACATGCTGCTCCTCCTGATCCTGGTTCCTCCGTGAAGAAGGTCCTGCCTCCTCTTCTTCTAATGGGAAATTAAAAAATATAACATCACTGTTAGAAATCCTAGACATAAAGAAAGGGACCTCCAGGGTCATCTAAACCAACCCCCTTCACAGTGCAGGAAAGTCACTAATACCTTCCACCACACACACACATCCCCAATGACCCCTGGTCTTTGCCTGGAAGATTGCAAGAACCTCCAGAACCCCTGCCAAAACTGGCCTGGAGAAACACTGCTGCATGATGCATCCCTTGCTGCCCACCTTGTAATTATCCCCCTGATTGACTGAGAAACACCTCAGCATTCTGCAGCAAAATACCAAGGACGTACATGCTCCCTCTTTTGGAGGTTGCCATTATAAATCATTACATGCTCAGTTTATACTGGTAGGGATTGCAATTGGGAGTACAAATTTCTTGCTGACAGGTAAGAGGAAAACAAGACAAAAGCTGCACTCACCAATAAATTCCTCCACCAGTGTTTCATCTTGGTCCTGAGTCTCTTCTACAACTCTTTCATCTATGCAGGTAACAAAATGCAAATAGTTAGACCACCAGGGTTGCCTCTGAACACATCATTTATCTACCACAGATATTTTCCTATATACACATAACATGAACAACACCATACAGTTCTTCTTATTGCCTGCATACAGTAATAGCGACAACTATTGGTGAGGCAATGATGAGGCATTTCAATACATACATATTGCTACGATGGATTTGATGGGCAGCTGTATGACTTCATTGGAACCGGTAAGATCAACAAAACTTATGCCTATGCAGAAATTTCTGTGCACTTAAAGGTACCATTGGACTACACTTCTGCCTTATGACAAGATGCCTGTCTGGATTCTCACTCACTGCCCTGCTTCCCATCAAACAAAGCAGTAGATTTATTTGGTGTTGCAGACATGCAGTGAACCAAGCAATACCTATCATTGCAGGTTTTAACTTTAATGACAAAATCCTGCAAGCTAGTCAGTGCCCATAAACCAGGACTCTTAGGATGGTTGCTTTTCAGAAGCCCTCATTTCTAAAGTCTTGCAAAGCAACCAAGACAGTGACGAGGACACTTGTTCTACTGGAAAGCTGCTCTTGAAGTGACCTGAAGCGCTGAAAAGATTCAAAGATAGATCAGGCAGCTGGTTTTCTCCAGGCCCTTTTGAACTGGGATACTTATGTTTTTTTAACATCTTCTACACTTGCAGCAGGGTTCACTGCCACTGGGTGGGGGATGGAGGTATTTCTGATTTCCCTCCTTTGTGCAGGGCGTTGCAGGCATCAACAGGCATACCACATTAATTCATGAACCATATTTCCAAGTGCACTTACTCCACCCCCCCCCCCCCCACTCTTATAATGCATCACTTACCATTAACATTTTCACGTATGTCTTCCGTGTTGATTGTTGGCGTCTCAGGGCACAACAGTTCATTAGCGACCACGGCAGTCCTGCCATAGTCTGATGGCTGATCACCCACAAAGGTTATGGCAGACAGCCTTCTGGACTTCACACTTCCTTCCCCCTTCAGTATTCTGTCAAGCTCCTTATAAAAGGGGCATGTAACTGTTTTATTTCCAGGATTGGAATTGTGAGCTATGACCCGCCTATATTCTGCTCGCAGACTTTTCGTTTTGCTCCTGCATTCCTCTGCTGTCCTGTCATGGCCACGTTTCGCCATCTCTGCTGAGACTTTCAGAAAGCAGGTATAATTTCTATGGGAAGTCTGCAGAGCTGCTTGGATTTCATCATCTCCCAATATTTCTAGGAGATCCAGAACCTCCTGTTCACTCCAAGCTACACCTCTTGACCCACTCATCCTTCTCACAATTCCTGATAAACCACTCACCAACCTATTACACCAGACAATCCACTCACCAACTACAACCCACAGAAATCTGTGGCTTCCCCCCCTGACATTTATACCTGCTGCAGCTTGGCACAAGTCACTTTCCTGCCAATAGCCTGTGGGTATGGATGGGTGCACATCAGGCTGGGTTAGCAACATCTGTTTCACCAATCACTGTGACTCCTGTGTAGGCATGGAAGTGATAGCAACAGGTGACAGACCAATGCCTGGTGCCCTGATCTCCCGCTCGAACTGTGTATCCAATGAGACACCTGTTACCAAGTTTCAGCTGCGGCGATCTCTGGCATCTCAACGGAGCCTAGCCATCTCTATGGTGGTGCTGTTTTGACAGGTTGATATAGCGATATACCGCTATATCGATCTAAACTGACGTTCCAAAAAAAAAAAGCCGGAGATCGCGCGCGCCGGCAGGCGAAAAACGGCGCGAAAACTGCTCCCGGGTTAGATGCTGGACATTTCACACAGCACCCCATAGCGATTTCAACCCGGAAGGAGGGGTTGAAGAGTGGAAGAAGCTGCTCTTCGTTTTTAACGACCCAGGCACACCTCACTACCGGGACAGCCGCGGGAGTGTCTGAAAAGGTGAGAGTATTCCGGTAGCAGCCAGTTACTGAATCGGGTCTGTCTGAAATGCCAACAGAAACCCGTTACTATTCAGTAACTGACCAGCTGCCATACCGGAATACTTAGGCTGTGTGAAAAAGCCCTTTGTAACTTGCTATTTTAGATAATCACAGCCCAAGCTTTATGGAGTAAATCTTGAATTAATCACTTGAATTAATTCAGGCTTAAACTACATCTGAAGTAGAGCCCCTTAATCCTTTTCTCCTTTTATTTACTCAAAGAACTTGGGAAGTTGTGCTTCATTTGAAGGAGGACAGCTGGATGCAGGATGCAGAAGTACATTTCTGATGTGTGTGTGTTTCAAAATCATCTATGGGGATTTTGTATTTCCATATCAGATTTCCACCAGAAAATGATAAGAACACATTTTGAGCAGTGTGTTTTTGATCTAGAAAACAATGAGAGAGAGAGAAATGTTAACTATACAGCCTTCCACACATTCTTCTTCCATTCAGTGTGTGATCACGTGAGTAATTTGGTCCAACATAGCCACCCCTCCCCTCCAGATCAAAAGGGTGTGATCAAACATGAGCATCTGGCTCTCCTGCTGTACTCGTCCCTACCTTGCAATAAAATTACTCCCACACAAATTAAATAGCCACTAGCAAATCCCGGTGGTTACCGGGGCAAAGCACTTCCATGGTAGATTTCCAGGCATCTGATTGTCTGGGTGCACCATGGGGATGTGTGAGTAGTGTGATCATTTCACTCCATTTCTGGTGCATTCTTTCCCCCCAATTCTACTCCAATGTGCACATCAGCACCCCCATAGAATGTGGCCATGAGCGTTTGTGTACTTGTCTGCTTCAGTACACACACAGAAGAACTTAGGGAAAAAACTCAATCTGGCCAGCAAAGGTCCAAGGTTGTGGCATGTTAATGATGTGAACAACCAACCATGAGCCCGCAGTGCTATGGTGAGTGCTGTCTGGTCAACAGAAACCACCCCAAACTCAAGTGGCTTATTTAAATCTGAGATACTGCTGCGGTAACCTGCTTATCTGACCACACACTCAGATACAACCAGTCTTTGAAGGCTTTGGGTTAAAAAAAAAGGAGGAAAAATTAAGAGAATTTCATCTCAGACAATATTTTTATTGGTTTTATTTTGTTGTATGTTGATTATATTACACTACATATGCTTCAAGGGTGGGGATTTTAGCCAACTTTTTACAAGCCAATAAAAATCTGCTGCAATAAATCTATTCATTATATCCCCCCAAATCAATACCTTTTTTCATTTCAGAGCTCAATGTGCCACAGGTATACCAGATTTTCTCTAAAGAAAGGATGACTGCAAATCAGATTGATCAATCTAGCAACCAGTTCAATTTAGCAATCCACTTGGAATTTCAGTTCAAAACAATGTGGTATTTAGGTAAAGCAACTAGTAAAAACTCACTAGCGATAAATCTGTCTTCATACAATATGCAATTAATGTGAAGGATTTGCTATTGCACACTGTGATACAACTATTACTAGATTTGATAAATTTGTGAATAAAATGTTATTAGTTATGATAGCAAAATGGACCATTTGTATTCAGTCAGCATATCTCTGAGCAGCAGAGACTGGAAACAGACAAAGAATGGTCATATCCTGGTAACCAGAAACATCTGCTTAGGTACTGCTGATTATGTTGACAGTGTTAGTGTTAGATGATGCACAGCTGATTTAGCAAGGCAGTTTTCATATTCTGAAGTTCTTACTCAGGCAAAGTGTTTGCTTGTTGTAATGATTTCTTTTCTGGGGATGAGAAATCAATAATGCCATGACCTTGGTGAGACATGAAGATGAAATCTATTTAAAAATCTGACAGCTGGTGGTGATAGAATTGGAACATGCTGAAAAAGTCATATTGGAACCAAAACAAGGAACTCAGCTGGTGCTGCAGACTAACACCAGTATTTTGCCATTGCTTGACCATTTCAAGTCTGTCTGAAAAGAGGGCTGGAAAGAAAACCCAGTATTTTATTCCAAGCAGTTCTATTCCAGTTTGGAGCTAGAAGGATTTGTTAGAAGGATAGACTACTGAAGACAGTCATAGGCAGGCCTCATTTTGGGCAGGAGCTCACAGGAGCGGAGCTCCGGAACCTCTACATTTTATTGTGGTCTTTCATTCTTATCCCCCCCAAAAAAAACCCAACTTGCTTCTGGGCTCCATTGTCCAGCCCCCCTGTAAGAATTTTGCTGAACTCTAAGATTTGACAAACTTTCTAATATTTCCCCCCCACAAAAAATGGGAAAATAACCAAAATATATACAGCAGACAGATGGAAATCTTTCTCATGCCACTGTGGCCACATAGGAGAAAGTAATTTAAAAAGTATGATGGGAGTAAGGTTTTATTATAGCAATTATAATTCAAGAAGCATTTTAAGATAGATGAGCTGGTGATGTTACAGGTGTATGGCATATGCAATTGAGTTGTGCAAATTCTTCACTGTTATTTATTTAGACTTCCTGTAATGTACCCTGAGCCCACTTGAAGGATAGAGCAGAATAGAAATTAATAAAAATAAATAAATAAAACAATGAGGTCTAGAAATAGGCTCTGGGCAAGTGCCCTGGCCTTGGACACTCATCGTCAATTTGCTATGGCATCATACCATGACAACCATCAGCATTCCTTTTGTCTGGAGTGCTTTGTTGCCACCTTGTCCTCTCATATTTGACTTTGCAGCTTTTAGCATCAACATGTGCTTGAGGCATGATCTGTCTTTTTTGGCCAAGCATGGCTGTGTTGTGCTTTTCCACAGAGTATGTGCTTTTCTGTAGGTAAAGTGATCTGACTTTAGCTCCTCTTCTCCTCCCCCTCTCCTTGCACCCTCTACCTAGGAAAAGTACAGTCTTTCTCACAGTGGGGATCAAAGCAAGAGGGAAGTGATCTCAGCAAGGTACAATGACACAGAGTGCACCACTTTCCCCAGAGGAAGTGATCTCTGCCATCTGGAGAGCAGTTATAATTCTGAGTGATCTCCAGCCCTTACCTGGAGATTGGCGATAATGACTCCCCAGGAGGAAATTGCTGGTTTGGAGGGTGGAGTCTATAGCATTGTACCTGTCTGAGATCGTACCACTCCTCAAACTCCACCCTCTCCAGGTTCTTCCCCTCAAATCTCCAGGAATTTCCCAACCTGAAGTTGGCAATCCTATCTCCTTCCCAGACAACCATCAACCTACCTTTAGCTGCCCCTCTGACTTCAGCTTTCCATCTCCTCCCCTCCCCTTCCCTGATGCCTCTACATAGGAAAAGTACAATCTTTCTATGTAAGTATTTCTTAGCTTCCTGCTCTTGTTGGAAACAACTTGGCACCATGGGTGAGGAAAGAAAACAATTCCTTTCATTGTTATTAACAACAACAACAAATACTATCCTATAGATATAAAAGATAATTGTATTACATCAACAGTTTTATAATCTTCATTGACCCAGACTCAAACTCATCAGAGGAGATGAGACCTTTGACTGGAGCAGATATAGTATTTTAGGGAATCTCCAACACCATGGCTCAAGAGTTTGGAGGCAACATATTTAGTAGAAAGAATTTAGGCTTAAAAGGAATTATATTACTGTCCATTTTTTGAATAATTTCATGGACCATAGCCCAAAATCTCTTAGCCTTCCGGCATACCTTACACTTCCAACATAATTCCGAGACCCTCTTATACATTCTGGACAATTTCACTGGTGTTACATACCACCTGAAAAACATTTTGTATAAATTTTCTTTGAGTGTTACTGCTTTTGTCATTTTTATATTGGTGGACCAGATTTGTTCCCATTGACATAGCTCAATACTATGGCCTAAATTTTGTGTCCACTTTATCATAGATTCTTTTATTATCTTGTCCTCCATTTTCATTTGTAACAGAAAGGCATAGATTTTTCTAATTAATTTTTCATTCTGGCCTCCAAGAATCAAGTCAAATGGTAATTTTTCTTTCTCAAAACCTGCTATTTTATCTTTTGCATATCTTGAATCCAGTTGTGCCCTAGTCCACCAATCCAGCTTTATAGTTAGCTCTTTCAATTCCTCATTAGTTTTTAATAGCAATTCATTATTTAATAATTCCCTATAGGCCAATACATTCCCCTCTATTCGTAAATTGGGTGGGGTGAAGGTTTCTATAGGTGAGACCCAAGAAGGAATTTTATTATATATTTTATTCTTTGTTTTTTCCCCACAGTGATAGTAATGATTTTCTTCTACTATGATATTTAAAGTATTTATAATTTCCTGCTTTCCTGTACCATACGAAAGCATGGCACCCAAGCTTTAGATCATACCCTTCCAAAGTCAGAACTTGTTTATTTTGGACTTCAATCCAGACTTTTAACCAGACTAATGAACAGGCTTTATAATATAGCTCAAAATCTGAAAGTTCCATTCCCTCTCTGGTCTTATCATCCTGTAGGACTTTCAATTTTATCCTATGCTTTTTATTTTCCCAAATAAACCTAGATAATTTTCTGTTTAGCTCTTGAAATAGCGTTTGTTTCAGCGGAATTGGCAGAGTCTGAAAAAGGAATAGCATTCTTGGAAGAATATTCATTTTGATCATTGACACCCAACCCATTGAGGACAGATGTAAATTCGTCCATTTGTCTAGATCTCTATCAATATCTTTGATCAACTTCAGATAATTATTTTCCCATAATAAAGTTGTTTTATTTGTAATTTGGACACCCAAGTACTTTACTTTTTTTCAGTTTGCAAACCAGATTTCTTTTCTAACTCCACTTTTTGTATTTTTGACATATTCTTTACTAACATTTTTGTTTTTTGGTAGTTAACTTTCATTCCTGCCATCTGTCACCAGTTGGCAAAAACAACAAAGATGGCAGACTCACAAAGAAGCAGCCGAGTACAGATGCAGTGCCAGGCTTGCTGTCAGTGCTCCAGCTTTTGGGCTAGACCTCAGTGCTAATGGACATAATTTTTTCACAGGATGCTGGCCCCAGCCAAATATTGCATCAAGTTCCAGGTGTCACATCCAGAGCAGGTGCTGCTTCTTCTCTTTTGGTCTATTCAAGCCCAGGCCTGTAGCCATGGGGGGTGGGGGGCACAGCCACCCCATTCAACCCCCCTTAAAGCCCTGTGGCCCCCCCAAGACCCCAGAAAGATGCTGCCTGCCCCCCCCGCTGATTGGTGGGTAAAACGCTGCTGCAGCGGCTGCCACCCCCTCCCCTCCTGCGGCTCCATGCACTGCCTCCTCCTCTTTCCTCCACACTTGCTCATGATCAGCACTGGGGCAGGTGCTGCTGCCCCCAGCACTGATCATAGGAGCTGAGCAGCTAGCCTTCTGCACAGGTTTTCTCACTGATCACCTGATCGACGGGGGGAGGGAGTCGCCTTTTAAAGAGCCCAGAGCAGCACTTTGCCACCCCTTCCCTGGGCCTTAAAAGTGTGAAGGAAGGAGGAGGCGGCACCAAGGGGGGACGAGGCATGGAGCAGAAGGGGAGAAGGCGACAGCTGCTGCAGCAGTGTTTTATGCCCCCCCACCTAAAAATTTATCCACTGCCCCCCCCATCAAAATATTTCTGGCTACAGGCCTGTTTAAGCCTTGATCTTGCTGGATCAATCACTTTTCAAGGTTCCAACCTTTGTACTCTAGTTTCAACTTTTGTACTCCAGACCAAGGTTATAGGCTACCTAGAAAGATCCTCTGCTGCTGTGCCTGGTGTAAGAATAGGCAGAGCTTGTCTTGAGCCAACGGAATCTGCCTTGCATTGATGGAATGCTCTTCCCTTAACATAGCACTGTGCTAGGGTAAAATCCACTGAGTATCATTTTAGAGTCAGTAAGAAAGGAGATCTCAGTAGTGTCTATTGGCACTGTATATCAATTAATCTAGATCCTTTTAATTCAGGATTTCACAAAACAGCAGTATAAATTAGTGTTTCCTGACTCTAGAACATTACAGGTAATGAACATGTGTTGTAGCTGATATAAAATAACAGGAGACTTTTGGTTTACTGGTATCGAGCTGTGCTAAACAATAGTTAAGCAGGCATGCCCTGAATATGAAAGATGAGTTCATACTGATATTTCTCTCATTGTACCCTAGTATTCTTGTGTCAGAGAGCTATTGGGGCAATCAGACTGCACAATCAATGGGAATGACTCCTAAATTTTAAAAAGTTGTTTTCCCCCCTTTTTGACCTGTGAAGTTTAGCAGCTTTCCTCCTTTCTTTCCAAACCAGGGAAGAAAATTACTTTGTTTTTATGTGTCCTATAACTGAACAGAATCTTTTCCAAAGTATGTTTCTATATCCATAACTGCCATCAAGTTGCAACTGACTTATGGTATCCCAGCAAGGGGCTTTCAAGGCAAGTGTAAAGCAGAGGAGATTTGCCATTGTCTTCCTTTGTTGAACCTTCATTGGTGGTCTCCCTTCCAAGTATTGATCCTCAACTTCTGAGATCTGATGAGTCTGAGCTGCCTCCTTGTCTCCCAAAATGTATTTTAGCCTGGCTCAAAACCTTCCATTTTTTAGTAGTTGGTAACTTTGCATATCAGCACTTCAGTGGGCTATTTACAATTCTTTTAGGTAGAGCCAGTACCTTTCTGTACAGGCTATTGTGACAATTTCTCCCCAGGTGGGACTTAGAACATTGTTCTTCCCTCATCCATCCTCACAGCAACAACAACGTGATGTAGGTCAATCTGAAGGCTTGTGATGGGCTCAAGGTAGGAGTTTCTATGGTAGGAGTAGGTATTTGAACCTGAGTTTCCCAGGAACCTGTCCACTGTGGCATGCTGGTCTGTCCCTATATAATGCAATATCTAAAATATTGTTTTAAAAAAATTGAACTTAGACATAAGCTATATTCCTTTGATGAATTAATATTGATACTTGCTGCTTTTTTCATATATGGACTCTAAAATAGGGAGAGGGAGTTGTTTTTAATAATGTTATTCTCTGCTTCTTTTCAACACTTGGATTCAATAAAATCTCCTTGGAATATTGGTGACGGCTTTTCAGACATACTCAGAATATTGTTTTTCCTGCTACTTCTCCCAAACGGCAGGACATTAAGGGCAGCTTGAGCAGGGCCAACTTCCTTAGCAGGAGAGAACATTAGCAACTTGTGGGTTTTAAGTGAAAAATCTGCTTATTCAAAATATTGGGAAAGAATTATAGGAAAGCAGGAGCCAGTGCTGGCAATTCTAAATCCAAGCAAGTGTAGAGTCCAGTTCTGAAAAGCTTAAAGCATATCAGGAAGATGCTGCCAAGCCTCTATCTGCAACTTCCAAGGCAGACAGGTTGAAACTGCCAATTTTTTCTCCCAAGCAGACTTTTGCTAGAGTCAATTGAAGGAACTCCTTCCAGTCATTTGGTTTTTTGAGCCTGATTACTTGTTTAGCTGATTACTTTAATGAATGTATAACATTGGACTGCTGTGGTTGGATTACACATTTTGTGAAGAGAACATGTCTTTTTAAAACCATTGTCACACTATGCAGATTGATACAAACAGAGACATGCAGAATCTTGGATCTCGGTTGACAGTGAGATGAGATCCATATTTTATCTGGGATAAGGAACAGAGAAAGTGTTAAGAACAGCTGGATTTAGACAGGTTTTTGGATTGATTTTTTGAGTTTCAACTGCAAATGACAGAAACAGTCTAACATATCAAATGAGATTTTACCACACTAAGAAAGGAAGACAGAGAGACAATTCTATCAATCTAGGCAGGATGTCTTACTACAAGTAAATTGAAACAGGCTTCTTTTGGTTATCACAATTTGTGTGGTAAATACACTGGAACAAAGACATCTGGTTTATATACCCCACAAGGTTTTATATAACTGAGCCATATGGAATTAAAAGCTTTCAGAATGGATAAGCACAAGTCCATCAGAGCTATCCTAAGCCTTAAGAACTGTTCAGAATTTGGATAGGATTGAGACAGAGGGGTTTGTATTGATTCTTCTGGAAGAAAGCAGTATCTGTAACTGCTGGCGCTTCTTATTCAGTCCTCTTCCATATTTTTCTACAACATTATAAACCTTCAGAATGTGCTTAGAAGAAGGCCGAGCTTGTCATGACTGACAATCAGGAGGCAATCAGGGATTACTAGTCCAAGAGCCATTTAATCTGAGCCTGAGAATCAGTTTGCCAGGATAGAGTGAAAGGTTTTATAGGTCCAGGCAGAACAATACTGTCTCAATTTCTGCTGAGTCAGCACACACACTACTAGCCTCTGCTCATTTAACTGGTGAGTAGCATGGCACCAGAGAGCAGGCTAGCTGCTCTAACCATAAGCAAACCATCAGTGTATTTAGAGAACAAAATTCCCAGGTCCTTCTGCTAGACCCCAGTTCAAGACCCCTGGGGATCCATAAAACCACAGAAACATTTATCTTGCCACAGCTGAAGGTTTAGGGCCAGTTTCAGTCATTTACCAATGTTGGATAGAAGTCTGGATACATCTCTCCAACTTCCCATATGATCCATAGTGATGAAAGGTATTGGCATAAAGTTCCATCCCCTTTTAGAGTGATTGCCACACTTAGGCATATTCAACATTTAAGATATAACTTACACGTGTATTTCACAAATACTTCTAAAATACTATTTTCTCATTAAGTCTTTAATTACTTTTACATCTTTAATTTTTACAGAGAATATTAAGAATTTTAGAAGCTTTCTCTAGAGAGCAAATAAAGTAAAAATTACCAACCATATTCCTCATGTTAATAAGAATATATTAAAACATACACATAAAAAGCATTATTAGAAGTAAATATTAGAAGTAAATAATCATTAGAAGCTACCAGCTGAACGGAACCAAAGCACAAAAGGTACATTTTAGCATTTTGCTCTTCTAAAAAAAAAACCCAACCCAGTACATTGGAGTATTTTAGTTGGCTGTTGCCACCTGCAAAGGAGTGGACATGAAATCTTAATCTCAATCTCTGCTCTGAGATGTCAAATGACTCAAAATAAGCAATGTCCAGCCACATATCCTTCCTGTTTGCTGATATCACAGATTAAATAGCACCATTGTTATTTATCTGATTGTTTTATTGTTTTAATATTGTTTTGTTTACTGTCTTATTTTATGCTGTTAGCTGCCTTGAGTCTCTATGGAATGGGTGGGATATAAATATAACATAAATAAACAAATAAAATAAGTCAACATCCTCAAAAATTTGCATGTGATTTGTACAAAATATTTTCAGATTATTATTACAGAACACGTATGGTAGAGGAGAAAAAAACATGAGAAGGAAGAACTTCAGGAAATAGTAGTGCCAAGTACAGGTGTGCATTCGGTAAAGATAAAATGTGGGGGGAAAAGAAAAATGTCCTTTTTGGTAATTTTAGGCTTTCATAAAGCCAAGTCAGATTTTCTGATCTGACCTGGTAGCCAAATTAAGCATACCAAAGAAACAGCAAAAAAAAAATCGGCTTTTTTTTTCTTCGGGAATCAGGAGGATAGCAGGGGGAAGGAGAGAAGAATATTCCTTCCTTGCATACTTCAGGGGAATCTTTCAACTTCTTTTATCTCTACAATTAGAATCCTTTAAGAGGTGAAGATTCTCAATGTGTTCTTCAATAACTCAGCCATCAAGTTAACAACTGCTTTATCAGTGTGAACTCAATCAGGGCAATGGGGGAGAGGAGGGATTTGTTGCAGCAAGTTTTATTTTACTGCAAATAAGAATACGTGCTCTAGAATGGTTACTATTTATAATTTCACACATACTCAGGAATGGATTAGCAAAGGAATGGAGTTCTGAAATAAACCAATAGCTAAAAACATGGCTAGTATGTAATTTATCTAATTTATCATGCCTTTGTGTTTCCTTTAATTACACAGTATAGTCAAATTGCTTTCCTTTGTAAGACCTAGCAGGAAGGGGGCTGGGGAGGGAGAGATGGACAATCTGGACAATTAGGGCCAAAGAAGTGCATGCCCGTCACAGGGGATTTTTCACATTTTGAAAATCTTCTGTGCATGGCCAGAGAGGATTACCCTGCAGAATTCAGCAGAATTCCTTGATCATTTCTGAAGGAATACCCCTGACTCCTGTCCTGTCCCTGGCTGCAGGAAGAAGACATCTCCTGGTTTGACTGGCAATACTTAAGAATATTTTCCTGTTGGGTTTTTTTAAATTTGCCTAGTGGGTTAAAGGGAGGGCTGTTAAGGGGGGGCTACTTTGGGTTGGAAGGAAGACTGCCCTTGCCTACACATTTTTTAAAAAGTTTTATTGCTTTGTCGGGGGGGGGCATAGTTTTGACTTCCAGAAGGTTGTTTTTCAGGAGCAAACTGGTTGGTCTGAGAGTTGTTCAGTGGGTGTTTCTGAGTTTTTACAACTTAGTTAGGGCTATTAGTAGACTTTTAAAAATAATTAGGGTCTGAGACAGTAACATTGTTGGCATAGAGCTTTAGCACTTCTCCTGTAAGTAGGCCAGATAAAATCTTAAAAGCAGGAGATCTCCAGGCTCCACGTGGAATCTGGCAACCCTAATTTAAGCAGCTGTTTTCTCCGAGGGAGCTGATCTCTGCCACCTGGAGAGCACACCAGCCTTCACCTGGAGATTGGCAACAATGGTTCCCCAGGAAATCCCTCCTACCCAATTTGATCTTGGTCCTGTTGTTTTTTTGGCAATGCCATAGTAGCATTGCCTCTGCTGGGCACATGTACTGGTTCTGCTGACTGAAAAAACACTGTTTTTCAGGTAAGAGATTCTCTTATTTGACCTTAGTCATCCCCCCCACTCAATTGAAACCAATGGAGCTTTTGCAGCCATTGATTTCAATTGGGATAGGGGCACCCTCTTTGGGTGCCCATAGGATTGGACCTCCTGGTCCAATCTTTTTGAAATTTGGGGGTTCTTTTGGAGAGAAACTCCAGCAGGTACCCAGCAAATTTGGTGCTTCTCACTCAAACTTCCTCCCCTCCCCCAGCCCATGGAATGTACTCTGAAGGATTTTGCCATTGACTAAAATGGCCCATAGAGTATAATGGTGCAAAAAAAAAATGGGAATACTGATTTTTTCAGTTTTTTTTCCTTTACCTAATATGAGATTCAGCTTTCAAAAGGAATAACAATTTTTTTGTTTAATCAACCCAAAACCAATTTGTAATGATTTTTTTTTCCATGTACACCCCTAGTGCCAAGTGTAGTAACAGTAGCAGAAGCAGCAGCAGTAGTGCTGGGTACATTTTGGAAATATCAGTACAATAAATGGAATCTAAAATTGGCATCCAAAATCAATTTCCACACTTAACCAGTTCATCATAGGAAGCACTATGATATTAGTTTTATAACCTTTGGTTTATTTTTGAATGAGTATGCAGGCATTCTTTTAACTAATATTACCCTTATACACTACTATAAAGCTTGGTGGAGGGAATTCTACTCAAACAGTTGACATTTCTTAGATGGAACTACTAGGAGACAATTTTTTAAAAAGTTAAAGATGCCAATATACAGCTAAGGGAACATCAGTGCCTACTTCATAATTTAAATTATATAACACAATTTTGTGAATCCTTTTTTTAATGTAATGAAAAATCTCCTTATTTTTCTGTAAAAGCCTGAAAAACATGGGAGCTAAAATGTGGCTACTTCCCCACCTCAGTATAGCAAAGTGTAAAAATAGGATTCACATAGATGTTTTAAAAAAAAGATTTAAGAATGACTCAGGGTTGTACACAGAAACGGCACTATTCAGTTTGTCAATTCAAATCAGTTTTTATAGAACATTCAATAACCCCCCTCAAGCCTGTAGCTAACTGCTAAACTATTTTTTACTAAAGATACTAACTGCAAAAGGTTTTTATTGAAGATGTATGACAAGATTGGACATTATGTTAATATGGACTTGATGGCCAGATTCCTCCTTACAGCTGTGACCAGTTTTTCTTTCAGTATTGTGAGGGCTCCTCAGGGACTGCAGAATGAAGCCTGGACAAATTAAGAGGGTTAATATAGATTAAAACCAACAATTAGGGTTGCCAAGTCCAATTCAAGAAATATCTGGGGACTTTGGGGGTGGAGCCAGGAGACTTTGGGGGTGGAGCCAGAAGACATTAGGGGTGGAGCCAAGATCAAGGCTGTGACAAGCATAATTGAACTCCAAAGGGAGTTCTGGCCCACCTTTTCAATGCCTTCCTTCCATAGGAAATAATGAAGGATAGGGGCACCTTCTTTTGAGGCTCATAGAATTGGATCCCCTGGTCCAATCTTTTTGAAACTTGGAGGGTATTTTGGGGAGAGGCATTAGATGCTATACTGAAAATTTGGTGCCTCTACCCCAAAAAACAGCCCACCCAGAGGCCCAGATACCCACGGATCAATTCTCCATGATTTTCTATGGGAATAAATCTCCATAGGGAATAACAGAGTTCCCAGCAGACATTTCCCTCCTCTCCCCCCGCTTTCTGACGACCCTGAAGCGGGGGAAGGGCCTCCAAACCGGGGGATCCCCTGCCCCCACCTGGGGATTGGCAACCCTACCAACAATAGATCCCACACAGCTCCTCCTAAACTTCACCTCAGTCCACCATCAGAACCCCAAGCTCCGAGTGACAGACCAACAAAGGGTTTCAGATGTCTCTGTCAGAAAATCTCCTTGTTTTTGGTGTGTGTTCTAGCAGTACATAAATTCAGGTGGGTAAACATGTTGGTCTGAAGCAGCAGAACAAAGTTTGAGTCCCACCTTTAAGAGGTGGGGGTTGAGACATGGGGGTGGCCATTGGCTGATGAAAACCAAGATGATCTCATGCCTCTCTGGTGAGGACTGATGATTCAACTTCTGGGGAAAACCTGGCTAGTGGTCTTTTTAGGCTGACAACCCTGTTATTGGCATTGCAATCCTACAGTGCAATCCTAAATAGAGTTACACCTTTCTAAGTCCATTGAAGACTGCATACCATTACACTGCTATTCTCTTAGCAGTGGGTGTACATTTTAGACTTCTAGTTGTTTTGGGCTCCACTGGTATGGTGATAAAGTAGGATATAAAGGTAAATTAAACAGATACAGTTCCTCCAGATTTCCAAATCCCATGTTACTGATATGCATGTGTACACTAATAATACACACCATAAGTATATAAATTTGTGCAATGCTCTGCAGATGTCCATTGGTACTACAATGCACTGATGAAGTATCGTAATAGTGATGTGTTTTTAATGTATGGTTGTATCAGAAATTTGTGCTCATCAGTAAAACAATACAGAAGAGGCTTAATGAAATTATACGTAATGGTAAAGGAATAAGGAATGACTATGTGGAAACAAATGGAAAAATTATGTTGATTTGAATAATAATTTAGTTGCAAACGGAACTCCTTTTGGTTAAAAGCTCTAAAACTGATTGGTTTTGGAATGATATTTTGAATATATGAAAAATATTCTTTTGTTTGTTTGTTTTAACACCATAGTTCTAAGCAGAGTTATATCTTTCGACTGGTGCTAATGGGCATGGAAGGCTTTAACTCTTACTAGTCTACTTTATTCCGCAGGTCTATGTTTAACCTAATTACTTGGGAGAAAATAGCACAGAAAAGATTTTAAAGCAATGACAACAGGGGTGGAGAACCTTTCCAAGCCTTGGTCACAGAAAGTCAGGAATTGGACAGCTTATTTCTTTCTCAAGACATGACTAAGCTTGGCTACCAAAAAAATCTTATATAACAGTCCTTTGGGCTGTGTATCTTCATTATCTGAATTGAAGTAGATTGGCAATAGAGACGGGCTTTTTGTAATACTTTCCATATTTGAAGAGGTAAGGTATTCCTACATCTAGAATAAAACAGGACTAGCTGTTTCCTGGCCAGGTCATGAATGTGTAAAATGATCCTACTTTTCCTTTCAGCCTTTGGGGCACCCTAAAGATAGGATCATAGAAGATACGTTTGGTTTCTCATCCAAGAAAACTGAATTCTCCTAGTAACCTGAGACCTTTTGCATGGTCTGTTTTTAACATTTTGCCCTCTACATATGATGAAAGTCTACAGAGTAGTCTGTTAAATATCAGCAACAGTTAAACTTGTTGCCATCATTCCCATGACTATTGTTCTAACTGAATCTATCTTGTTTTACTGCCAGCAGCATGGGTCTTCAAAGACCAAGTTTCTTAATTTCATCCAACAATATTTACTATTCACAACTATGCATTAAAACACTGCTTTCTGTATTGATTTTTCTAAATGGTGTTAAGGATGGATTTCTTATCAATTACCATGCTGTCTGACAGTTCTGTAGAATGAAGAATATAACTTTTCCCGTGTCTATACATATCATAACATCAGTAACTCATTAGTGATATTTTCTTGTTCTTTTCAATTATTATGTTGTATCAGTATTCACAACCACTAGCAGTTTATCTAGAAATTTATTCTGCTTATGCAGCATCACTAGACCTACCTTTAACTACCTCAATGATCCATAAGATTTCATGATTAGCTGCACTGAGCAGCTATAGTATGAATCTTCTTTAAATTCCAGTGGGAAGCTTATTCTAAGTTCTGATACATAATTCTGGTGACCAAGTCATGCATCTTTGTATGCTACTTTACTGCCAATATTGTATACTCATCTGATTCAAAGTAAATGGATTCAGTGCTAGATCAGCATAATCTACACCTCTTTAAGACATACAGTTTTAATATGTCACTCACTCATTGCCTACCTGACCTTTAATGGAAACGAGAAAATTTCATATGTAATTGTCTCTCACAGCAGTAAATATTAACATCTGGGCCTGCATTTGATTTACTAATGATTTCATTCTGTGTTAAGTAAATCTCTGGCTACATTCCATAGGACACAATGGAATTTATTCTTAAAATATAACTTCAGTGTATCTCAGCAGAGAAATTTCCATGCATGGGCTTAAAGCAAAAATACCTTTTCAGATATACAGGGCCTAGTGGAACTCTCTGCCTGGTGACATCTGTGTCCTGCGTAGGGTTGCCAAGTCCAATTCAAAAAATATCTGGGGACTTTGGGGGTGCAGCCAGGAGACTTTGGGGGTGGAGCCAAGAACAAGGGTGTGACAAGCATAATTGTACTCCAAGGGAAGTTCTGGCCATCACATTTAAAGGGACAGCACACCTTTTTAAATGTCTTCCTTCCATAAGAAATAATGAAGGATAGGGGCACCTTCTTTTGGGGCTCATAGAATTTGACCCCCTGGGGTCATTTTGAAACTTGGGGGGGTACTTTGGGGAGAGGCACTAGATACTATACTGAAAATTTGGTGCCTCTACCTCAAAAAACAGCTCCCCCAGAGCCCCCGAAACCTCCAGATCAATTCCCCATTGTACTCTATGAGAATCGATCTCCACATAGGGAATAATGAAGTGCTCAGCAGACGTTTCCCTCCCCACCACCACTCCATTTCTGGCGACTCTGAAGCAAGGGATTGACCTCTCTACTCACGAGTTGCAGCCAACTTCTTCAAAGTAACATAGACACACCATCCCAAGAGGAAGCCTTTCAATCGGAGACTGAAGCCTCCGGAGGTGGAAAGGCACATGGCCCTCTGCGGGTGGGGCTTCCCCCTGCCGGCCAGCTGACTGGGGGTGGGAAGGAGCCTGGGAAAGCGGAAGAATCCCCGCTGGGACCTGGGGATTGGCAAGCCTAGTCCTGTGGGACCTGGAACTGATCCATAGGGCCTGCGAGATGGAGATGTTCTGCCAAGCCTATGCCTAAAGACAGCAATGGTTCATCATCAAGTCTGGTTTCTATCTCTTCCCCTCCCCCCATCTATTGGGGGACAGTACAAACTGACATTAGATGCCTTAAGATGAACATATTGTTGCATTGTATTGTTTTAATTGTTTTATTGAAAATGTTTAAACTGTTTTATTTATTGATATGCTGCTATATAGTGTGCACTGCCATGAGCCCTCCAGAGGAGGGCAGATTATATATTGAATAAATCAAATCCATGACTCTGTCTAATCCCCTTTTAAAACTGCCTATAAGAACATTAAAAAGATTTTCCCCATGTGCTCCTCTCTGAGATCCTTTGTCTGGAGATGCCATGGATGGAATTTGGGACTTCCTGTACGCAAAGCACAGCCCCTTCTACTAAAAACCAAATCAAGTTGTTGCTTTCATAATCATCTTCTGCACTGCCTGCTTTTAACCAGGTTCAAAATTTTCTTTAAGAATACTATTTATTTGATTCCAATCAGCTATTGCATTGTTATTACAATATAGACACATCCTCTGGTATACCTTTGGGACCTCCTTTTCTAATATGCCCCTGGAGAGCAAAATCTCCTGCTGATCCCTGCCTAAAATACAATGCATGAGGAACAGGCCAGTGAGAACACTTCAAGGGTTGAGTTACAGCAAAAGAAAAATATTTATTCTATAGTATACATAATAATATAATTAAAAACATAGGGTCTGAATATCAGGTTACATTAAGAGTACTCTAGCTAAAACTTTTCTTGATTACTCCTAATATAGCCTGATATTCAGGCCCTATGCTTGCTTGCTTGTTTATTTATTTATTTACTTAAATTTATGGACTGCCCTTCCCTGAATATACAGGGATTAGGGTGGTGAATAACAGTTAAAACATTAATAATAAAGCAATCCCAACAGTTTAAATAATATATAACTAAAACATTCTGAGATGGCACTAAAACTTTAAATTTCAAGTTGTATCACTGTCTCATGGGGGAGGTAGAGAGGAAACAGAAGGGGAAGGGAGTGCCAGATAGGATAGTACCCATTGCTGTCTTCAGCCAAAAGCCTGACAGAATATCTCTGCCAGATGCATTAGGGCCTGCAGGGTGTGGATATGATTCAGCCGAGATAGGAGCCAAAGTAGAAAAGGCCATGGCTCTGATTGAGGACAGCCATACATCTTTTGGGCTGGGGATCACCAATAAGTTGTTCTCTGCAGAACATTATGCTCTTCATGGGTCCCAGACTGTTTAGGTTTGTGTGGATTATTGTGGCTAGTTGGGGTGAGACAGGAGGGGGCCAGTTGCCTCACCTGGTGTAGCTGGAAGAATGCCAGTTTGGCAGTGTTCATGATCTGGGCCCCCATTGATAAGAAGGCATCGAGAACCATGTCCAAACTCCTGACGGTGCTGGCATTAGGGGCATAACTGCAAACAAAGGGGACCGTGTAAAAACTGGAACACAAAAGCAAACACAGATGACCCGTAGCTGCAAAAATATCACAGAAAATAAGGTGCCAAATAATCACTTTATCATACCAAACCTTTAATGGCATAATAGATTCAGATAAAAATACACAGAATATAAAAATTTAAACATTGGAGATAAAATCAAAATAAAACCGAGCTTACAGATGCATTCAAACATGGTCAGTCTAATAATCACTTTATGAAAGCATAAATGAAAGTGCACGCGAAAAAAAATTAAATGGAGCTTGTGAGAGAGGGCGTGGTGCAAGGTCTGCTGGGAGCGACAGAAACCCTAGTGCCAGGTCTTCAAACACCTGGTTCCTCTTTTCCTGAAGATATCACCTTAATCACTGGGCTATTCTCACAGCTGGGTAGCCTTTTTTCTCCAGCAATCAAGGCTTATCAGTAGATCATTACTGATAATGATCCCATTCCTAGCCACATTCCAAAAGAAACTTTAACTGTTCCTGCTTACATCCAGAAACACATCCATTTACACATATGCAAATATGACAACATCTCTGTCTTTTCCTCGAAACCCTGTTCAGCATTTCCCAGCACATTGTTTCACTCCCAGTCAGGGCTTTTTTTTGTAGAAAAAACCCAGCAGGAACTAAAAAGCCCAGCAGGAACTCATTTGCATGTTAGGCCACATCCCCTGACATCACCATTGCTTCACACAGGGATTTTTTGTAGAAAAAGCCCAGCAGGAATTCATTTGCATATTAGGCCACACCCCCTGACACCAAGCCAGCTGGAACTGCATTCCTGCTCAAAAAAAGCCCTGCTCCCAGCTAATTCATTGTTCTGAGGGGTACATTGTTCCAAGGGATAATCATGTCACCTGCCTCAGGACACGTTTATTCCAATAAAAATAGCATCCAAAGCTTAGTCTGCATGTGTGATTTCCTGGATCCAAACTGCATACCCAAGATGTTGGACATCTTGCCCTTCACCTGGATAGGTACTTATAATTCCTTCAAACCCCTACTATATTCCCTCTATCCCCTGTATTCCTGCTGAATTTGTGTGTTTGTCACCAGGTTTTGGCCACCCAATGAAATTAGATTTGCTGCTGAAGCCACGACATTTCCTGGAATGGATCAGGGACCTTAGACCAATGCCATTATTGATGATCACCTTATTTTCAGGTGAGTAGTGAAGGCAAAGCAAGATATACTCTCTGTTGGGTAGAATATGTGTAAGCACATTTTGGCTGCAGTTCAGAAACCTTAATCTGCCATTTGTACAAGAATGTACATTCTGTTTCACAGAAAGCAGCAGTTTTCTAAGACATAAACACTAGTGCATCACAAAGGATTTATTACAATCACTTATAAACAGATGGGGAACATAAATTTGCTGACTGCAACCAATAGATTTCACTAAAATAATGTCTCCTTTTCTTTATTTCTCTCTTCTGTTTTCAGTGGGTGGGCTGAAAATACTGTCACCTTGTTCCTTCTGACCTTGTGCCATGGCTCCCATATGATCAAGATAAAATGAATGATCTCATCATGTATTCTAGCTGCACTGAGTAAAGGTTAACCCACTGTCATCAGATGAATACCATCAGCCAAAACTTTTTAAAACAAAAAAATTCCCAGAGTATTGTGCCCACTAACCCCTTCTCTGCTCTAAACTTCCCTGTTCTAACCTTCCTTCATCCTTTTGGCCCATCAGCCTAACCAAATATCTGTTTGATGGAGGAATGTGTGAAGATTTTGGCATGCAGAAGTTTATGACATATTATTGGAAGCAAGAATCTGTAGATTGGAATAAAAGGATAAAGAAGATTATTTTTTAAAAAAGAAATCTGCCCATATTTTTAACATTCTAACATTCAATTATCCTGTCTTTCTAAAATTAGTGTTCATGTAGAGAAATCATGCTGGACCTGTCCCACATGTGTGTGCTCAATAAATTATGGGTACAGCATTTAAATAGACATTAATAGGTTTTGTCCTTGTGAATAGTGCTTTTTCAGGAATATTGCTTTTTCATATATTCTGATCATGGGAATGGCACACTTATTACTGGTTCTCCCTCTACAAGCACTGATTTCAACACAGACATGTTGTCTGAAGAGGGCCACTCTGAAAGCATAAACAGACCCTAACTGAAGAGGACACACAAACATATGTAATGAAAGTCCAATAGCCTGCAAAATACCTTAGGGCCATGGAAATTTGGAGTGAAAAACAAGGGATGGGATTCTGCACACATGTTTGTAGATGTCTGGAGCCTCACAGATCGGAGATGTGACTTGGGTGGGAAAATGTTAAATATCACTTTTCCCTGCTGCTTCTTTGTTTCAAACATCTTCTTTCCTTTGCTTCTTGGCAGATCACTAGACTTCTATTCATCACATTCATGAGCAACATTTACAGTAAACTCTTTTGTTATTTTACAATGGGCAAAGTAACAAGGATTTTTGCTTGTTTGTAAAAATGTGTGTAAAAAAGAACTCCAGAAGTGGACAACTCTCATCACATGAGGGTTAGTGAACTATAGGTCATACATCTACCTTTGGATGTATTTGGCTTGGCACAACATATATGTTCAGAAGTCTGCCTGTCACATAACAACATAAGAGAAGCCATGTTGGATCAGGCCAGTGGCCCATCCAGTCCAACACTCTGTGTCACACAATGGCCAAACAACCAGGTGCCATCAGGAGATCCATCAGTGGGGCTGGGACACTAGAAGTCCTCCCACTGTTGCCCCCCCCCCCTCCAGCACAAAGAATACAGCGCAACAGTACCCCAGACAGAGAGTTCCAACAATATGCTGTGGCTAATAGCCACTGATGGACCTCTGCTCCATATGTTTATCCAATCCCCTCTTGAAGCTGTCTATACTTGTAGCTGCCACCACCTCCTGTGGCAGTGACTTCCATGTGTTAATCACCCTTTGGGTGAAGAAGTACTTCTTTTATTTGTTCTAACCTGACTGCTCAGCAATTTCATTGAGTGTCCATAAGTTCTTGTATTGTGAGAATACAAAAACAATCATTGTCTGTGAAATCATACAATTAGTCTCTTTAGACTACATAATGCATAACACATCCTAAAACAGCATATGATTTCCTAATATAATCTATAGATAGTAATGAAGTAGGAAATGGAGTTAATGCACAGCTGCAATTCCTGAGCATTATCCCCTCATTATTCATTTCAACTGTTAATATCACTGACAAGGCAGTAGCATAATTGGAAATTTAGATTGCCATTTGATTTAATTTGATACTTAAGTTTTATTGTAATTTTAATGTTTTAATTTATATCATATCTATTGTTGTATACCACCTTGAGCCCTGTTTACAGGGAATGGGTGGCATACAAATTAAATTTGATGATGATGATTATGATGACTGCATCAGAGTCTGAGTCACTTCTGTACCAGCATCAAATACCTGCAATTTATGCAATGTTCCCCCTTTCCCCCATTAGCATCAGTATGCTTGGCCCAATTATCTTTGTGTGATAAGTACCATAAAGTGTTTTCCAGTTTATGGCAATCCTACAAATTAACACTCTCCCAAACATCCTACTGTTAATAGCCTTGCTCAGGTCTTGCAAACATGGGCCGTGGTTTCCTTGATTGAGTCACTTTGTCTCATGTTAGGTGCTTCTCTTTTCCTATTGCATTCCATTATCCTCTAGAACTTGAAAATTTGATTATGAAAGGCTAAGTAGAACTTCCTTTACTTTGAATTTTGGAGAGATATCAAGCAACAACCACCTGCACTAAAAAGATTTTATTATGAGATAAGCAACTGTTGACTAGAGCCAGTTTCTTCAGGTGTAATTTTAATCAAGTTTTCAAAAGCTTATACTGGAATAAAACCTTGTTAGTCTTTAAGGTGCTACAAGAGCCCAATTTTGGTGCAACAGACCAACAGAACTATAGAGTAATAACCATCTTACACTGGAATTGCCATTGAACTGCAGATCAATTTCACTTAGGCTGGGTCATACCAAGGAGGATTGAAGGGAGGTCAGCTCCATGTTCAGCTTGAGGAAGACCTTTGAAGAGAGACCCCAAACCAGCATCATCCTGCTGCCTCCAACCAACGTCTTTTTAAATTATTTCAAATTAGTGGTTACAGCCACTAGGGGTGCAGGAAATCCCTAGCATAGCAAAAAGCATGCTAGGGTTGACTTTTCTGGCCATTATTATTATTAGTATTCATTTTATTTCATGGTAATTACTAAAAATAATTTTGATATATAGTGGAGGGGTCCTAACCTGGTGTTTTGGTCCAGATCGACAACCCCCTCCCTCCATGAAGCCAATGGGAGAGGAACTCCAGCAGCAATAAAGTGGCTTTGGGTCAAGTTAATATGGCCTGACTTAGTCCCCAGAAAACCCCAACTCGGTGTACCCAAGTCCAAGTGGCAGTGGCTCCGCTGACCCAGCAATGATGGTGAATTGCCTCATGGGAAACAGGGCTGACAGTCAAGAGCCCCAAGGAGAGAGCCAGGCTTACAGGTGAGCCAGAGAACAGTGGACCATGACAGACTCTACACCCAGGGGAAGTACCTGGAGGGAGGAAACTAAGGAAGGCCTCAAAGCTCAGTAGTTACTTTTCCAAGTCTCCAGTACAGCATCAGGATGGAGACAGGGAAGCCTGACAATAAACCACTTCCCCATCATGGCTGAGCTGCATAGTCTTCAGCAGCAGGAGGGTGAGGGCAGGGCTAAGACCAGGAAAAGGCTTTTTGCTGTGGCCAGTGGTGTGCTTTAGAAGGAAGAGGGACAGCAACAGGAACTAATAGGGAAAAAGGAGAGGTGGAAGGAACTTTGAAGCATATTTCTTCTACTGAGTCAATAAAGTAGTTATGAGGGAACTTAAAATAATTAAAATAATATCACAATCATTTCCTAAGAGGTTTGTATCTCTAAAGTCCAAACTACATGAAAAGATTTTTTAACAAGTCAAGTCTGATTTGGCCTGGGACCATGGCATGGGGGTAGAAGGGATTCTGCCTTCCCAAGTGCTGCTTTATTGTGCCAAAATGGCCCTAGGGGGAGTTGTGGGGTGAAAGACGCTGAAGCCAGGGAGGAAAAGAAGCTGGAGACTGTGAGAGAGAGGGAAAAAAGATCTGGCTGGGCAAGTCAGTGGAGGTGATGTAACCTGTATTCTGTGGCTTCAGCAAACTTTCCCATACCTTCCTCAGCACAGTGGAGGGAAGGAGGCCATAGGAGGTTGACACCCTGTCTTACACCTGGATAGCCTCAGTCTAGCCTAATCTCATCAGATCTTAAAAGCTAAGCATGGCTGACATGGAGGCAGATATTGGCAAATCATATCCAAACATCTCTTCCCTTGTAATCCTATGGGTCACCATCAGTCAGCTGTAACTAGATGACAAAAAGAAAAAAAAATCCACAACACCACTCTTGTTCTGAGCAGGCACTTGGGAGGGCTTCTGCTCTCTGTTTGGATGGCAAAAAGCCAGAAGGGACTGTTAAAATCTGCCCCAGGTGTCAAATAGGCTAGGTATGCTACAGCACCTAGGCTGAACTTTGAAGCATATTTCTTCTACTGAATCAATAAAGTAGTTATGAGGGAACTTAAAATAATTAAAATAATATCACAATAATTTCCCAAGAGGTTTGTATCTCTAAAGCCTAAACTACACGAAAAGATTTTTTAACAAGTCAAGTCTGATTTGGCCTGGGACCATGGCATGGGGGTAGAAGGGATTCTGCCTTCCCATGTGCTGCTTTATTGTGCCAAAATGGCCCTAGGGGGAGTTGTTTGTCCCATATTAGAGCTGCAGATGCATGTAATACTGCAAGTACAGCTCCAAACTTCAGCAAATAACTTTTACCCTGGGCAGCTTCAGCTCAGGAAAAAAAATAGGAGAAAAGAAAGGAGGCTGTCCTCTTACCACACCACAGTCTGAAGCCGTTAGATCCCACAGACATTTAAAAAGCAATTGCCTGCTCTCATTAAACATTATCTTATGTAGTTTAGCCCTACATTGCTATCCAATTTTGCCTAAACATCTTGGCAAGTTTTATATGGATAAATGTTATCATTTTTTACAAGAATTGTATTCACCACATTTCCTGGAAAGGGACATTACACTTTAGTAGTATGCAGACCAATCCAACATTTTCTTTAAAATCTTGGAGGGGAGGGACATATTACACACAGTTTGCATCTAGGATTAACATTTTTTTATAACGTAGCTTAATGTAGAGAGTTAATAAGTATGTTTAATATTGAAATGTTAAATAAGTCTATTATATATCTTTTTCTTTTTAACTTTAATTATAAAATTAGGATTTAAAATCTCATTATTGCTAGATATTAAGTCTAAAAATACTGCGACCCCATGTGGTGTAGTCTAGGATGAAACTGCTTCCCTATCTGGTGTTGCAAACCAATTACAGAAAGAAAAATATGGGGGAAATCCCATGCTAGAAAGATTAAACAAAAATCTTCATCAGAAGAGTAATGAGAAGAATAACAATTTACTTATGGAGGAAATCGTCTCCTCTAGCAAGTCAGAGAGAGAGGCCTATTGAGAATATAAATAAGGAAAATCAAATAACTCCAGATGTATCTGAAGAACTGTTTTGTCTTCACAGATAATTAAGTTTGCATGTGTGTGTTTGTGGCATTGAAATTGTAATGAATCCATGACTAATAACAATGATAATGTCAGTGCTCTGGAATCATGTATTTCATTCTCTGATGGAAGAATATTCATATTTATGATATGGCAAAAAGATTAATGAGGCAGTAAAAATAAAACAGAAGAAAAATAATGAAGAAGTTGGTTTATAGCAATAAAACTGAAATTCTGAAAAAACAGTGGACAAGGTTAAACAATCACAGTTGACGTTCAAATGTCATATAGCTTAATTTTGAAGGGAACATTAGAATGGGTGGGAGTTTTGTAAACAGCAATGGGCTGAAACAATTACAAGCATATTCTTCTTAGGTTGTTCCACCGAGCTGTCCATATGTCAACATCAATCACTTGTTATGGCAAAGGTCTTGGTTTAGTTCAGTACAAGTTATGCTTCTGGATAATGAATTAGACCCATCTGCATGGATCAAGATCTCCTGGGTATGGATGGGTGTGAACTACATTTTTGCAGTTTGATTCATGGTTCAGCCACAAATCCATATACATAGGGAGACTGATTCATGAACTGACCCAGTTCATATTGGTTCATGAGCCATTTAAAGTTTAAACCCCTGCTTTCTATTCCTTGCTACTTTTTGCAGCGAGCAGAATGTAGGGGACCATTTCAGCCAAACAGCTGAACAGAAAAGTCACAGGGAACAGAAAGCAGGGATTTAAATTGCTCCCAGCCATTTAAACCAAAAAGCTGAGCAGCAGGGAACTCCCTGCCATTCAACTGTTTTTCATGAAGAGCCAGGAACTGCATCAAAATTCATGACATTTCATGATGACAGTGCCAGCCCTAGGGTGCATGGCACCCCAGGCAGGCTCCCTGTCTGCTGCCCTCCCGCTGCCACCTCCCTCCACAGTGCCCCCCTTCCTCAGAGAAGTGCAACAAGGCTGGGCCCTACCTCCTTTCTGGAACCAGAAGTGAGGGGGGAGCGAAGCCTCCTCCAGCACTCTCTTCAAAAAACATGAAGATGCCAGCTGCCTCCAAACTGGCAGAGCCTAGTCTCATCGCAGTGAGCTTCTCTGAGGGCGGTGGGGATGGAGCATGGCAGAAGGAAAGGGAGGGGGCTGCTGCTGGTGGCAGTGTCAGCAGCAGAGGCGGAGGGGAGAGAGGCAAATTTAGGCGGTTGTCTTGGGTACTGGGAGGAGGAGCCCTATTCAGTGCCCCCTCCTGACTCCCTAGGCAACCACCTAGTTTGCCTAGTGGGCAAGCCGGCCCTGTATGATGATTCTTCAGTTTGCTAATGTTGCTTCATTAACCACAAACTGGTCAAAATTCATAATGGACTTTAGTTTGTCAACTGGTTCATGCCCATCCTTACCTTCAGGAACTAGAGCTCTTCTGTCAGTCAGAGCCGACCATGCTGACTTGGCAGAACAATAATCTGCCTCAGTATAAGCCATCTTCATGTTTTCAGAGATAGTTCACTCAGTGTTTCCATATGCTACTTGTCCTTGGTGATTCCTAATAAATGTGGAATGATATTCTATTGTACTCTATATTGTAAGATACATACTAGCAGCTTTCTTAATGAAAACACATGTATTCATTGTATTTAAATGTGAACAAACTGAGTAAAAATATTTATGGAGGTATTTATACAACAACCATCCCAGTTTCCAAACAATTTGTTACCAATATTTTATTTAAATAACTGTAAAAACAGTATTAAAGATCTGATGAGTTATTTCCACTGCTTTGTGGGTATCTTCTCGTAACATTTAACCAGGAGGAATTCAAGAGTGTACAAAATCATGCTAGTGAAGTACCATTTCAACTAGGATATAAACCTAGAACTGTCTGGTGATCTTTTGGAATTCTTAGTATGACTCATCTGTTAAAATAGGATTGTGGCAAATGTTCTCCTGTTTTGATTTTTGGGTAAACCAAAATAATAGGGATAAAAATGTTACCCAAATTATGGGAACAGACACATTATTGCTCCTTCTTGATGCTATTTCTACCCCATCAACAGCTGCTTCAGTGACAGTTCCTTATAATTACTCTAGGGTTCGTCATGCTGCTAGGGGGATGGGGGGCATTCCTGGAGTAGGCAGGGACATTATGTAGCATGCTGATGTCACACAAATATGATGTCAGCACATTGGCAATATCAGGGTGACACTACATTTTGGGTAAAACTCTATGGTAAAATTAGCTTAATACCATAGAGTTTTGCCCAAAAAGCAGAACATGCCCACCCCCCCACCCCCAAATGTCACCAACTTGCTGAAGTCATTTCAGGGTGATGTCAGCATGTCTTGTGTAATGTCACTGTTTGGGGAGGGAACTTCCTTCCACCAGCCATCTGGAATTTCCTTCCACCAGACAGCTGGCCGGCAGCAAGCAGGAGCCTGCAAATGCATGGGATCCCCTGCCCCCACCTGGGGAACGGTATTCCTGAATTGTTCTTTCTTCTGGGATTAGTCAAATGTGTACTTCCAGCCTAAAATGCATCACTTAGTAATGAGGTCATGATGATATGTATCTAATAAGATCTGGTGATATGAAGAAGAAATGCTGTCAATTTAGACTTAAGAAAATGCTTCTTGATTAACTGAATTCTTCTAACAGTTGGAGATGTTTGAGCACCCACCATTTTGACTCTCAGCCTGATCACCAGCTGTGAATAGGGTCATTTGCCAAGATGTTTAGATGTCTCCAGATGAATTCAGATGTGTTCATTTAACATGATTGCAATGCTTTCTCACACATGTTGGAAATAATGCTCTTAATATTTGTCTGAACTGTTTGTTGCAGTTACAGTTTTTTAAAACAAAAATTGAAATTGGCACTACAATTTGTCAACATTCCTAGTGTCACACTCAAACAAAAATTGCAGGATGTAAGAGCAGTTCAGATGTACTGATGTACCGTAAGTAGACATTAGGAGAAGCACTATTAGGTTACTGATTACAGTCCTTTTTTGCAGCAGCTGCCCGCATCTACAGACACCAAAAGGTACATTCTTAAAAATTAAAAATTCTGTATGTATTAAGACTTACTACTAAAGCTTCTCTTTGCACTTACAGTCACTGTTCCTTATTATTATTTATCCATTTACTTCTCTTTATAGCAAATAGTCCTAACAACCAGATTTGAATCTAGTAGCACTTTAGAGACCTACAAAATTTAGGGAATATAATATTTTAAAATCAAAGTTCCCTTCATCAGATACCAGATACTCCATCAGATACTTTCATCAGAAGGGAGTTTTGACACTTGAAAGCTGATATCCCAAAAATCTTGATGCCTTCTGAGGTCTTACTGGACTCAAATCTGGTTCATCTGCTGCAGATAAACATGGCTACCCTTCTTAAGCTAGTCCTAACAACTGGAACTGCAAGAACCAAAAGTGCAACAAATAGGTCCTATGGATTAGAATAAACAGCTTTTGTGCAGCCTAGAAGCTGCTTAACTTGAACTTCAACAGTGATTCAACCAGAAGCCAGGTGCTCACTTCATATTTCATTAGGTAAGTTCACCTAACAAAGTAAGTTCATCTAGCAACTTATTTGTCTTGAAGTTCTCAGTATACCTATGAGCATTTCAAAAAATTGCTAATTAGGACTGCCAATGAAACAGCTATACAGGTAACTTTTGAAATGGGAAAAAGCCCTTACTGCATTTCAGTTCCCAACCTCTTCATCCTTAGAGTTTTAGTGTTTGGTATTGGGCCTGGAGATATCCCCAAAGGGAACACACATTGCATGACTTGGTGTCTGCCAACTAAACCTCCAAATCTGATATCATGTAGATCAGGGGTGTCACATTAATTTGTTAGGAGGGCCGGATCTGAAGCTAATGGGATTTTGTGGGCCAGATCATGCGTGTCATAAAATGTAATGTGAGATAGTGGAGATATAAACTTTATAAAAGACATAGACAAACAAAATTAAAGATATATTTAACAAAATACAAACATGCTTAAAACTTTTGCAATATGTTGTTTAAAATGGAAAAATGGGGAACAGTGGGATTTGGCAATGCAATTTCATGAATAAAACATCAAGAAAAAGCACAAGGATCACAGCAGAAATTAAAAATATAAAATCCTCTGAGCTTGGGAAAACAATTAAACGGCAAGTTTCTCTGCCCTCAGAGTCTACTCAGATTAGCAATGGCTCTCCAGTGTAATATCCCCTTTGGCTGCGGGTTTCCAGGTTAGAGTACTCACTAGGTCAGGTCCATTGAGCAGAGACAAGTTGGCTCAAAGCATCAACCCTTTATTTGAAAGGACACAACTCTAGGAAACAGTGAGCTTCAGCTGGCTATATGAATGCTAAAAGTGAAACTGATCTCCACTCAATTGAAACTCATTGCAGCACAAAGTTACAAGGAAATCGTGGAATGGATTTTCCATTAAGATCTCTGGGGCCTGATTAAAGCTGTGGGTGGGCCAGTTCTGGCCCACGGACCAGACATTTGACATCCCTTACGTAAATAGTGTTGCTTGGTGACAGAGGAATTGTGAGCATGTTCAGTTGAAGAATATCTGTAGTTGATGAATATCTATAGTGTTAAATGTGGGCTGTGACAGCCCCACTCTGGGCTTCACCCAGGTATAGTTTATTTTTAGAACTTGTAACCCTAGAAGCACTTTTCACATTAATGAAAACAGTTGCAGAATTGTTGTATTTTCAGCTTAGCCCAGCATGAAAAATCTTTATTTAAAAAAAATACAATGCAAATGAATGTGTATATATATTTAATAAAGAATTTTCAAATCTATATGGAAAGTACCATTGAGTCACATCCATTTTAGCTGATGAGATCAGGCTACTCTGGGGCACCCAAACCAGGGCTTCAAATCTGTACAGGTTTTTATATATACATCCTCTGCAGAAAGAACCTAGATTGTTTTTTAAAAGTTAACTTTAACTGCTTATTATAGTTGCTTTCTTGCATACAAGCACTGTATGTTTGAAACTTGAGAATGTGGAAGGGCATAGATTTCATAGGGTATTTATGACCAAAATGAAATAGGAAAAAAACAGTAGGTATACTGGGGGCACTTTTATTCTTTTGTTTTATATTATTATTACTTTCAAACCAGGGGTAATAGAAAATAAAATTCAATAAGACAAGCCCTTTCCTGTATGCAACAAGATACTGACTGGCACAGAATGTCAGTGGCAGTGTAGATGCCAGAAAGATGGCACCCTTAATATTATATGGTCTGTAATCAGTCTTTTATCCATCTGCCATTTTGCAAAAAGATTCACAAGATGTAGAGCTTTCATGGATATCAAATATGCCAAATAACCAGCACTAAAATATAATTGTAGCAGCATAAAATTAGAAAGTAAAAGTAAATGAGCAATCCCAAACAGATCTAGTTGAAATGAGGTCTATTCAGTGGGTATCCTTAGGATTGCACTAATTTATTTTATTTATTTTATCAAATTTGTTAAGTATGTGGTCTCAAGTGAAGACTTTGGGTGTTCCTGCCTGGCTCACTGGAGCCGTACGGACTGAGCTTGGGGTCTTGGGAACAATGGGCTACAGGATCCAAATCTCCGCTGCCCTGGATCAATCACAAGCCCCCACCAGTTGAAATGACCCAATAACGTGCTTGCGTGGGAACCCAGAGATGGCATATAAGTTTGGCCCCGTTGGCCCAGTCCTCAGTCTTGTAGTGCAGCCACCTACTATGCTATACCCAATAAAGAGCTAATCACTTATACTTTGACTCATCAGTGCACAGAACCCACTATATAATAATGGCGATGAGGATGGGATCCAGATGAGCAAGGCCCAGAGCCAACAGGCATTGCCCAGCACACCAAGCTCCAGTGCTACTGCACAACAGGCACCGCTGCCCGGTCCAACCATGGCCACCGCATCCAAATCGCAAAACTCCATTCCAGAGTTCAACACGGCGTAGCCCGAGGTCTGGGAATCTTGGGTCAAATGAGTCAAGCACCACCTCATGGCCCAAAGAATCAAAGATGATGAACCAGATATGAAGAATGCCATCTTGCTGAGCAACTGTGGCATTACCACCTTGCTGCATGCAGAGAGCCTGGTTGCGCTGGCAATGCTAGAATCTTCTTCCTATGACCAGATCATCAATGCACTGACTGGCCATTTTGTTCCGAAGCCAACCTGCATCACCCGACAGTTCAGTTCCTCAACAGGAATCAAGAACCAAATGAGACCATCATGGTCTACCTCACCCACCTGCACGAAATGGGCATGAAAGCGGAGTACGGCACCCAACTAGAAGATGCCCTGCTTGTGAAGTTCACTCACAGCCTCCAGGACATGAAACTCCTTGAAAGATTGCAGCAGAGGCCAACCCCTCCTTGGAAAAGACTCTTCAGGGAGCCACAGCAGCCAAAGACATGAGGAAAGAGAAGGGCCTCTGCCCAGTTACCGGTGCTCACCAGCTTCAACTGTCTGCAACACTGGGTGACTCCGATAGGGATGACATCCTCAAGCTACATCAGGTGGGCTGGCGAAAGCCACAGCCACGTGCAGCAGAACCGACAAGCCTCAAGTCCTGCACCAGTTGCGGGGAGCTACACCTGCAAGTTCAGAACACAGTCTGCTACAGAAGGACTGGGCATCTGGCACGAGTTTGCCGATTGTTGTTGCTGTGCCAAGGGGACACTTCATGACAGAAAAATGGCCACCGCCACGAGGTCACACTAGTGGAAGACATCCAGTCACTTACCACGGTGGGGGACCAGGTATGCCACCTACCCATGCCCTCCCCGACAAATACAAAGTGACTGTGTTTTTAGAAGGCAAGCCCTGCAAAATGGAGGTGGGTCAGATGGTCATTTTGGCCCGCATGTTCAGGGAGCTGTGCCCGGGGAGGGAATCCCAGTTACACCCATCCCCATTCATAATGCGCAACTTCCAGAAGAGAGAGGTTGCTGTCCTGGGGGTGAGGGTGGTCCATGTTAAATATGGAAAGTTTGAGGGCAAGCTTTCCATAATCGTGGTTGAAGGGGATCTGTGTAACCTACTAGAATGGTCCGGGTTTGAAGCCCTGGGGATCCGGGTAATGGGTATTCATCACACCTCCTCACAAAGAGTTTTTCAAAAGGTGTGCAAAGAATTTCTCACTGTCTTTGATGGAACCTTGGGGACGTACACCCGGGGCCCAGTGGCCTTACAACTGAACCTCAACATGCAACCCATAAGACTGAAGGCCCAGCATGTACTCCTAGCTTTGAGACCCAAAACTGAGGAAGAGCTAGACTGCCTTATGGCCCAGGGGGTTTTGGAACTGGTCACTAATGCAAAGTGGGAGACCCCCATTGTCACCCTGATCAAACCCAATGGTAGCGTCTGCATTTGTGCCGATAAACAAATGCATGATAAACAAGGTGTTGCAGGACCATGCATATCTGGTTCTAGTGGTAAGCCACATGCTAGCTTCTTTAGAGGGGGTAAATTTTTTTGGGCAAACTTGATTTGGCCTAGGCATATCAGCAGCTCCCTATGGACGCTGACACTGTGGAGGCCCAAACCATCGTAACGCACCAGGGGGCCTTCCGAGTCAAGCGCCTGCAGTTCGCTGTCAGCATGGCCCTGGTATTCTTCCAGAACTTAATGAACTCCCTTAATGAACTTTGCCTTGAGCCCCAGCCTAGCTGTGGGAGTCCACATGCAACCCCTGGTCCCAACTATACCTCAACTTTGTGGGGCCCTTCCAGGAGCAAATATTCTTCCTTATTGTGGACTCCTACTCTAAATGGCTAGAGGTAGTACTGGTAGTGTCCACATCTTCCCAGGCAGTGTTAGGGGCTCTTCTCAGGGTTTTTGCCACACATGACTTCCCCAACACATTGGTATTAGATAATGGGACAGTCTTCACCTCGGCCGAGTTCCAGAATTTCTGCAGCCAAAACTTAATAAAGCACATAAGGTCGGTCCCCTTTCACTCAGCCACCAATGGCCAAGTGGAAAGGATGGTGCATGCTACAAAGGAAATACTCCGCTGCATCATCCATGGGGATTAGGAAGCCCACCTCGCAGAGTGTCTACTGGCACAACATTCCATCCTCAGTACCGTCACCAGCCGTAGTCCAGCTGAGCTCCTGATGGGCCAGCAGCTGACTACCTTGTTTGACTGCATGCACCCAAACCGCACACCAGACCTACAAGAGGTACCAGAGGCAGTCCGGGCTCCCCAGGGTTTTGATACAGGGGACTTGGTGTTCACAAAGAACTTCAGGGATGGCCCAGCATGGATACCAGCACGAGTCTCCCGGGTATTAGGTGCCATAATATATGAGGTAACCTCAGAGGGGGGTTTCACTATGAGGCGGCACATAGACCAGTTACGGTCACATGAGGCGTCAGGGGATGAAGGTGAGGGTGGGAGCACAGACAATTCAATGGCCACCCCAGACACGATGGCTGCCGAAATGGCAGAAGAAGAGAGACCTGCAGCCATACCCCTGCCGGCACCAGAGATTCTGGAAGAACCGGAAGTGCTTTCAGTGCCAGAGACCTTGGGGGACCTGGACCAGCTGGCCGAAATCCCAGCAGCAACGCCCCCCCCCCAGCTCGCCACACCAGAAGCTGCAACCACTCCACAATCCACTCCAGCACTCAGGCAGTCAACATGAGAGCACCGCAAGCCAGCGTACCTAAAGGGCTTGCAGACTAAGTGGGGAGGGATGTTATGTATGTGGACTCAAGTGAAGACTTTGGGTGTTCCTGCCTGGCTCACTCGAGCCATACGGACTGAGCTTGGGGACTTGGGAACAATGGGCTGCCGGATCCAAATCTCTGCCACCCTGGACTAATCACAAGCCCCTGCCCATTTGAATGACCCTATAATGTGCTTGCACAGGAACCCAGAGATGTATATAAGTTTGGCCCTATTTGGCCCAGTCCTCAGTCTTGTAGTGCAGCCACCTACTATGCTGTACCCAGTAAAGAGCTTGTTACCGCTTATACTTTGACTCATCAATACATAAAACCCAATATAGAATAAAATTTATAGCCCTTCCTTCCCTAACAGGCTCAGGGTGTCTAACAACAGTTAAAGACAACATAAAATATTAAAAACAGAATATGCAATAAAATCATTCCCATACATTTTACAGTCATTAAAAGTCCAAGATGCAAGTTGATATTCTGGTTATTCTGATGTTCTGGTATCCATTATATCGATACCAATCTTCTCTTTCTCTTCTATGATATTTGATTTTAAAAGAGAAAAGTAATATACAACTGAAATAAAAGACTCATACTCAATATGGGTGTACACAGATTTGAAATTCTAAAATAAAAATTCAATTAAGTATATTTTGTCTTATTTAAATTGTTCTGCATCCCATATCAGCCAGAGGTCTATTTGCTGTAGACTGT
This sequence comes from Heteronotia binoei, assembly GCF_032191835.1. Classification (NCBI taxonomy): domain Eukaryota; kingdom Metazoa; phylum Chordata; class Lepidosauria; order Squamata; family Gekkonidae; genus Heteronotia; species Heteronotia binoei. The sequence goes on along the minus strand of NC_083225.1, from coordinate 77,677,470 downwards.
GATGCTCCAGGGAGTAGAGAGTATTCATTTGATGAATCAAAATGTCATCTTCAGTGACTGCTACATAGCAGAGATGAAAGCAGCATTGTCAAGGTAACATAGGGATCATATAGCTATTTTACCCTTTGAGCTATAACTACATTAACTCCAAACAGCAGGAAAGGTTACAGGCAAGTTGTTCACCATCAAGGCATGCTATGCAATATCTTCCTAAAGCAATTGCTTCTAACAAAATGTCTTAAAATGTAAGGTTCATGGCTATCAGTTGATGCTAAAAAATCATAGATTTATTTTGTTAATTACATCACTCTAGACAATTGTTATTCTTAAATTATATAACAAGAAACCAAACTCTCCATTAGACAATTGTAGTGTGGGAAGTGTTATGCTAATGACAAGTGGTGTCATGATGGTAATCAGATGAGGAGAAAGTACAGAGGCTCACATCTACATCAGTGGGATTACATCAATGTTACATATCTATTTGTTTAAGCTATGGAGGGCAACATTTAAAAAGTGAATGGAGATTCAGGAATACTGTGTCACACTTGCCAAAGAAGGAGTCACATAGAAAGAGTTGTCAGTCAAGGGCTAATCCCAGGGAATAAAGAGGGCAGGGGCGTCCAACTGCCCATAATTTGGAGGGTTTCCCTGAGGAAGAAGTACATTGTACTCCATTCAACATATTCATAAAATGATCACCACTGTAGAGATAAATGGTTAAAATCATGAAATGGAAGTTAATTCTGGGGCTGTTCCACCATCATAAACAGCAACATGTTTTCACAGTTATTCCAGGACCATTCTCCAAAATTGCACTGATCAAAATGTCACCTTTGTGAATACAGTGGACAGATTCTTCAGATTCTTGGAAGCAATGATGTATATGTTTGCTATGGACCTGTCAGACAGACTTTATCCTTGCTAGTTACAAAAAGGATGCCTGCTGGGAAGAAAGTGGTTCACACCTATGGAAATCAGTGTTCAAGAAGTACATAGTGTCTGTCTAGTAATATTGAAAGAACTTGCATCTCAGTTCCCAGGAATATTCACTGATGCATTAGGAGCATACAAACAGACCCAACCATAATACCTATTTGTTTGAAGGCCCAGAATATTCCTTTTGCCCTGAGGCCATTCATGCTACCTGGTCTATCTCTATTGTTCCTGTCTTGAAACCAAATGGCAACATACATATTTGTGGAGATTTAAAATATACTGTTAATAAGGCACTCAAGCAACACCAAAATCCAGTGCCTATCATAAATTAGTTGTTGTCTGTCCTAGCGGGAGGGAAGCTTTTTGCTAAACTGGACCTTGCTCAAACCTATCAGCAACTGACAGTGGATGTCATTGCTACAGATACCCAAACCATTATCATACACAGAGGGATGAGTTTTTGCACTTTTTTTTTGCGTGAAACACCTTTAGTTTGGAATCTTGGTAGCACCAGGAATCTTTCAGTGCTTCATAGAAATTTTGTTAGCAAGTATTTCTGGAGTTGTGCCTTACTTTGATAATGTGTCAATTATGGCCTCTTCTAAGGAGCAGCTCATGGATAGGCTCAAAAAGATTCTGTAGAACCATCACAGTTAAGAAAGAGAAATGCCAGTTGGGTGTTTCCCATATCACATTCCTGGTACATCAAATTAATGCAGTTAGTATCACCCTACACAAGATAAGTTAAGGGCAATACACAATACTCCTAAACTAAAATGCAATGAAGATCTTCAGGCATTTCTGGGTCTTCTAAATTTTTATCACATTTCCTTGAAAAACAAAGCCAGTATAGCAGAACCCTTTCATCACCTGTTAGATAAAAGTGGTCAGTGGAAGTGGACTCACAAACATGATGAAGTTTCTTTGGCTCTGAAGAAATTGTTGACCTCTGACTTTGTTCTCACTCACTATGATACACAAAGTTGGGGCTCTCCTCAGTCATTTATTACCAGATGGTACAGAAGCACCAATTGCCTTTTATTTTAGGACAAGGACCTCAACTTATTGAAACCATCATGATTCTTTTTCTAGCAGGAGCTCCTCTGCATATTAGGCCAAGCCACTCTGATGTAGCCAATCCTCCTGGAATTTACAGTAGGCCTTGTACTAAGAGCCCTCTAAACTCTGGGAGGATTGGCTACATCAGGTGGCATGGCCTAATATGCAGAGGAGCTTCTGCTAGAAAAAGAGCCCTGGAAACCATGCTCAGATTGATAAAGAGGCATTGGCTATTGTGTGGCAAGAGCTTTTTAAAAATCATAAGTATGTGTATGGTCATCCTTTTGAAATCTGAACAGACCACAAGGGATTTCTTGAAATTTTCACACAGACAGACTTTAGAACTCATGGAGTGCCAGACACCATGAATAGTGCAGTTTTCACCTCTGCAATTTTCCATGACTTTGCTAATAAAAATTTCATTAGAGCTATCACAGTGGCACGAAATAGACCCCAGGCAAATTGGCAAACAGAGTAAACGGTACAAACTAGGGATGGGCACATACCTTGTCATGAACCTAATTTTGTGATGAGAATTGCCCAGTTTGTGAGCCAAGAGTTGTGTGATTGTGCCTGCAATGAACCTCCATGTTTCTCACAGAGGTTCATGTCAGTGGTTAAAGCATAAGTGAAGTCCAAGTAGCGAGTTCACTAGGAACATTCATTTCAAATGGCATTTGCTGTGCCACAAATGTTCCCTTTAAATGGCTTTTGCAAGGTCTCGCCCCCACTTTGATTTTGCTGGCCACAGGGAGCTGCCACCAGTAAAAAGGAGAGAAGGACGATCTCAGATATTTCTCCCTTCAAGTCTGCTGCCCTCAGGGAGCTGCCCTCAGCAGAAAGGAGGGAGATTTGAGATCTTCTCTCCACATCACATCATGAACGAACTGGTTCAGTGAATGGGGAGGCTCATGGAGGTTCATGATTTGTGTGACCCCATGAACCACAAACTGGAATGAACGTCAATTTTTCCTGGTTCACATTCATCTCTGATAGACTACAAGAGATGCACTTAAAAGGATAATTTCTGGGACTGGGGAACCTGATTGGCAAGATTACTTTTCACACAACATGTTACACCCTGCCCTTCAACTGGGTCCAGCCGAGCTGAGTAGCTTATGGGACATCCACTCAGGACATGCCTAGATCATGTCCATGCTGATATTGCAAGTGACTTGCAGTCTAAAAAAGAACAGGACCTGTATATCTAGGAATCTGCATACCTTCTCTCCTCAGGAACCAGTAGGGGTTTCAAACTATGAAAACAGTTCACAGTGGGTTCCATCTATAATAGTGCCTGTCTTATATTGAGTGCACACCACAGATAAACTGTTATGGAGACATCACATGAACATCCCTAATTCTTCAATGGAAACTTCTAATGAAAGTAACCTGCCAACATCAAGTTCAGAATTATCTGGAGGTGGTCATCCTGATACTGCTGATAAAGGATCACACTCCTTCTTCGCAAGGAAGTGGTGATCTTTTTACTGAGTTTCCTGAATAAAAGGCTTCTTCTGCTGAGACTCCAGTTGAATCAAGCCACAGAGGAAGACCACAGCAGCAGCAAAAATATCAAGGCTGGATGGCTGAAAATTCATCCTGGGGGGAGCAGTGTTGTGTACAGCTATCACAGTATGCTTTAGAGCAAGCAGGATTATTATTTATTATTATTATTTATCATAAAAAAGCTTACATTCTGAATAAAACTTAGTTGGTCTTAAAGGTGCAACTTGTCTACTGCAGAGTTACACACAGGAAGCCTACAATGCTATAAAATACATACACAAGTTGATACAACAGGTATGCAGACTGATTCAACCATCCTTCTACATACTAATATCTATGTTCAATCCAGTTAATCGCAGCTGGGGAGAGTTCAAGGAGCTCTGTCACATCTCCCCGGAAAGCATGATGCTCACATTCGTGTTTGAAATTGTTTGGCAGGCTGCACCACAATCACATTAGGGCCCTGGTATTTTGTTCCATTTAAACAGCAGATCTGCACAACTGCCAAAATCCTCAGTCAAATTGATGGGGGATCAAAGGGAATTAGTCCAGTGAGGTTAAAAATAAAACAGCACTGGCATTTGCTCCCCCAAGGTGACTAGTGTCATGAGAATTATTGAAATTGGGGTTTAGGTCCCCAATCAAACCACAAGCAGCATATTAATATGCCATTGATTTGATACCATAAAGCCTAAACTACAGGCACTTCCTTTTCTCTTTCTGCTTGACCAAACTGTCAGCAAGCTCCTTTCTGCTCTTTTGTTGTCAGGGTTGGAATGTGCTAGTAAAGAGGGGGGGGGTGACCTTTCTGCTCACCCCCTTCCCCTTTACTAGCACACACACATTCCAGCCCTGATGTCAGTGACAGAGAGAGGAGATGCATTGACACACATAGGGGAAAATCCGCAATAGAAAGAACTTTTCTGCCCTAGAGTGCTTAAATTGTAAAAAGATAACAAAGGGAAAGCATGTTCCCTCTTTTAAGTATGTGAATAGACTGTGGAAGAACAAGTTATCTCAAACTAGCCAAGTGGAACAGAAAACAAACTTTGAGCATCACAACTAGTTTTTATTACACTTGCATTTTTCAAAGCACATCCCTTGTGCATGAAATTATATCTGTCTTGTCCTCCCTTGTCAATTTGATGTCATGTACTCTATGACTATGCTGGAATGTTATATCTATTGATCTTAAAGGTATAAACTGTCAGTGATCTAAAAGCTCAGTGTCTCTTTGGCCATGCTCTGAAAGACGCTGTGTTCTGTCTCTTTGCATCGTCTAGATGCCCGAGAGCCCTCATCTTTGGGGATGGGGTAGAAACATGGGATGAGCTTCTCTTTCCTGCTTATTATGGTTTAAGATAGTTACAAATGGGGGTAATAGGGAAGTTTAATTTCTTTGCTGGGTACTGTTTTATATGCTTCCTGGGAACAGGCACCTGCTGGCAGCCCTCCCAGGGTTTGAAGGTTATGTTTGAAGAAGAAGAAGATATTGGATTTATATTCCGCCCTCCACTCCGAAGAGTGTCAGAGTGGCTCACAATCTCCTTTACCTTCCTCCCCCACAACAGACACCCTGTGAGATGGGTGGGGCTCTCACAGCAGCTGCCCTTTCAAGGACAACCTCTGCCAGAGCTATGGCTGACCCAAGGCCATTCCAGCAGGTGCAAGTGGAGGAGTGGGGAATCAAACCCACTTCTCCCAGATAAGAGTCCGCACACTTAACCATTACACCAAACTGGCTCTCCAGTTATTAGTAATGCTGTTGAATAACACTTACAGTGTTATGTGTAGTTGGTTTTTATAGAGTCAGATAAGTTTGCATTTCCAGTGTTGGGTTGCTGCCACAGTAAGGGTGCACACAGGAAAAAGAACCATTGCATGCGTGTAGGTTTTTTTTTTTGGGGGGGGGGTTGCCTGTAGAGGAATTCCTGTGACAACTAGATCATGCCCACTCTAGTCAGATGGCAGAGACAGTGCTGCACTTTTGATAACGAGGCTGCTGGGTGACCCAGCAGCTCATTAAGCATGATGCCTGTGGTCTTGATCTAATGGGGCTGCCAAAACAACATGCCAGAATAACCATGGTCATCTGCAACCCCTGATCCCCTGGCTCTTAACCTATTAGCAGACTGATACAAGTGATGTTGTGATACTTTTAACATTTGGATTTTCATTCTTTTCATCTTGGAATATTTCCCCATGTTTCTGTATATTCGCTTATTCAGCTGATCTTCCCCATTCATAGAAACACATACTAAACGTTAAGTTGATTTTTAAAAAGCAGTTTTAAGGTTGTTCTCGTAACATTCAGGGGAGGGGGACCATTTTGGAAAGCTTTTTTGAAACTGAAAAGCTCACAGAACCAGTTTAGATGACCCACAAAACAATAATGAAATGGAAGGAGGAAAAGTTGCTGACCATCATTTTGTTCCTTCCATTTTTCTCAGTCCAGGAGAGTCCAATCTTGTCAGATCTTGGAAGCTAAGAATGGTCAGACTTGGCTAGTATTTGGAAGGGTGATCACCAAAGGAATATCAGAATTATGAAACAGAGGCAAGCAATAGCAAACCACTTCTGAAATGTCTCTTGCTTTAAAAATAAGTCTAGCTCACCACCTAGTGGTGCATAATGCTAAAAGAGTTAGAACATCTGGCTGCCAGACAATCTTGGGATCTTCTGGCTATTCTACATAGAACTCCTTAGTTCTCACATCCAAGTCTGAAGCATGAATATCATGCCTGCAGATGTGTCTGACTCTGAACATAAGAATAAAGAATTTTGGTTTTTTAATATAGAAATTATATTTCATGAAACTATATTAATTTAAGTCCAGTGGTTATATTATAACTTTAACAGCTGAAAATACAGGATATAAAAACTCTCATTTGATCTTACTTTTATCGTTTCAAGATAGCAAACAACAAGATCATATTAAAACTTGACATTTGTAACCAGAAAAGTTATGACCAATTCAGTTGATGGAACAGAATGACTATAGTGCTATTTTTAAACGGCACTTCTCAGAACATAACTGCACTTTATATTAGAAGAAAATTGCTGTCTCAACAACAACAAAATCCATACTTAAAACATGTTATTTTACTTCAAAAATCTTGTTCTCAATGATGCTGTGGTTTTCTAGTCCACAACAAAGATCAGTCACATAAACCCTCTCTCAAAGGGAAAAAAAAGTCAAAAGCAAGTGTCTGATCCTCTCTGTTATTAAGATTAGCTGGCAGACTCCTGTGCAGTATCAGTCAAAACCAACTGAAAAGCATGTATATTTTATTTAGATAGGGCTCCTCTCTGAGAGCCAGTTTGGTGTAGTGGTTAAGTGTGTGGACTCTTATCTGGGAGAGCCAGGTTTGATTCCCCACTCCTCCACTTGCAGCTGCTGGAATCGCCTTGGGTCAGCCATAGCTCTTGTAGGACTTGTCCTTGAAAGGGCAGCTGCTGTGAGAGCTCTCTCAGCCCTACCCACCTCACAGGGTGTCTGTTGTGGGTGGGGGGAGATATAGGAGATTGTAAGCCGCTCTGAGTCTCTGATTCAGAGAGAAGGGTGGGGTATAAATCTGCAGTCTTCTTCTTCTTCCTGTTACTGTGACCTGGGTACTGTTTTGCCCAAAGAACAGTTTTGCATACCAGCATTCAGCCAGCATAGTACAGTATCTTTCCTTCTATCCAGTATAAATAATTATAAGTACCAGTTATGTCAATGTCTCATACACTAGATATTGTGGATCTAGGAACATATGGTGCCTTGGAGATCTGAAAGTGAATGTACTAAAGAAAAATCCCATAATGTCGATGGATACTGTAGATTTTTCCACAAAAGAGTTCAACAATTGAAATTACTATGTTCAAAGGTTTTGATCAGATGCAGCCTGATTACCCTGCCTGTTTAGTTTGTGTTGTAGAGCCACAAATGCCAGCCAAACAGGCATGTATCTGGTTTTTGCAAAACTAAGTATGCACAATTCAAACTATCAACAATCATTAGTCACTCAAGACTGTGGACACTGAAGTTAATAAAACTCAACATTATTTTATGACTTTTAAAACAACTGACTGCTGCAACAAGGAAGGGGGTGGGGAACTGTAAAAATCAATTGGGCTGTGTAAGACTGCACAATGCAAAAGGCAATTGTTTTGTATTACTGTTGTATATGTGGTTGGAATTGTATCTATTATATGGAGTTCTTGCCTGGCTCATTGGAGCCTGTAAGGCTGAGCTTGGGGACTCAGAAACAATAGGCAGTAGGATCCAAATTCCCACTGCCCTGCTCCAATCACAAGCCCCCTGCTGGTTTGAATGGTCCAATAGCATGATAGCATGGGAACTTTGTATGTATATATAGAACTTGGCCCTATTGGCCCAGTTCTCAGTCTTTGGAGGCAGCCCAATACTATGCTGTATTCGATAAAAGAGCTTTGATCACTACCACCTCACCTCATCATTGCATAGAACCCACTATATTATAATTACATCTTTAGGAAGGAATAACTGAAGCAACTTGTGCAACAGCCTCACAGGGTGAGAACAGTTAAAACAAGCATCAGAAAATCAGCTCCCTGTTCATTTTCAGCAAACAGGGCATGAACCAAACTGGATGTGTCATGCAGTGATTTTTTGTTTGAGATATAAATGGAGCTGCAAGTACAAGATAACTTGCAATGATTGAAGTGTTGCACTAGGATCTGTAAGACCCTTGCTGAAATCTTTCCCAGAAGCTTGTTGGATAGCTTCTCTGCCTCAGAAGCATGCTGGGCCAAACATACTCTGCCTAACCTGCTTCACACACTTCTCTGAGGTTTCTTCTTCTTCCTTTCTCTTGGCTCTGGTTTTTACCTGTGGTTCTAATGGCCTTAGGAAGGCTCCTGCTTTGGGGACTGGGGGCACTATCAGTGGTGGTGTGGATGGCTGCAGCAGGCTAAGCAGTGGCTAGGATAGGGATTACCACAGTGGCTTCCTCTGAGCTTATCCCACGACTCAGCAAGTATTTGGTGTGCATGCGCAGAGAATGTAGTTTTAGCTTTTTTGAGATTTAAGTATCCCCATATACTTTTTTAAGCATTTAAGATTTTTCTGCACACCTGTGGACTGGCTCACATGTGCAGGATAACCTATTTTCCCTCCATATGCCCCTGATCTCCAGAAATAAGTATCTACACAAAGGGGTCCATGTTGAAAATTAGATATATAGATAATTATTATTGATACTAGTACTGACAAATACTATCTACCCCACTGCTTTTATTGATGCTGCTACTGTACAATACTTTTCATAAGGCCAAATGATTAACTTTTATTTAAAATGGTTTCAACTGCTCTGTAGAAAGACATGCTGATACAAGCTAACAGAGAATCCTCATCTATCATGCATCGCTGTCAAGACATGGGAACAGTTAAATGGAGAATGGGGAACAGCACAAATGACTTTTGAAATAAAATCAAAGGATTATGGACCCAGCTTCTAGTGCTGACAGGTAGCAAGCTCATTTGAAGAGGTATGCATTTTATGGATTTCACTGTAGTAGTAGATAAGGGGTCCCTATCATCATCAAGCCGCATTCCAAAGTGACAGCTGCCCCGCCCACACATGCGCGTGCACACACAAAAAATGAACACCGTATGTTTCCTCATGAGGGAGTGATGCAACAGTCCCCGAGGGGGTGGCTAGGGATCCGCCCCCCCTAAGGAATGCCAGCTGTTTCCTAAGGGGGAAAGGAGGGTCAGCCACTGGTGTAGCAGGCTTCATATTGTTTGGGGGAAAGCATGTTTTGCAACACAGACGTTATTTAGAGAATTGTGGAGATGCAACGGTTCTAAGCGGCCATAGTTTGGAGAGGAGACATACCCAACGGATAAAATGATGGCTTTAAAACTGAGCACGGCTAATCTTATACGGGTAACACGTCCCTTTAACATCAGGTTGCATCAGGTTGTGTGTCGATACAACTCATGCTCTTTAACTTGTTCATTAATGATCCGGAGTTGGGAGTAAGCAGCAAAGTGGCCAAGTTTGCAATGAAATTGGTGAGAATCAGAGAGGATTGTGAGGCACTCCAAAGGGATCTGTTGAGGCTGGGTGAGTGGGGCGACAACGTGGCAGATGAGGTTCAACGTGGCCAAGTGCAAAATAATGCACATCGGGGCCAAGAATCCCTGCTACAAATACAAGTTGATGGGGGTGTGAATTGGTAGAGACTGCCCAAGAGAGAGAGAGAGAGATCATGGGGATCGTGGTAGATAACTCACTGAAAAAAATGTCAAGACAGTGCAATTGTGATTTTAAAAAAAGGCCAACACCACGCTGGGAATTATTAGGAAGGGGATTGAAAACAAAGCAGCCGGTATCATAATGCCCCCCTATATAAATCGATGCTGCGGACTCATTTGGAATACTGTGTACAGTTCTGGTCACTGCTCCTCAAAAAGGGTATTATAGCATTGGAAAAAAGTGTAGAAAAGGGCAACTAGAACGATTAAAGGTTTGGAACACTTTCCCTATGAAGAAAGGTTAAAACGCTTGGGGCTCTTTAGCTCGGAGAAATGTCGACTGCAGGGTGTCATGATAGAAGTTTACAAGATTATGCACGGGATGGAGAAAACAGAGAAAGAGGTACTTTTTTCCATTTCTCACAATACAAGAACTCGTGGGCATTCAATGAAATTGCTGATCAGTCAGGTTAAAACAAATAAAAGGAAGTACTTCTTCACCCAAAGGGTGATTAACATGTGGAATTCACCGCCGCAGGAGGTGGTGGAGGCTATAAGCATAGCCAGCTTCAAGAGGGGATTGGATAAAAATATGGAGCAGAGGTCCATCAGCGGCTATTAGCCACAGCATTTTATTGGAACAGTCTGGGGCAGTGATGCTCTGTATTCTAGGTGCTTGGGGGGGGGGGCAAAGTGGAAGGCCTTCTAGCACCACTTGTGAACTTTCTAATGGAACATGGTTTTGTTTTTTTGTTTTTGTTTTTGCCACTGTGTGATACAGAGTGTTGGCCTGATCCACCACGGCTTCGCTCATGTTCTTATTATGATCTGGAACTTGTGTTTCACAACTTGATGCACGCTTAAAGTCACTGTTACTTACTTGATCCCTTTTTAAGATTGGCAATGTGTGGTGATTAACATGTGGAATTCACCGCCGCAGGAGGTGGTGGCAGCTACAAGCATAGCCTGCTTTGAGAGGGGATTGGATAAAAATATGGAGCAGAGGCTATTAGCCACAATGTGTGTGTGTGTGTGTGTATAGGTCACTGTGTGACACAAAGTGTTGGAATGGATGGGCCATAGGCCTGATCCAACATGGCTTCTCTTATGCTCTTATGTTCACAGTGTGTTATACGGGGGAAAACTGTTGCAAAGACATTCATGACTTGTTCTGAAACCCATTCTAATAACACATTAATTGCAAACATCTACTGTTTCTTATTAACATTAAAACTTATCTTTCTAGCTGCTTCAGCAACCTGTTCTCAGACGATCATGAAAACTGCCTCTGTTCTCTGCAAGCACAGGGAGGTAACCAGTCTCTAGGCTGGAGAATCTACCCCTGGCTGTCAAAACAAAATGCACAACCTTGCAAATGAGTTCTCACAGAACTGTGTCTCGTATCGTTTCTTACCTTCTAAATCGATCGATCTTATATATTGCTAATCGTGAGACAAAAGTATTTAAACCCACAAACTGTTGTAAAAGGTCAACTGCTCAAGGCCAGTGATTTTTATGGTGAGAACTTTAGAAATATATCTTAGCCTTCTAATCTGATCGATCTTATATATTGCTAATTGTGAGACAAAACTATTTGACCCCCTCAAACTGTCCTAAAAGGTCAAGTGCTTAGACCAGTCAAGATAAACAGAGAGAAAACTGAGGAAATTAGGTTCTCACGGGATATATTTTCAGAGTCAAGTTGCCACATATTTTCTGACTCCCCATCCCACCCCCAATAACTATATTAAAAATCTGTGAAGGACCATCTTTAATACAACTAATAATAATAATAATAATAATAATAACTTTTAAGATCAGCTGTAAACATACAACTTTTAGCATCATGGCAACACAGCTCCATGATTATCAAGGTAAGAAATTTTGGTATGAGGAGGGGGGGTGTTGTGTAGATGTAGAACAACCATCAGATAGACATTTAACAAGTACCTTATTCTGGTTTCAGATCACCTCAATGATTATTTGTTTATGGAATCGCAGGCATTAGAATCAGTAGCTATTAGCAGCATGATTGAATTGAATCAATACACTATTAATGATATAGGTAAATAAAAATTTTACAGGTTCTTGACACAAACAAGCTGTAAAGATGTAAATGTAAAATTTTCTGAATTAATTCGATCTGGTTTTTTGACAGAGGTTATTTCGGATGAGGAAGATCAAGCAGCACAACCGCACCCCCAGGCAACCACTGTGTTTAAGGAGCCTGGTAAGAATATTAATTAAATCAGCTCTATGTTATTTTAATGGTTGGTTTTTTAGAAATGCCTTGTTTGCCAAACAGATCTCACTCTGTGCATGTGTGTGTGACAGAGAGAGAGAGAGAGAGTCACTTTTAACAGCGTAAGGGTTTCAAAATCAATACTGCACAACTCTGTAATGTGGCAGCTTTTGAATTTTATATGAAACTAATGAGGGCTGTATAGGTTTTTAGGGGGTTACTAGAATTTGGAGGTTACAGTAAAGGTTTGTGTATAAAAGATTTTAACACTTAAAGCTGCTTAGTTTTTACAACATTGTAATGCTGGCACGAGACTTGTAGAAGGTTTTATCAACAGATTTTAGTGGTTTTTTGAATAACATTTTGGCACACCTTAATACTCTGTGAAAAAGGCCCATTCATAGAAAGGAGCCCAACTCCCCAACACTTCCTGCATAGGTTCAACATTTAGAACCACTGTCATGATGTCTATTTCAGCCGTTTCAGGTATTTTCTATAGTCGAGGCTTCCAACTTTTTCCACTGCTTGGCAAAATTCTCCCAGCATTAGTTACGATAAACCAACATACATATATGAACATATGAAGCTGCCTTATACTGAATCAGATCCCTGGTCCATCAAAGTCAGTATTGTCTACTCAGACTGGCAGTGGCTCTCCAGGGTCTGAAGCTGAGGTTTTTCACACCTACCTGCCTGGACCCTTTTTAGTTGGAGATGCTGGGGATTGTACCTGGGACCTTCTGCTTACCAAGCAGATGCTCTACCACTGAGCTACCATCCCTCCCCTTATGTATATCCCCTATGTATTATCAATTGGTTACAATTCTTGTAGGGGTTTTTTGTGGAGTCATATTTAACAAAAATAATTTAGTTTTAAACATCATAATCATCTTTTAAAACTTCCTGTACAAGTTTAATGTACTTTTGTTCAATACAATTGCACATTTTTACATGATCACAGCGTGTTTTTTGGTCTACATCTATGCATGTTTATTTTCTAGAAGCTGTACCTGGAACATCACAAGCTGCTACGCCGTTGCAGGGTGATGGTGCACCTCAAAAGAAATGTTCTGTGTCTACCAGCAGCCAGAAGGGGCCTAAGCCTAAAAAGAAAAAAAAATGGCAGTGCAAGAACCAACAAAGGGGGTGTAATAAGCGACGGCAATCAACCTAAACAGCAGATGGAATTCACTGAATCTCTTTTCAAACTCACTCAACAATTGAAAGAGAAATATAATCTTATTAAGAAAGCCAAGGAGGCTCCTGATGTTGTCTGCAACAAGATCTCCAAGCTGTTTGACAACTATGAGACCGAATTGATTAAAAATTATGCAAAGTACCCAGCGTGCGCTGATAGCGCTATACAGTATGGGGGGCTCTGTCCTACAATGTCTCTGAAGGGGTAAGGGGCTCCCCAGACCGGATGTCTGTTCAAGCTGATGAGGCGGGGGGAGAGAAGGATGGGGAAGCATGTTCTGCTAGCACCAATGGGGTTGGGGAGGGAGCAGCAGAGAGATGTGCAACCTCTCCATAACCTCCCAAAGTCTCCGACAGCCCCAATGGTGTGGAGGAGGTAAAGGCGGTGCTGGGGGGTCCAAATGCCTCCCCACAACCTCCCGAAGTCTATGTGGAACGTGTGAGAGGGTGGCAGAGGCCCTATGAAAGATTTAAGTCTTTGGTAACCAGCGAGGAATTTCGCTTTGTAAATTTAGAACACGTGCGCTCCTTTGCACATGCCTTGGAGGTGCTAACGAGGGGGATCCAGGATGTTCTGGATGAGATAAACGGCGGCATAGATGAGGGAGATTTTGTTCAAATGCGCCTACAGGGGAAGGTCTACAAAATCAATTATTTTCATTTAAGAAAAAGAAAGACCATCTCAACCCTGATGAGTTTCTGGAGTTTGTGGTAAATATGCTGCAAAGCAATAGAGAAATACTCAGCACCGACACACTGCGCTTAATTGTGACTGTTTCAAAGCCCCTGAGGGGCGGTGCTCATCGTAAAATCAAGTCTATCCCTTACAGTTCAATAATTGAAAAAAACCCCGGCATTTTTTGGTAGATTTTTCAGATTATAACAATTTATGCTTTGCGGCAGGGCTCATGGGTGTAATGAAAAGAGCGAGGGATCCTTCTGACACAATCCTGTAAGCGGCAGCTAGAAAATTACACAGTGAATTAGGATGGTCTGATCAGAAAAAGGTGGATCTCTGTGATATATCAGCAGTTGAGGAACATTTAAAAGTGAACATTCATGTTGTGTTGTGTTCTGATAAGGAATGGAGTATATTTAAAACGCAGCCCCCAAAATATCCTGGGACCCATTTTATGCTTTTACATAGTGATCATTTTTATGGCATTCTTCACATTAAGAGATTTTTTGGGTCTAGGAATTATTGCAGGTATTGTTACACCCTATACAACCATTACCATAATTGTTCTCAATTTTGTAGAATGTGTTCCACCGCAGAATGTAAAACGATCCTGGGGACGCCTAAGAAATGTCCCAACTGCTGCTTGTATTGTACCAGTGACTTTTGTTTTAAGAGGCATGGTGAGCTGGTGGCCCAAGATGAAACAGCATGTCCCTCCAGGGCATGGTGTACAAAATGCAGTTCTTACAAGGACATTACGCACCTGTTTGAAGAGTGTCATGGGAGGACATGTAGACAATGCGGTGGGAAGCTGGAGGATGGTGAAGATTTCCACAGTCTTTGTTATTTAGAACCTCTGAAACAGCCCAATGTTTTGTTAAAATACATGTTTTATGATTTTGAATGCACACAAGACAACGTAGGTGGGGTGCACCGGCCCAATTATGTTTTTGCTAAAGCCTTGGGGGAAGATAAAAAATGGCGAGCCAGTGGTAAATCTTGGGAATTCAGGGGTGAAATGTGTGTGTATTAGTTTGTTAACACAATTACAGCACAAAAGCAGTTTAAGCATACAACCTTCATTGCCCATAACTCCAAGGCTTACGATACTTACTCTATTATTAAGCAGCTGATTGAAGAGAGGTTGGATCCCGAACTGGTAGCCTTAGGGGGAAAGCTAACGTGCGTGAACATAAAAAGTCTCGACATAAAATTCATTGATTCATTGAACCATCTTCCCATGGCCCTCTCTAAGCTGCCAAAAGCTCTAGGATTTTCTCAGAGTAAGGGCTATTTTCCTCATTTTTTCAACACTGAGGAAAATCAGTCTTATGTGGGACTTTTACCAGAGCCCAAATACTACGGGGTAGACCTGATGATGCTCGAAGAAAGGGAGGCTTTCTTAAAATGGCACAAGGAGAACAAGTCTAGAACTTTTGATCTCCAAAAAGAACTAGATTTTTATTGCCAGCAAGATGTGAACATTCTGGAACAGGCTTGTACGTTGTACCAAACCGAAATTATGAGCATGACAGCCCAGGACGGTCTCAGTATAGATCCCCTACAATATCTCATGTTGGCGGGGGTCTGTTTAGCCATGTACAGGTTTAATTTTCTGACACCTCTCTTGGTGGCCATTCCTCCTCCAGACCACTATCACAGGGAAACAAAGAGGTTTTCATCTTCTTCTATTCAGTCGCTCTGCTACTTGGAGCACTCTGAAAAGATCCAAATCCAACACGCGTTAAAGGGACAGGAATGTAAGGTTGGGAAGTATTTCCTAGATGGGTTTGTGGTGCTGAATGGGAAGAAAACAGCTTTTGAGTTTAACGGCTGCTATTGGCACGGCTGTCCACAATGTTATGAACCTAACAAAATCAATGGATTAGCAAGGACAACATATGATCAGCTTTACTGTGCTACAAGGCAGAAGTATGATGACCTTAAAAGGATGAGGTTTCAAGTTGAGAGCATATGGGAGCACAAGTAGAACCGTCTTAAGAACACTGACGAGGCTGTGAAAGCTTTTCTTAAAGCAGCAGACTTTCCTGATCCTCTGATTCCTAGAGATGCGCTTTTTGGGGGGGCGGACTAATGCCATTACCCTGTACTACAAAGCTGGAGAAGGAGACCAAATACACTACTACGATTTCACCACTCTGTACCCATTTGTGAATTTGACAAAGGTGTACCCTCTAGGCCACCCTGAGATCGTTCAAAATAATTTTGCGCTTTTCACAGAATATTTTGGATTGGCTAAGGTTAAAGTCTATCCCCCAAGAGGACTTTTTCCCCCTGTGTTGCCATCCTGGGTGGGTGGGAAGCTGTTTTTTACACTATGCAGGACCTGCGCTGAAAAAAAACAACAGGAAACATGTCGGCATTCCGATGAGGAGAGGGCTCTGACGGGCACATGGGTCACCATAGAGCTGCACGCAGCTCTGGCCAAAGGCTACAGGGTTGTGAAAATCTTTGAAGTTTGGCATTTTGAGGGGGAAAGCAGGCAGCTCTTTGCAAAATACATTAAAAGAAATCTCAGGCAGAAGCAGGAATCTTCTGGCTACCCAGATTGGTGTGTGACACAGGCTGATAAACAGAAATACGTCGCTGATCTTTTACAAAAAGGAAGGTGTCCTTCTCCGCCCCAAGCATATCTGCCCCAACCCCGCAAAGCGCCAGATTGCTAAGCTTTTCCTCAATTCTCTGTGGGGTAAATTTGCACAGAGAACAAACTTGCCAAACACTGAAATTGTGAGAGATCCAAACTGCTTTTTTGAGCTGGTATTTTCAGAGAATTATGAGCTCACAGCCTGCAGTTTCATCAGTGAGGATGTAGCCTGGGTGTCATGGAAGCATGCTGGGGAGCATTTGGCAGCTCCCAGATACACAAATGTGTTCATAGCTGTTGCAATGAAGACTCTGACATGAGTGCTTGAGGAGAGAATGCGTTCAGCTTGCTGGGCAAGCAGACTTTATTTTATATATGGTCACCAGTTATTCAATACCATTCTAGTCTTATGTGACGGAAAGCAATGGGTTAACCATAATCTGAAGATGCACAGGGCTGTGTCAGGTGACCTGAGGGTGGGGGCAAAGTGCTGGGAGCTCTCAGGGAGGAAAAGAAGAAGGAGAGAAACTGCTGAGGCAGGAGTTCAGTCAGTTGATGCCTGACAGAGTGGAGGCCTGTCAGAGAAGTCTGTCAGTGGGGACCTGACAGAGACTGAGAGGGTCAGTTAGTGCCGGCCGGAAGGGCTGAGAGGGCAGCTGATCCTGTGAAGAAGCTGGAGACGGGGAAGTCTTCCAGAGACTGCCAGCTGGACAAAACCAGCCAAGAGGGCTGTGTGTGTGTGAGTCAGTTAAGACCGGAATGGTCACAGACACCTAGAGACAACTCTGAAGATCTAGTGAGGTGGTTGAGGGAGTGGATGTGGGTCTGAGACACCAAGAAGGGCTGAGAGGAGAGACTCCAGTCAAGGGGTGAGACTAGACACATCAATCCCAAGAGGCCAGACCTTGGCTAGAGGTGGAGAGTGAGTTAACGGGAAACTGTGAACTGTGTAACTGTGAAAGACTCAAGAAAGTAAAAGTGAATGTAAAGCCTGAAACAACAGAACAAAGTATAAGCCTGTGTAAATATCTCCCATATCCCCAGTTTAAGACTTTTTGTTACAATAAATCTGTGGTTTAAGTTAAAGTTCTCGTGAGCCTATATTGTGTGGGAAGAATAAACAAAGCTGCTGTGGTCCCATCAAATAAACAAGTAAAAATACCCCGAAGAGACTAAAATATAGAGATCCAGTGAGGCCGTGAGGCGGGTGCTGCTATATCTTACAATGCAATTACATAATAGAGTGTCACAAGGGAGATAACATCTTGCTTAGTTTGCAAATATTTAACAATAGTATGGTTGTTTTTTCCCAAAGTAACATTGTCAGGAAAAGAGGAAACAGAAGGCATGCTATGATGTTAAAAGGTTGTTGTTTTCCCCCAGAGATTTGCAAGCTTGGCAAATCTCTTGATAGCTGGTCACTAGGTCAGGACCTGACCTGCCTAGTTTTTGGGATACCAGTAGCCATTATCATGGCATGATATCTACAATAGCTGCTTTCACCACAGCTTATGCATGATTAGAACTCCATGCTCTCATCGAAAGTTTAGGAGAGAGGTGCTTGTACTCAGATACTGATTCGGTGATCTTTGTGAGCCATCCCTGTGACTCTAATCCCCCCTAGGATGCTATCTAGGTCAGCTGACGAGTGAAGTTCCCGCGGTGCAGTATGTAACTGTTTCTGTGGGTCCTAAGACTTATGGATACAAGCTGTCAGGAGGGGACGCGTGTCTGAAAGTTAAGGGTGTTACTCTGAATGCCTCTAATAGTGAAAAGATCAATTTTGACAGTTTGAAGGATTTGGTTTTCACGCATGTTTCTGGCTCTGAGCCTGGTGAGATCACGGTGAGTCACCCAGGCATAGTCAGAGACAAAAAGAACTTTGTTATTAAAACAAAACTTCTTAAAAAAAAAACTCAGAAGGTGGTTTATGACAAACAAGTGCTCGGGGAGGGGTTTAAGAGTCTGCCCTACGGTTATTAAAATGGATACAAGGTGGCATCACCCTTTCTCGGCCATCGTGGCAGGACCCAGCAATTGAGGGAAAAGTTATTTTATAAAAATGTACTTGTGAACGCAAAGTCTACGCTTTCTGCCATGCCTGAAAATATTGCGTGGTTTTACGCATGCTGGCAACCATCGTATGAAGAATTGCTCAGACACTATTCTTTTATAAAGTTTGTAGAGGGTTTGCCCTCCAAGTTGAGTGATGATGAATTGCTACCTCTTAATAAAATAAACCTTGTCGTTGTGGATGATCTGATGGAGTGTGCCTCCGATAGCAGCGAAATCGAAAACGCTTTCACCAAATATGTTCATCACAGAAATCTGAGTATTATTTACATCGTGCAGAATCTATTCTGCCAGGGGAAGAGCAGCAGAACCATCAATCTGAACACCAAGTACATGGTGTTATTTAAAAACCCCAGAGATAAATTACAAATAGCGACTCTAACCAGACAGATGTACCCCGGGAAAGTGACCTTTTTTATGGAGGCTTATGAAGATGCCATGGGAAAGCCCTTCGGCTACCTGATGGAGGATTTAAACATGACCACGCCGGAATCTTACAGACTTCGTACAGGGATGTTCCCCCCCAGACCTCCCGATCTGCTATGCTATTCAAAAAACAGTTGGGGGGATTAAAAGGCGCTGACGCTCAACTCTGCGTGGCTTTTAAGGAGAGTCAGCCTGGCACGGAGGAAGCATGTCTGCATGCTTAAAAAGAAACAGAAGTCTTTTGAGACTCATCTCCAAATCACCCCCTCATCTAAGGAATGCTATTCTGTGCGCTGCTCCAAACGATTTAATAAAGGCTATCGGGGAGATAGCTTTAAACACACTAAAAGGCGTCATCCCCCTGTCACAGTGGCAGAAGACTGTTCTGCAAAAAGAATGGTCCCTGATTAAAACCCTGAGCAGCTCTAAGACTCTCCTTACAAAGAAGAAGAAACTGGTTAGACAGCAGGGGAGATTTATAGGGGTTTTGCTGGGTTTTGTTCTGCTCTTGCTCACCAGCTTTTTAACACCCTCCTGATGGATCATGAGGAGAAGATGTACCTGGTCCCTAGCCAGCAGTTAGATCAGCTAACTATTCAGCGGCCCTTTGAGAGTGAACCCATCAGGTACACCATTGTGCACTCTCTAGACAAGGAGATGAAAACGGTTCTAGGGAGGGGGGATTTGTCCAAATACCAGAAGGCCAAGGTCTACGCCTCTGTGACGGAAAGCTAGGGGTTAACCAGAAACTGAAGATGCACAGGGCCTGCGTCAGGTGACCTGAGGGTGGGGGCAAAGTGCTCAGAACTCTCAGGGAGGGAAAGTAGTGGAGTGAGAGAAACTGCTGAGGCAGAGGTTCAGTCAAGTTGATGTCTGACAGAGTGGAGGCCTGTCAGAGAAGTCTGTCAGTGGGGACCTGACAGAGACTGAGAGGGTCAGTTCGAGCCTGCCAGAGAGGCTGAGAGGACAGCTGATCCTGTGAAGGAGCTTGAGGCGGAGACGGGGAAGTCTTCCAGAGACTGCAAGCTCGACAAAACCAGCCAAGAGGGCTGTGTGTGTGAGTCAGTTAAGACCTGAACGGTCACAAACACCTAGAGACAACTCTGAAGATCTAGTGAGGTAGTTGAGGGAGTGGATGTGGGTCTGAGACACCAAGAAGGGCTGAGAGGAGAGACTCCAGTCGAGGGGTGAGACTAGACACATCAATCCCAAGAGGCCAGACCTTGGCTAGAGGTGGAGAGTGAGTTATAGGGAAACTGTGGACTGTGTAACTGTGAGAGACTCCAAGAAAGTAAAAGTGATTGTAAAGCCTGAAACAACTGAGCAACGTATTAGCCTGTGTAAATATCTCCCATATCCCCAGTTTAAGACTTTGTGTTACAATAAATCTGTGGTTTAAGTTAAAGTTCTCAAGAGACTATATTTTGTGGGAAGAACAAACAAAGCTGCTGTGGTCCCCTCAAATAAAACAAGTAAAATACCCCGAAGAGACTGAAATGAAGAGATCCAGTGAGGCCGTGAGGCGGGCGCTGCTATAATTGGTTGCCAGCGTCGGGATTTCGAAGGAACAACCCAAAATAAGTGTCACTGAGACACACAGAAAGTAGAGGGACACTGCAGTAAAGGAATTAAGACAGATTTGTGAAAAATTCCTGTCAGAAATGGCTCCTCCTAAGAGAACTACCACAGCCACGGGGGATGGGCAGACACAAGAAGAGATTCCTGAGGAGAATCCTAGTCAGAGCATAGAGGCTATGAAAATACAGTTGGAATTGGCCAGAATAGAAGCAGAAAAAGAAATTCAGATGGCCAAATTCAAGTAAAAGAGAAAATAGAGAGAGAGAACACAGAGAAAGGGAAAATGAAAGAGAAAACAGAGAAAGGGAAGCAGAAAGAGAGAAAGAATTGCAGATGGCTAGGCTGGAATCAGAGAGAGGAGAGAGAGAACATGAGGAAAAAATGTACAGTTTGAAACTCCAGGAGATTCAGGGAAGGCCTGAGTTTCAACGTGATACTAGAAATGAGAGACGCCTCACAGTAGAACAAAAGAAATTCCCCAAGTACCAAAAAGGGGATGATGTCGAAGCTTTTTTGTTTAATTTTGAAAGAACATGTAAAGATTTAAGAGTTGCTGATGAGGACAGAATGATTTATTTGAGACCTCAGATCTGTGGAGAGTTGAGTGAAATCTACTCTGAACTGAGGGATGAGGAGACCTCTGACTATCAATTGTACAAGGAAAGGGTCAGAGTCCGCTTTGGCTTAACAGCAGAGCAAAGCAGGAAAAAATTTAGAGAAATCAGAAGGAAGCCTGGGGAAACATACTCTCAACTAGGTTGTCGGTTAGACAGAGCCCTGAACAGATGGGTAGAAGGGAGTAAAGTTTCCACATTAGAAGACCTGAAAAACTTAGTGGGCTTGGAACAGTTTTATAACCAAGTCCCCTCTCAGTATAGGTGGGTTCTGAGAGACAAGAAATTGAAAACAGTAGAAGAAGCAGCTATGATTCTAGATGAGATTGAATCAGATCTAGGGAGAACAATGTGGACTGCTCCAACTAAAAACCCCGAGTCTGGAACTCTCCAGAGAAGTCTGGGGCGGGTAACAACAGCCCTGCAAAGCGGTCCAGTCCACCTCCTTACAGAAAGACTCAGGCTGCTTGTTTCCAATGTGGGGGAATAGGGCACTATGCCACATTTTGCCCAGAAAAAGGAAAAAAGACCCCACCAGCTAAGACAGTTAAAATGGTGCAAGGTCAACAGAAAGAAGCAGAAACAAACCCCTCACTTCCAGAGAACACACCACCAGAAAGACCCAATAGTGTTCTGGAAGTGTGGAAGGTACAGGAAAGCTTGAGTGAGGAGTATACTGAGACTGTGACAGTAAATGACGAGGAAGTCAAGGCTTATAGGGACACAGGGGCGCAGGTTTCCCTAGTACAGCCAGGATTAGTAAAAAGTCAACAGTATTTACCTGGGAAAACTTACACCATAAAAGGCATTAAAGGACCTACATTTGAAGTGGCCCTGGCAGAAGTTCCTATCAAGTATAGAGAGTTCCAAGGTGATTGGATTGTGGGAGTCCTGAGTGACATAGGAACATCGCTTTTATTGGGCAATGATTTAGCTGCTGAATTAAAGAGACAGCAAGCTAATCCTGTAAACATTGTTACAAGAAGCAGGCCAGAGGCAGCACCTGAGGTGTGTGTACAGCAACCAGCAGAAGAAGAGGAAACAATGTTGCAGACCATCCCTGCTGCAGAATTCCTCAGAGAGCAGCAACAAGATGACAGCCTGAAGGAACTATGGCAAAGAACTGGGGTGAGTGATAATGAGATCACAATTGAACACCCATGCCAATTTAAAGTGATAGAGCAGAAACTATACCGGGTGGCCTTAAAAAGGAAACATAACGTAGTGTGGGAAAGAAAGAAGCAATTAGTCCTTCCAAGAAAGTTTAGGATGCAAGTGTTGGATTTGGCTCATGCATCACCCATGGCCTCTCACCTTGTCATCAATAAGACAAGGGACCGAGTGCAAGAACGGTTCTTTTGGCCAAATATGGGCAAGGACATAAGGGCTTTTTGCAAATCGTGCCAGGCCTGCCAAATGGTGGGGAAAGCTCTAGACAAAACTAAGGGTCTATTACAGCCAGTCCCTATAGTCACAGAAGCCTTTGGAAAGATAGGAGTAGATATTGTTGGTCCTATCTCCAGAGTGACCAGAAGGGGAAACAAGTACATCCTGAAAATTGTAGATTATGCCACCAAGTTTCCAGAAGCGGTTCCACTTAAGGACATTGAGGCAAAGACAGTGGCGGAAGCCCTATTGAATGTGTTTTCAAGATTGGGTTTTCCAAAAGAGATGGTGACTGATTTAGGCACCACATTTATGTCAAATGTGATGCAAGAATTGTTAAGAGCTTGTGGAATCCGGCATGTGACCACTACAGCATACCACCCACAAGCAAATGGACTCAATGAAAGGTTTAATGGCACCCTGAACCATATGCTAAAGACTTACGCATACAAACATCCCAATGATTGGGACCAGAGGTTGCAACACCTGCTCTTCGGGTACAGGGAGGTACCCCAAGAAAGTTCCGGGTTCAGCCCATTTGAACTGTTGTATGGAAGGCAAGCCAGAGGACCCCTTGATGTTCTGAAAGAGGCGTGGTCCGGGAACGAGGACATCCAGGAGACAGATGTCATCTCTTACCTACACGAACTACAACAGCATCTGCAGGAGGTGAGGATGGCTGCTGCAGACAACATGAGAAGATCGCAACGACGGCAGAAGCAGTGGTATGACTCCAAGTCCAGAGACAGAGAGTTCAAGCCAGGAGACAGAGTACTGGTTTTGAAGCCCAGGAAGAAGAACAAGTTAGACGTGGCCTGGGAGGGACCTTATACCATCGCCCATAAGGTTTCCAACGTGAACTATGTAGTGAATTTAAGTGAAGATGGGGAACAATGTAAAGTGTTCCATGTAAACATGTTAAAACCTTATTTTGACAGGGGTAATTTGGTTTTAATTGCTAAGAAGGGAGTGTGTGCGGGAACTGAATTGTCGGGTTGGGGGAAAATATCCCAGGAAGATACCCTTAAGGAGGTTCAGTTCGCCCCTTCTCTTAATGGAGAACAAAGAGGCCAATTACAAACAATATTGGGAAGGTACAAAACAATTTTTTCAGATGTACCAGGGAAGACAAACCTAGCGTGTCACAAGATTGACACAGGGGATTCGAGGCCTGTAGCACTCCAACCATATAGAGTGACCGGCCCGAATGCCAAGTATGTACAGCAGGAGGTAGAAGAAATGTTGAAATTGGGTTTGATTGTACCATCAGAAAGTCTGTGGGCCTCACCTGTAGTCCTAGTACCCAAACCGGACAAAACCATGAGGTTTTGTGTGGACTACAGAAGATTGAATAAAATCACAGTACCGGATGTGTATCCAATGCCTCGCATAGATGAGTTGGTCGAGACAATTGGAGCTGCCAATTTTATTACCACCTTAGATTTGACAAAAGGTTATTGGCAGGTGGCTATGGATCCTAAAGATCAGCAGAAAACAGCTTTTGTAACCAAAGAGGGACTCTTTGAGTTTACTGTATTACCATTTGGGTTAAGGAACGCTCCCTCCACGTTCCAAAGATTAATTGATAAGATGTTAGTGGGATTGAAAGAATTTGCTCTTGCATATATTGACGATATTGCTATTTACAGTGCTACATGGAAGGAACATTTGCAGCATGTGGCCATTGTATTACAACAAGTGAAAGATGCGGGTCTCACCATCAAAGCATCTAAGTGTCAACTAGCCATGGCCGAGGTTAAGTATTTAGGGCATGTGCTAGGAGGAGGTAAGATCAAAGCAGATTGGGGAAAGGTGCAAGCCATACATGAGTGGCCTAGACCCAAAACCAAGAAACAAATTCGAGCATTTGGGGGCGTAGTAGGATACTACAGAAGGTTTATACCTGAGTTTAGCACGATAGCAGCACCGCTATGTGAGTGCACCAAGAAGAAGAACCCTGATCCAGTAAACTGGAATGCAGAGTGTCAAAAAGCTTATGAACATCTGAAAGTGGTTCTGACCACTGAACCAGTGTTGAGAACTCCAGAGTTTTCAAAGGAGTTTACCCTTTTTACTGACGCATCTAATGTTGGGGTAGGAGCAACATTAAGTCAGCAAGGAGAGGAAGGACTGTATCATCCAGTTCTGTATTTGAGTAGAAAGTTATTGGACCGAGAGCAACACCTCTCAGTAATTGAAAAAGAGTGTTTAGCGATTGTGTGGGCAATAGGTAAATTGAAACCATACCTATGGGGAAGGAAGTTTACACTGTGTACAGATCATTCTCCCCTGAAATGGTTGAACCAGGTAAAAGATACGAACAGCAAACTGATAAGATGGAGTTTACAGCTCCAAGATTACAACTTTGATATACAGCATATCCCTGGGAAGCAAAATGTGATTGCAGATGCACTGTCAAGAAGACTGTAAATTTTGAGAAGTCTGTTTGTATAGTAATGTTATAGAAGATATTAGTATGTATAAGTGATGAAGAATGTATATAATTTTGAAGTTGGTGTTATAACAAAAGTGTGAAGTTATAACATAGTGTAACCCAAGCAAGTGTGCCCATGTCCCATTGCTCAGCAAAAGGCTGAGACCTTTCGCCTTGCGCAATGTCTCAGAAGGGGGAGGGACATGTGACGGAAAGCTAGGGGTTAACCAGAAACTGAAGACGCACAGGGCCTGTGTCAGGTGACCTGAGGGTGGGGGCAAAGTGCTCAGAGCTCTCAGGGAGGGAAAGTAGTGGAGTGAGAGAAACTGCTGAGGCAGAGTTTCAGTCAGTTGATGCCTGACAGAGTGGAGGCCTGTCAGAGAAGTCTGTCAGTGGGGACCTGACAGAGACTGAGAGGGTCAGTTCGAGCCTGCCAGAGAGGCTGAGAGGACAGCTGATCCTGTGAAGGAGCTTGAGGCGGAGGCGGGGAAGTCTTCCAGAGACTGCAAGCTCGACAAAACCAGCCAAGAGGGCTGTGTGTGTGAGTCAGTTAAGACCTGAACAGTCACAAACACCTAGAGACAACTCTGAAGATCTAGTGAGGTGGTTGAGGGAGTGGATGTGGGTCTGAGACACCAAGAAGGGCTGAGAGGAGAGACTCCAGTCGAGGGGTGGCCAGACCTTGGCTAGAGGTGGAGAGTGAGTTATAGGGAAACTGTGGACTGTGTAACTGTGAGAGACTCCAAGAAAGTAAAAGTGATTGTAAAGCCTGAAACAACTGAGCAATGTATTAGCCTGTGTAAATATCTCCCATATCCCCAGTTTAAGACTTTGTGTTACAATAAATCTGTGGTTTAAGTTAAAGTTCTCAAGAGACTATATTTTGTGGGAGGAACAAACAAAGCTGCTGTGGTCCCCTCAAATAAAACAAGTAAAATACCCCGAAGAGACTGAAATGAAGAGATCCAGTGAGGCCATGAGGCGGGCGCTGCTATAGTCTCTCTCCTTCAGAAATATGTCACGCACGTCAGAATGGGTGAGGAAGAGAAAACTAAGCTGGATCTGTATCTCCCGCAAACTGAGTTAATACCCAACGTCGATTAAAAAAAATGCAACCGTTTTTGAAGAGGTGATAGAGAATCTACCACATCGAAACAGGAACAATGCCCGTGTGCTGCTAAAGAAAATGGATCAAAACAAAGAAATTGCCTCTTGGGATGAAAGGGGAACTTTTCTTTACAGAGGGGCCCCTGTTGTTGGAAGCCATCTGCTTGACTTGGTCAAGGCTATTACTCAGACTTGCTCTCCCTCTTCTTCCCCCTCACCTAAAGGCATGGACGTGTTTATGAGGGCACTGGCCGAACTCAACATCCGCTCTTCAGTGGTGGGTACCCCGGCTGCTAGATAATGCGGGAAGACCTGAAAAGCCCACAGCCTCCGGCTTTAAAGCACACACTCGTAATTTCTTCTAAAAACCAAAAAATTTCACCCCTCCTTATTTCTTCTAAAAGAAAAAAAGACGGCCTGCATGGTTGACTATGGAAGAATATTTTTTTTTTTTGTAAATGCAAATCTTTCGGCTCTGAGTATTTTATGGATAAAAGACACACTTACTCCATTTTAATATTCCAACAGATTTTTATTAGGGGGGCCACAAGAAACACAGGTTTGGGTGTGGGTGTACATGTTTTGTAAAGTCCTTGAGTTCTACAGGGTGCTTTCCGCAAAACTCACAACCATGCTGTCATTCAGTTTGGGGGTGGGAGAATACATCTTCACAATCTCATGAAAGGGGGCACCTTTGCAGCAGTGGTGGAGAAAAAACAGGCAGTGTTGTCCGCATGTGTTAGATGTTGATCCTTGGAGACGGTTCCTCTGGAAATGCACCTCGTTAGAATTCTTGTTTAAAAAGTCCATAATGGTGGGTGGAAAGAGGGGGCTAGAGGGGGGGTTGCCGAATGAGTCAAAAACCTCGGAGGTCCCGGGGTCACTGGGATAAATTGCCAGCCAGTGTTCTCCCGGGAGGTAGTGGAGATGAGTGTTCACCACTAAAGAGACGGGCCTCTGGGACAGCCTTTCAACAGGTAGCTGATCGCTGGGGAAGATGTTCAAGAAGCTTTTTCGGGTGTGAGGATTGTCTAGTAAGACGCGTGTTAGCTGGACAGTATCCATGTTACGTATAGTCAAAGAGCACGTTGAGGTTTTGGTTTATCTCGATGACATTGTCAAACACCCCGTACATGATCAAATTCACCGTTTGGGGGAGTGCGTCTGCAAAGTGTATTTCAGCTCTCAGGTTCCCCGTTTTGATCAGGGAGTAATGGTCTGCACATTCCTGATCGAGAGAGAGGTCAAAGGCAAACAGAGTGTACCCGTTCCAATACGGGTACACGATCTATTAGGAGCGGTCTATCCTGAAGATGCTTCCCCACCATTTGCACCAAACTCATGTATTCTCTCACGTTGTTCCCCGCTGCAAAGTCAAGCTGGAAGGGTTTGGAGGGGATCTGCTCCCCGTCCACATATAGGGCTACAAAGTTAATGTTGTAATCTTTAAAATGGAAAGGGTTTTTGGTGAAGCCGCCGCTGAAAGCATCATTGTCCACCAGAGCCATGACCACCATTTTGAGAAGCATTCCCAAAAACAAGTTGTCTTGGTTGCTTACACGGGCCCCTGCTGAAATACTGAACACTTTCATGCTGACATGGTCCAGAGGGTATTTTACTGTGGAGGTCATCAGTGCTTCAGCATAGGCCAGTCGGACACCCAGGGACACCCTTACTTTTTTCACAAAGAGAGAGGCTGAATTCATCTGGAGCTTAAAACGTGTCCCGTCTTCCGCGCCGCTCATCAAGCAGAAGGTGTCCCTGATGCGGGTTAGTTTGATTTTCACATCAACTCCGTTTAGTAGCAGTTTTTCTTGAAAAAATAGGTCCACGTGGAGATGCCCTAAAAGGTCTATCACCCTGCTCTTGGCCGTAAGTTCTGGTCTCTTGGCAAACCCCTTGTTGACGGGGATTGTCAGGATGGTGGATTCATGCTGGCCAGCTGTATCCTTATAAAAACCACCCGCTGAAAATTGTGTGGCTAGGGTTTCCCCGCTGTAATTGAGCAGAGTTTCAATCATTGCCCTATAGGGGTAGCAATTATTGCTCTGGCTGATCAGCCAATCTCCGACGGTCACATCCAGCTGACTGAATATGGATGCTACCATGTAGTTCACCAGCGCCACTCTAGTGTCAGCAGGGAGGTCTGTGCCATCTTCTCGAGTAATTTTGCATTTCATGTAGAGCAGTGTATTGTTTAAATCGATGTCATCTTCCCCATTACCAGCTATGTAGAACTCTAGAGGCGCAGATCCTGTAAGGGCCAATAGGGGTGGGACTTCGATATACAGACTTTTCTCGATGCAAGTTTGTGTCGGGGCTATTTGGAACAGATCGAGCTCCGACTTCACACACTCTTCCGAGCCGCAGTGGATGAATGCCATGGCCCAATTATAAAACATTTTTGAGTCCCCCATGAGGAGTCCTCTTCTTGTTCCTCTTTCCTCCCCTCTTCCTCAAAGCCTTCTGCTTCTTAGGGCCCCCACAGCTTCTTTTAACGGGTCCTGGGGGGCCCCTTCATGTATTAGACTGTTTTCTTTTAAGGCCGCCCCTTCTTTTAAGATACAGAAAGCCTGATCCCTCCTGGGGGTCAAGTTTATTCATAACGCGACGTGTCACATGGCCCACGGCCCAATATTGAGCAATATTGCGAGCTGCAGTTTTCAAGTGCGGCTTGAGAATGTCCACCCCCTTTTTTAAAAAGCAGTACGGCCATTTGGAAAAGCCTCCAAAAAATCCCTCCAACTCCTGACCCATACATAACGGGTGCACCATGAAATCCAGGGAGAGTGTAACTGGCCTGTGAACGGTAATAGCCCCTAAACAGTGCTGGGTCCCCATAATCTTTCACAATCACTATTTTTTCCGCAGTTAAGTGCAACCTTACGATGACCTTGCCATAACGAAATGACACGGGTTGATTCTGATCCGTCTTTATTTCTACATGGATCGTTTTGATATGCTGTTTGTTGATGGGAACGTAGTGGGGCTCATCATAGATGACTATGACAAAATCGTGAGTTTTCTCTCTTATCGAAACACAGCGCAGAAGGGGCACAGCTGTGTCCCCTACCAGCTGGTGTTCTATGATATCGGTATATAAGTACAGAGAATTAAACCCTTTGGTAATATCCGTTGCGTGTTGAATGTTTTTGAACGGCGTGTTAGGGGGAGTCCCCAGCAGCAGCGCTAATTCGTCACCCACGATGAAGTGCGTAATGCTCGAACCAACAAATCTAGTTTTCCCTGTTGTTTGGTCATAAAGGAAATGCACATCGGGCGTGCATGGGCATGTTTCCGTACAGCTGTCTGCATGGCATCTAATATATGGCGAACGTCTTGGTAATAGCCCTGCTTCACCTGGAATTAGTTTCTAGTAGCCTCGGTACAGATTTGGAACATCTGTGGCTTACTGATCGTGTACCAGGTGCGGGGGTACTGAATTTCCACCAATCCCACTTCCCACTCCCCCCTCAAATCCAGAGGCTTAAACAAGCACACCGTGAAAGCCGAACTGGTGTTTTCAGGAAATAGATTCTTAGAAGCGTTGCTGGGGAGCGTGATGTAAAAACCGTCATCTTCCATCCTGTTCAACAATGTCTTCAGCCGTGGGTGGCCACCCCTTCCACCTCACTAAGATCTGCTTCTGTTTCTTGTTTGTCCGGGTTTTTATAATTTTCTCTATCTTGTATGTTTTGTCTTTCCAACGAGTCACTTTCTGCAACTCCTCCGTGTAAAACCTTCCTAGGATCGGTCACCATCAAAATCTACCAGGTGGTACATGGGCCTCTCACCCCTTCCCCCCACCTCTTCTATAATAAAAATTTATTTTGTGAAATTCTATTCATAACCCTTCTCAAATGTCCCCTTTGTTCTAGAGACCCTCACATGGTCCCCTTTTCTAAACAGAAGTTGTCTTTCTTTTTTGGGAGACCCCAGGACTGCACCATACATGCGCCTCCACACTGTAAGCGCGTTAGAGGGTTTGCCATCTACAGGCCATGTCTGAATAGTTCTATGGTGACTATGGTTATAACTTTTGACTAGGTCTTGTAACACATCCATATAATTAAAAGTGTTATTGTGTGTAAAATATCTCCACATCCTGGTCTTTAAAGTTCTATTAAACCTCTCCACTACGGCTGCCTTCACCTCATTGTTGGTGACAAAATGGCAAACTCCGTGATGCTTTAACAGAGCACCCACTTTTTTTATTGAGAATCTCCTTGCCCCTGTCAGTTTGCAGCTTCTGAGGGACCCTCCCTGATCCTCTGAAAATGCTTTTAAAAGCACTTGCAACCTCGGCCCCACCCTTGCCTTTCAGAGGCACCACCCACACATATTTAGACAGGATGTCTATCACTGTCAGAATATATTTATAGCCCCTGTTGTAATTGAAATATTGTTGCATATCTACCAAATCCACCTGCCACTGCTCATCAACATTCCCCACGGTTACCTTGTTCCTTTTGAAACGCACCCTGACTGTTTATGCACACTGTATATGTCCTGATCATCCAACCACTCTTTCACCTCATTTCTGCTCAGCTTATACCCCCTCTTAGATGTTGCCTGAAATAGCTGTGCAATACCCCCAAAACTACCAACCTCCCGCAGATTATAATAAATCCCTTTTAACACATCCCTGTTGCGCATCATGACACTTTGCTCTCTTTTGCCACAATGAAAGTATTTTTATTAGGCTGCATATGTAGCAAAAAAGCAAATAGACAGCCTTTATTGGCATAAAACAGATTTAGCAGTAAAATAGCAATATAAATAATATAAAATCTTAGATTATAGAGAACATAGGGAGCTAAAATACATAAAATAAGTAAAATATATATGAGTCGAGTTTAGCCAAATTAAATAATTAAAACAAATAAAATGTGGTATTCCAGAACCATTCTCTGTCGTATTTTCATGGCCTGTTGGAGAAATCTAGCCACCATTAAAGTTACCTCAGTGCAAGTGTCATTTAAAAGTTTGTGGACTTTGCCTGAATCAGCACAGCCCAACATATCTGCTAAGATATCTTTCAAGTATATACAACGAATATTGTTAATAAAGAGGACAGTTCAGTAATACATGGGAAATAGTTTCAATACACTTGGAATTACAAAGACAGTGTCTATTAGAGTACTTAATCCTGTTAAATCTACCAAATAGGATAGCAGATGGTAATGCATTACATCTCGTTAACGAGAACACATGCCGTTACTGTGGAGCTTGCA
Organism: Heteronotia binoei; assembly: GCF_032191835.1. Classification (NCBI taxonomy): domain Eukaryota; kingdom Metazoa; phylum Chordata; class Lepidosauria; order Squamata; family Gekkonidae; genus Heteronotia; species Heteronotia binoei. Next base: position 77,646,162 of record NC_083225.1, on the reverse strand, counting down.
GAGAGGAGAAATACGACACTAATTTCCCTATTGAGAGAGGAAGTTCAAAATTCAGCAGGGAGCAGGACTTGTTGGCTAGGCTATATAACATTTGCATTTCAATATCTAGAATTCTGAGCTTAAGTTTCAAAAAAGCTTCTTTTAAGGATAGCATAAGAAGTGAATCTAAATCAATGCCCATAGATTTTATTTTCCTCTCAATAAATACTAGCCAATTTGACAAATTAGATTTTGAGAGCAGTTGATATAAAAGGCTCTCTGAGTCAGAGTGGAAATGTAGCCATAGCCAGTATTTAAGTGACATTAGCCATGCTTGTGTTTCCAAGTGACATTATGCTTGTGTTTCCAAGGGACAGTATTTAAGTGACATTAGCCATGCTTGTGTTTCTAAACACAAAACTGCATATGGTACGCACTTTGGGAATCCCAGAATTTTCCGTAGGAATTTTGATTGGACACCTTCAATGTTATTATCCAAGGCTGTGATCCACACTGGGACCCCATATAAAAGCTGCGGTATCACTTTAGCCTTACAGATTTTTAGCGCGGCTGGGATAAGCTGATTGCCTCTTCTGTAAAAGAAGCGCTGGATAGCTGCAACGCTAACATTGACTGACTTAATTATACAGTTACAATGATTAGTCCAAAGTATGTTATATTGAAAATGAATTCCTAGGTATTTGTAGTATTTTACTTGTTCTATCTCTTTGCCGTCTATTGACCATTTAGTTGGTTTCCAAGATTTGGAAAAAACAACAATTTTAGATTTGTCATAGTTTAATAGGAGCTTATTGTTGTTAAGGAAGGTGATACAGTGAACAAGCAAATGCTTTAATCCAATTCTGGAACAAGATAGTAAGACTGTATCGTCCGCATATCGTCCGTAAGGTAACATGTCTGGCACCAAGTTTTGGACTATAATGGTCAGTATCTGACAAAAAGGGAGCAAGATCATTAAAAAAGAGGTTAAACAAAAAGGGGGTCAACACACAACGTTGTTTAACCCCCTTTCTTAATGGGATTTTTGACGTAAGATTGCCTGATAAAGAGCATTTTACTTGACAAAAGTTGAAAGTATATAATTTTTTAATGAGCATAAGAAGTCTTTTATCAATACTTGTTTGTTCCAGTTTATCCCACAACAGGTCTTTGTCAATTGAATCAAATGCTCCCTTTAAGTCTAAAAAGGCTACATACAATTTCTTCTTTTTCCCAATAGTGTATTTGGAAATTAGATGGGACAAAGTATTACAATGATCAAGAGTAGTTTTGCCTTTACAAAAAACCAGCTGTTCCGGACCAAGAATTTTTTCTCGTGTCATCCATTGTTCAAGTTTCCTCAGCAGATACTTAGAATATAATTTACCAATGGTGGATAGGAGACTAATTGGCCTGTAATTATTTGGAATGGCGGTATCTCCTTTTTTATAAATTGGAACCACTATTGAATTAAGCCAGGCTTTAGGAATTATGCCAGTTCTGTCAATACTAGTAAAAAGAGATGCGAGTGGAGTAGCCCAACAACTGGATCTAACTTTAGGATTTCAGAGGGAATAACGTCTGGTCCTGCTGCTTTACCTGATTTCAATTGCAAAATTAGATCTTTAACTTCATCAGAAGTCACAGAGGGCCACTCCGGAAGAGCTACCTGAGAAAGTTCGAAAGGTCTAGAAGTGTATAGTTTACTTTGGGAGAACATAAAGAAGAAATATTGGTACCAGACATTGTGGGAAATGGCAGACATAGAAGGGGCATCGACTCTATGGGCACTTGATACAATAGACCAGAATTTTTTAGAGTTCTTTAAGATTATGGCCTGGTATAGCTCCTCCCATTGAAGTTTGGCATAATCATTCTTTTTGCTTATAATAACCTGGGACAGCTGATTTTTAAGATCAAAGTACTCTGATGGTAAAGACAAAGCCCCAGAGTAGCGGTAACATCTGTAGGTGTTACACAACAGAGTTTTAATGGCTCTACATTCTTCATCAAACCAGGGCTGCAGAGATTTTATGTTTCTTCCTTTTTTTACATTTTTAGGTTTAACATTTAGTGAACTAAGAATGTTAGATACTAGAGAATCATAGGCTATTATTAGCACTGAAGAATTTGTTGTGGTGGTTAAAACCCTTCTAAGATTCAAAAGGGAATGAGAATTTAAAAGTAACTGAGCTGCTTGTTTAGTCTGACTATTCCAGCAGATTTTTGGTAAGGACATAGACTCCAACAAGTGTATAGAGGGCTTAAGGGAAGAGTCTGGGGAAGACTCTGTATGAAGGGTCAAGATAAGTGGAAGGTGATCACTAATAATGAGATCACCTATACAGAAATCTTTTTATGTAAAATTCTAGTGAGAAAGGGACAGTAATATAATCAATTATACTGCAACCTTTCTTAGAAACGAATGTAAAATCCCCCGAATGAGAAAATCTTTCCAAACCATTTAACCAGACCCTATTGTGTTGGATACAAAATTTGGCAAAGCAAATGCCTGCCAAATTTGAGTAGCTATCTTTAGATTGCCTCCTATAGGAAAAAAAAGGTGGTAAGGTATCATCTAGATTGAGGTTAAGGGCCTTAGAAAAGATTTTATCATTATTGCCCACTCTTGCATTAAAATCTCCTGCTATTATTATTTCAAAAGAGGAAAATTTGGTTTCCAATTCACTCACAATTACATTCAAACGTTCCCAATGATGTAAAAGGGCTGATTTATCTAGGGCAGTAGGAATATATATGTTTACCAAAATCAAAGAAAGATTCCCATAAACAAGCTTGATAGCTTGTTCCATACACTTCCAGCCTGTAGGGGGATGCCTACAGAATTGTGAAGAAGAGACACAAATATAGACAAACCCATTTGAAAACGGCCTCTTGAATTGGTTCTAAAGGCTGGGAGCAAATAGGACTTATAACCTTCAAGATGAATCGGACTTTGGGACCAAGTCTCTTGGAGTAAGATGACATCAATGTTCTTAAGGTAACTAATAAATTCAGCATCTTTGGATTTATTCCACCAACCAGCCACATTCCACGAGATGATCTTAATGTCCAATAATGGAGAAGTATTTGGAATTGAAGACAATGAAGGGGATCTCAGTCAGTCATCTTGGGAAAATTGGTTTGGCAAGCAGGAAGAAACAAAAGTCATACCTTCATTTTCGAGGCCCCTAGAAATATTTTTGCTAAGTTCACAAAGGTTTGGCCAGATGAAATTATCCTTAGGATTGATGGAATTGTCCATAGACGTGGTGGGCGCTGGATGGATTTCAGCAATGACCAGCCTTTCCAAAGGCTGCCTGATTTCAGGTTGGGGGTAAGTGGTTAGTGAAATCTCAGATGGGAAAGTAGATATTGTATTATCCACATTCGAGTTTGTTAAAGGAGGGCAAATGGAAATTGAAGAGTGAGGAGGATCTTGTTGATCTAGGTCAATCAAAGGCACATCTTGAAAGCTCTCTCAACTCGATAGAAGAAGACCCATGAGAGCTCTTTTGCTGCTCACTCTGCTTCAATAAGAGGCTTTCTTTCAACAAGTCTAGTCTTTTTAAAATGTCTTGTTGATCATAAGACTGAAGGGATTGGAACTGATCTCTAATATTGTCTTCCAAGATGTTGGTTGCAAAAAGAACCTCCATAGATTCATTAAGAGGATAAGATTGAGGTGACAAATTTGCTGTGGCGGATGAAGTGTTTGCATTCAAGATGTCACCTGATCTATCTGCAACTATTGAAGAGTTATCCTGTAGGTCTAGATATTTCTTTCGATGAATCAGGGGTAGAATGATTTCATTCTTGAAGACGCACGTATGGAAGATTCCTTTGGATGAGAGATAATTTTTTGATCGCAACAGAAGCTGAGGAATCTGCGCTGACCTGAAAGATAAAAGCACCCTCTGTGACTGGGAACAAGCATCAAAGAAATCTATCTCATGTAGATCAATCCAAGCCGTTTCCCCTGGGAATAAAGTTCTTAGATGTCTTTTGGATAGTTGCATAGAGTTCCACAAAGGGCCCCTCCCCTTGAAGTTGCAGATGGTTAAACAGATTTTGTTTGGGGTGAGGATGAGTTTATAAAGTTGCTCTCGCTTATCAGATGGATTTTAATTTGTAACTTGCTGTTGACTTTGTTACTTGCTTTGGAAAGGCAGTCTTGGGATAACTATCCAAAAAAGGGCTTTTTGGAGATTCCATCTCTCCCAGTTCCTGGAGGCTCTTTCCAAAGTAAGAGATCTGCTTACTGGCATGATCAATTTTACTATGCAGCAGTTTTAGTTGATTATAAATGTGCTCAACTGTTATAGCAACAAGGCTGATCAAATCAGATGGGTTATTAGAATTGTTGCACTCAGTGCTGCTTAGAGGACTCCGCACTGCCCCCTCCAGCTTACAGCTGTTATTAATTACCAGGTGTGAATCACCAACTTTTTGTTTGGTTAAGACTGATTAATTTAAAGCTGGTTTATTTAAATCATCATTATAGTCAGCCAGAATCTCAAAACGATTGGAGGTTGGAATTTGGACAGAGTAAAAGTCTCCAATTCTGTTTTGCTTAGGAGGAGGTAATGAAGGTTCCTCTTGGTCTCTTCTACGCTTAGACACACCCATATTAGTCTCAAAATGTAATAGCAAAAAGTAACTGTTTTATTTCCTTGGCTCAGGCTTATAATAAACCGCAGGGATGCATCATCAAACACAGCCTCTTTCAGCCAGGGCAAAATTTAGCAACTTCTCAAATTGCAAGCGATTACACGCTATTCCTCTAAAAACATCAGCTGGGAAACAAGCCAGTAAATACCTAGCGACCAGCTATTTATAAAACAAACAGATAAAAGTCAGCCAGGAAGAGTTAACTATGTTGCTGTTAGGCTGCTTCAAACAATTAACAGCCTAAAGGAACAGAAAAAAAGTAAATGCTGTTTAAAAGGTTAATAAAACAACTTAGCGTTTTTGGAGCTTCGGCGGCAGCCGCCTTTATTTATCGCCCAGAAACTGGAACTTCCAGCTGCATATGTGCAGAAAAACTGGATCTTCACTCTGACTCGTTCTGATTCTCATCTTTTTCTCTGAGTTGTTTCTGCTTCTCAGCATGCTCCATGGCTTTCCTTTGCAGAAATTTACACAGGTCTGCCCCTTTTACTTCAAACACCGTAAACTTTGGAACATCTACAGATGCACTTTGGGCATCGTATCCCTCCTTTTGAAACAGGGCGACCAGTCCGCAGCGGTAGCAACAGCCTGGGTTTATCTCCTTGCTAACGCATCTGGCCAGTAGTGCAAAATCAATGGGTCTGTCCCACACCTGTGTTCAAAGAAGAAAACACATTTTTAGTTCAAATATTGCTTTGTTATATTCACACAGTTGGTGCAGTTTTATTACACTTACATTGGGGAATAAAGCCTCAATGCATGAATGGTTGTCTTCTTCTTCCCCTTCCTTGGCTGGATCAGCATCCATTGGAGGCAAATGTGTTGCGCTTCATAATTCTGGGGTTCCCTCACCTTTTCCACAGCTTCAGGCACCGTGTCTGCTCCAGAATCTCCAGAGGTATCCTCCATGTCCGCTCCAGAATCACCGGCAGTACCGTGCTCAGCATCTGCTAGGGAATCTTCCTTATCATCCCTTTCATCACCTGAATCTTGAAAGTGGGCTAGACCACCACAGTTTGGGTAGTGACAGGAGTCAGGCCTCCCTGAGTTGACTGTTGCCACATTCTCTATCTAGAAGTTTGAAGAAGCAAAAAAAAAAAATTAGTATCCTGCCTCATGAGTGTGCTCCCCCCCCCCCCCCAATTCCACACACCTCATTTTTAGGCCTTATATCCAGATAGAGCATTTCCTCCACAATCTCCATGTTTTCTTGTGCCTTCCCTCCATGTTCTGACTCCTTGCCATCGCTTTTGGGTGAAAGATGCATCAACTCCTCGTAAACAGGTTCCTCACCAGCATCGGCTTTCCCCCCATCGGTCTCCACTGGGTTCATATCATCATGAACAGCCTGTTCCAAAGCCGGAACCCCGTCAGCCTTCACAGCATTCATTTCTTCATAAAATGATGCTTCAACAGAGCCGGGAAATCAATAGCAACAAACACATGCCATGGAGTAGGAGTGGGGGTGGGCTCTCCTCTATTTTAAAGAGTTCTGTGGGAAAGCACCACCGACACTCATTGGTGTGTATAAATGTTGCAGGGGACATGCCCTGTGACAACCAGGGGCGGCCGGCAACATTTCAGATATATTGTACAATGACATTTCTGGTGCCTGCACTTCCCACCTGTAAACTATTGACTTAGGGGATCCTAAAGCCAAGCATCTGTTTTTGAAAACCGTTGCATCTCCACAATTCTCTAAATAACGTCTGTGTTGCAAAACATGCTTTCCCCCAAACAATATGAAGCCTGCTACACCAGTGGCTGACCCTCCTTTCTCCCTTAGAAAACAGCCGGCATTCCTTGGGGGGGGCGGATCCCTAGCCACCCCCTCGGGGACTGTTGCATCACTCCCCCATGAAGAAACATACCACGTTCATTTTTGTGTGTGCGTGTGCATGTGTGGGCAGGGCAGCTGTCACTTTGGAATGCGGCTTGATGATGATAGGGGCCTACTCACTGTGTTTAATGAAACTGTCTAAATAATGTGGCAAAAAAATCTGCTGAACAAAATCAAAGGGGAATCATCATTCTCTGCCAAATGTGATGTATGGTATGGTAACCAAAGGCCTATAACAATAGAGCAGTGAAAACTAAGAGGACAAAACGGTATTGGTAGAGCATTTTCATGTTAATATTGAGAACCAGTGTGGTGTAGTGGTTAGAGTGTCAGATTAGGATCTGGGGGACCTAAGTTTGAATCTCTCTACTCTTAGGTTCACCATTAGGGAGAAAGACAGCATATAAATGTAGCATATAAATAAAACTGAAAAAATTAATTTTAATTATTTGGTAAATGTCATTTTTTTACTGGACCATGTTCTAATACTTATATGAAAAAGATGGTCTTGGTAAACAGATATATATCTACAAAGTACATCTTTGTCCAGGTCTGATAAGCCCAGACCCGGACTTGCAACCCGGGGAGGGGGGGCAGCGAGCCCACTCACTGGGGCAAGCCCCTGGGTGTTAGGGGACCTAGGGCCATCTCCAGGCATGACCAGTAACAAGGGGGGGACAGAGCCGAGTGGAGATGAGCCCAGCCTCCAGGCCTCCTCATTGTCGAGCAAGGACAATCCAGGGTCAGGAAGGGAGGAAAGGCATTCTGGGGAACTGGCCGTAATCAGACCCACCTAGAAAAGAAGAGAGACTCCTGCAGGGCAGGAGAGAGGAGAGTCTTTGGGAAAGGAGAGCCAGGTGTGTCTCGTGGGCTATTAGACAGATCCAACACCATTGGCTCAGCTGGGAGGACCAGGAAAAAGGCGGGGGGAATAAAAAGGGAATTGCTGAGGGAACATGAGAATTCACTCTGTTGGAACGGAACAAGCAGGCCTGAGCCAGGGAGAGAGAGAGAGACCCATGCCATGGAGCCTTCCCAAGAGACTCTGAGACAGGGAGCCTGGTGAAACTCAACCACCCTCTCAGAGAAATATGATTTCCCCAGCCAGCAACACACCTGGTTCCCCACTCTGAAGGTCCTCTCAACTCCAAAGGGATCTGTTGAGGCTGGGTGAGTGGGCGTCAACGTGGCAGATGCGGTTCAATGTGGCCAAGTGCAAAGTAATGCACATTGGGGCTAAGAATCCCAGCTACAAATACAAGTTGATGGGGTGTGAACTGGCAGAGACTGATCAAGAGAGAGATCTTGGGGTCATGATAGATAACTCACTGAAAGTGTCAAGACAGTGTGCGTTTGCAATAAAAAAGGCCAATGCCATGCTGGGAATTATTAGGAAGGGAATTGAAAACAAATCAGCCAGTATCATAATGCCCCTGTATAAATCGATGGTGCGGTCTCATTTGGAGTACTGTGTGCAGTTCTGGTCGCCGCACCTCAAAAAGGATATTATAGCTTTAGAGAAGGTGCAGAGAAGGGCAACTAGAATGATTAAAGGGCTGGAGCACTTTCCCTATGAAGAAAGGTTGAAACGCTTGGGACTCTTTAGCTTGGAGAAACGTCGACTGAGGGGTGACATGATAGAGGTTTACAAGATAATGCATGGAATGGAGAAAGTAGAGAAAGAAGTACTTTTCTCCCTTTCTCACAATACAAGAACTCGTGGGCATTCGATGAAATTGCTGAGCAGGACAGGTTTAAAACGGATAAAAGGAAGTACTTCTTCACCCAAAGGGTGATTAACATGTGGAATTCACTGCCACAGGAGGTGGTGGCGGCCACAAGTATAGCCACCTTCAAGAGGGGTTTAGATAAAAATATGGAGCACAGGTCCATCAGTGGCTATTAGCCACAGTGTATGTGTGTATATAACATTTTTTGCCACTGTGTGACACAGAGTGTTGGACTTGATGGGCCGTTGGCCTGATCCAACATTGGCTTCTCCTATGTTCTTATGTTCTTATGATGAGGGAAGCAAGGGCAGTGAGGAAGCTGACAATCTTCTAATAGTGAAGTCAGCCATATTTTTGGATATTTAAATCTGGTGACTGGAGTGGTGAAGGGGCAAGACAAAATGGCTTTGTGATGTCATTTAAACAAAACCCAGGTTGAAGAAAGAAAGAAAGAAAGAAGAAAAGAAAGAAAGAAAGAAAGAAAGAAAGAAAGAAGAAAGAAGAAAGAAAGAAAGAAGGAAGGAAGAAGGAAGGAAGGAAGGAAGGAAGGAAGGAAGGAAGGAAGGAAGAGGAAGAAGAAAGAAAGAAAGAAAGAAAGAAGAAGAAAGAAGAAAGAAAGAAAGAAAGAAAGAAAAGAAAGAAAGAAAGAAAGAAAGAAAAGAAAGAAAGAAAGAAAGAAAGAAAGAAAGAAAGAAAGATGTTTTAAAACTCTGAAAATGATAAAGGGAACCCTTGTAGCTTTAAAAATGGATTCCCTTAGGGGGTGTTTGCTAGGCAACCACAGTATTCCAGTCTGCAGTTTCTGTTAGTAAAAAGGCAAAGGGAGGGAGCAGGGCCCTTTCTAGGACAATTTTTCCCAAGAGGAAACAGATATCTACAGTTCAGTTGCAATTCTGCGGGATCTTCAGGGCCCACCCGGAGGTTGGAAATCCTAGGCCTGGAAGCAACCTTGTGGGCAACTCAGTTAGGCCTGGTTGCTTGCTACTGTTTAACAATAGCCACCCTATGAAATCCTGTGTGATTCAGCAGCTAAAGCTTCAGAGTATTATCTGGGAACCCAGATTCAAATCCCCATCTTGTGGTGGAAGCTCTGGGTGATCTTGGACCAGTCACATACTTTCAGCCTAACATATCACAGTGTTATTGTATGGATAAAAAGGAGGAGAGGGAAAATATGTAAGTGGCTTTGGTCTTCTAGTGATAAGCCGTAATTATGAAACCAAGTTTTAATCCTCTGGCAGGTGACTGTAGGTCCCTCCCCCTTTCTCTGAGCAGCCGGCAGCTAGTGATGTTGAGATGGAAAGTTATTTTGGTTCCTTCTCCTTTTTTTCTTCTGTAGAAAATTTCAATCCACAGCTCCTACACATGGAGATCATGTAGATTTTGTCCTGTAGTAGATCATTTCCATCTATACATGGGTTTTGTTTAAATGACATCACAAAGCCATTAGCAAAGAACTATTTTATTGGTTCTTCAGTCATCGGACCAGGGCCAGAATTCTTTAAAACTGTCCTCTTTTTCCTGGTTGATGGGATGTTAAGTATAGCTATTTGCATGACTCAGTTAGGTCTGGCTGCTTGCTACTGTTCAACAGTAGCCACCCTATGAAATCCTGTGTGGTACAGCTTGGGGGGGGGATCATTTATTATTTTTGACTGCACTATTGCTTTTCAATTTCTGTCATCATCTTAATAAAAATTTTCTTAAATATTTTAATTTGTGTCTCAGTGACTGTGATTTAACCTTGTCATTCAGGAATCTGATGTGGCCATATGCTACCAAAGTTTGATGATTGCTGCCTTCCTTTGTCTTGCAGCCCTGTGTTGAGCCAAAAGGTGGAACAGGCCTGCTTGATCTAGAAGCTGCAGTACAGATCCCCACTGTGAAGAACGTTTAAGTAAATAAAGAGTAAATATAACTAAGGATGGGAGGCAGATAAAGATAGGTTGGTGAATAGCTGAGAATTAGAGAACAAGGCAGGGAAAGTTACTATATGGGGGTTGCTGGGGAAGGGAAAGAGGAAAGAGTGTGTGGAAGAGGATACAGAAGAAAATGAGGTGCTACCCCACAAGTCCATGAGGGTTCCCTACCATGGAAGTGGGCCTGGTCCAATGGCCAGCAACATAAAACTGGGCCATAGTTTTCCTAGGTAGAGGCTACTAGGATGGGGCAGGAAGGAAAACTTCAGACAGAGAAGCAGATAAAGGTAATTTGGCAAAATTATTTAAGAGGCTTTAAGCCACAAACTAGACTTGAGTCTCCATCCAAAGGATCATGTTTAGTTGTACTGTTTGGAGCAGAGGTCCCCAACCACTGGGCTGCGGACCGGTCCCAGGCTGTGGCCTGACAGCAACTGGGCCACACCAACTCTTTCACCCACCTAGGTGGATGAAAGAGGCAGTGCAGCCTTGCTCCGAACCTAGCAGGGGAGCCAGCCTCGGAGTGATGCAGAGAAGCCCCATTGTCCTTTTTGCCTGCCCGAGACCCAGACGGATGAAAGAGGTGGTGCAACCTTGCTCTAAAGCTGCCTCCCTTTGCAGGGGAGGAAGCCTCAGAGTAAGGCCACACCACCTTTTTCATCTGCCCAGTCCTAAGCTGTTGTAAGGGGCAGTGTGGCAATGACCTTCTCCAACCCCTCATTTAAAGACCCCCCCACCTGATAGGTGAGGGTCTTTAAATGGGAGGGGGAGGCAGATCGGTTGCTTCTGTCCCTCACCGCCTAGTGGAGAGGTAGCAGAAGCAGCCCCAGGTTTCACCCCCATTAACAGAACTTCGTGGGGGGCAGGGACAGGGGCATGGGTGGGGTGGCCTGGAGCAGCAAAACCCCCAGCACTGCCCCCCCCCCCGGTCCCTGGAAAAATTGTCTTACAGGAATCCAGTCCCTGGTGCCAAAAAGGTTGGGAACTGCTGTTTTAGGGGAAGGGCAATTTTATCCCTTTCTAATTGGTGTTACTATCTATCAACAACACTTCACTATAACCTGGTTTAAGCATTGTTTCATTGGCCCTCACCTAGCCCATTACTTGTTCAGAACATTCACTACCTCACCTGAGTTGTCAAAAAGAAACAGAATTCTGTATCATCAGCATCTTAATGAATTTTCAGTTCAAGTATATGAACTCCCATTACAATATTTCATATTTTAGAGTCTGTTAAAGAATTCTGCATGTCTTATAGTAGTTTTATAATTATGAGCTTATGTATGTTTGCCAAATTTTAGAAATGTTTTGTTCTTGCCTGAACCTCTCCAATTGATCTTTTTTCTTTTTTTCTTTTTTAACCTCTATTCCCTTAGCAACATTATTTCAGTCAAGGGTTGGTGCCATGCTATCTCTCAGAGAAGAGTTTTATGGTTTGTTTTTCTTTTTGAAATATAGAATGTATTCTAAACAAAGAATAGAGAGATAATTTTTTGGGAACAGAATTGATGAACTTTCTTCAGAATTCTAGATTTTTACCTACTTTATCCTATAAAGGAAAAACTCTGTATCTTGTCCAGGGTGCTTACATGATCTGCTCTTGCAGGCATCAGGATAATCATCCTTAATAAAGACTGTATGATCTGTGAGAATTCCTCTCCTCTGGAGAAGTTCTCAGAATTGTGGGGGCTGCCTATTCTAAACTCACCCATAATGGAGGTCCCATCAAGATCTAGGGTTATTACATTGGCAATCAACAAAAGCAAGACATAGGTGGTGGACATAGAGGGACTGCCAGCTGAGGTGAATGTTTCTCCCTTCTCCTATCCTCTCCCACTTCAGACTCCTGAAATGTGCACAATAAATTTAAGTCCTGCCCTTTTGAACCTTGATTTAGATTTCGTCACAAGGTCTATTATATAGTTCTTGATTTTTAGATTTCAGGTTCAAATTTTAAATATGGTTATCCATGATGTCATTTTATGTATTTTATTTTATTCTCCTTCTGCTATTTAATATTATCTAGATTTTAGTTAAATTTTCAATTTCTGTTTCTGTTTTAACCAGACTCCTGAAAGTTTTTGCATCTTCCTAAATTTAGTGGCAAATCTGCAATGCTAATAGAGCAGACAGCCTATGGGATGGTATTTATAAACTGGGTTTTGGAGTGTGTGCTTGCATGATAGATGGTGTTTGGCTGAGACCACACACATTAAGTAATCCACTTTCAATCCATTTTCAGTGCACTTTCCAACTGGATTTTACTATGTGAACTGCCAAAACCCAGTTGGAAAGTGTGTTGCAAGTGGATAGAAAGTGGCCCTGACCTGGATAGCCCAGGCAAGCCCGATCTCATATCTTGGAAGTTAAGCAGATTGACTGTGGTTAGTACTTGGATAGGAGACTTCCTTGAAATACCCAGTCAAAAGGACAGGGGCAGGTTCTATTCAGCCACCCCCAGTTGGGGTCAATCAATAGAGGTTAACATGACTTCCAGGTACAATCACGCACACACACACACTAAAAAAAAAAAGAAAAGTGGATAGAAAATGGATTATTTAGAAGAAGAGAAGGAAGAGGAGAACAAGATTGGATTTATACCCTGTCCTTCACTCAGAGTAGTTTACAATCTCTTTTTCCTTCCTCTCCTGACAACAGACAGCCTGTGAGGTAGGTGAGGCTGAGAGAGCTCTTTCAAGAACTGCACTTGAGAGAACAGCTCTGAGAGAACTTGTCACTGACCTAAGGTCATTCAGCAAATGCACATGGAGTAGAGTTGCCAGCATCCAGGTGATCTCTAGATGGCAGAGATCAGCTCCCCTGGAGAAAATGGCTGCTTTGAAGGGGGACTCTATGGCATTGTATCATGCTGAGGCTCCTCCCCTCCCCAAACCCTGTCCTCTTCTGAATCCACCTCCAAAGTCCCCAGGTATTTTCCAACACAGACCTGGCAATCTTAAATTGTGGAGGAGTGGGGAATCAAAATCAGTTCTGTCAGAGTATAATCCATGCATTAACCACTACATCAGATTGACTCTAGATTAGACCAGGTGTTATAAACATACACACACTTCAACCTTTTTTTAAATTTGTATCTATTTTTGAAGACTTGAGAGGGAATGTTTGAAACTGCATTTGCAATGAGAGAGAAAAAGAAAGATTGTGCATATGCATGTTTATCCCTGGTCTAATCCAGATTTATATACGATCTATCAATCCATGCCTAATTTTTGAGAAAATCTGCTTTAATCTGCTGCAATACTCCAATGCCCCCCTACTTCTGTTTTTACATTAATCTGCCACACCACCTTCTCTTGATCCTCATGCCTTTTTCTCTAATTTACATAAATGTGTTCCTGCTTGGGTAAAGGACTTGTGAGCCCGAACAAGCACAACCCAGCATTCCCTTTCCAACCATGTTCTCCTGTATCTGTTGTCTGATGGGCATGCAGTCTGCCCGGGGTGGGGTGGGGGGGATAGTGGGTCAAAAGCTAAAATCATAGTCAGAAATATGCACTAGTCCCCACACAACCTCTCAATGTATATCCACGGGGTTATGTTCCTTGTCAACAATTGCAATTTGATTTTGTTGAACTGCCATCATATTGCAGGTTTACACCAGCTGACTCCTCTTTTTTTTTTTAAATCTTATTTGGAAGGCTTTTGCCAACAGGGAATGAGATACCCCACAGAAATACTATTTCAGTATTCTAAACTAATATGACTAAGCATGTATTACAACTGAGGAGAATATGAAAAGTGTTGTATTATCAGGTTTTAGAACCTCAGACTGTTCCCACAGACATTGCATGCCATGACATCCACCCTGGAGACTATGCCTGGGTGAAGGTGTACAGGAAGAAATCTGCCTTGGAGCCCAAGTGGGAAGGTCGATACCAAGTCCTGTGTGTCACCAATATGGCCATATGAGTAGCGAAGGAAGTTCCAGAAGAAGAAGACTACAGATTTATACCCCACCCTTCTCTCTAAATCAGAGACTCTGAGTGACTTACAATCTCCTATATATTCTTCCCCCACAACAGACATTTTGTGAGGTGGGTGGGGCTGAGAGGGCTCTCACAGCAACTGCCCTTTCAGGGACAACTCTTGCAATAGCTATGGCTAACCCAAGACCATTCCAGCAGTTGTAAGTGGAGGAATGGGGAATCAAATCCAGTTCTCCCAGATAAGAGTCTGCACACTTAACCACTACACCAAACTGGCTCTCACTACACCAAACTGAATCCACACTTCCCTGGCACAGAACCAACACTCAAGGTGAATGCAGGAATGGGATGCTGCAACATGCAAAATGGAGCAACCTGATCCAGAGCGATGTAATCCTCTATCTACACTCTGAGATAGTATCCCAGCAAAAAGGGCTATTTCATGTACAACTGTTGTGTAGCAGGGAAAGTCCTACGTTGTCCAATTAATAGTAAATCATACTCACAAACGAGGTCTGAGGCAAGGTCAGGAAAACAGCTTCTTTATTTAACGTGCATAAGCGCTCTATACACGGGCTCCAGACCCGAGGGTCTGAGCAATGATCACAGTTACCTGCCATCCCTTATAGGGGGCCTCCGCCCACTCACTACCTACTCACTACCTTAAAACATCCATGTTCTCCAGTCCCCTGGGAGGATGCCCACGTCATACTTCAATCACAATTCCGGTTGTTTTTCAGCTCTCTGGGCCCCTCTTGGAGCCTCAACTGGCCCCTTATTTCCATATATAGAAGCATTCTACACACACCCACACATACCTTCTTGCTCCACTTCTAGCACCTGTCATAGTTCCTCTTAGGCTTTTTCCTACTGTTTTCAGCCTGTGGTTTAGAAAGGTCAATGACCCTTCACAGTTCCCTTTCCCTCTCTGCAAGCTAACACTCCCTTGCTACACACTGCTATAGAAGATTATTTCTCAAAAGCACTGTTATTTAATCCTAGCATCGCCAAGCCATACATATTGATTAGGTATTGGTATTGATTCTTGTTCTTATCGATCCACCGCTATAGTTGCAGAAACATTTTGCAAAACAGCTTACAGTAATGGAAGCATAGTGAGAGGAGGAATCCTGTTCTTGGCAGGTACATTTTAGTTTTCCCTAGTTCCTTGCTTTCAGGGTATCATAAGTTAAACATGGGCTCAACCTTACTTAGAAAATACAGCCTTAGGTTTGAAGGCCATTCCTTTGAGTGGCTGTTTGTGATCACTCACTGGAGAGGAAAAAGCACTCAAAGAAAAAGGAAAAAATGGAGAACATGATAATCAGAAAGAAGGAAAGGGATCTAGAGATCTCTTGTTTTTTAAAAAAATGGATATAGAAAGGGGAGTGTAGATGACTGAGGAAGGCAATGGCAAACCACCCCGTAAAAAGTCTGCCAAGAAAACGTTGTGATGTAACATCATCCCATGAGTTGGTAACAATTCAGTGCTTGCACAGGGGACTACCTTTACCTTTAGTGCTTTAAGAAAAATGCTTGCCCATCAACTGAAATAATCAATAAAGAAACTGGAGGCATGACAACAGGAAATGTGTGGAAACTACAGGGTGCTAGCCTGGAAAGGGATGCAGCTGCTGAAAAGAAAAAGATGAAAGAGAAAGCAGCTGAACAAGAAAGATGAACACAATTCAGAGGACGGAGATAAAAAGAACAATCAAGCAACCAGAGACACAAACACACAAGATACAAGCACACAAATGCTCCTCAGGGCAGACATGAGATAACATCCTATGAATAAAACCAGGTTTTATTAATGAAATAGCTGATCTGCATGCTCAAATTGTTCCCTTAACTTTAGCAGCAGGTTGTACTAAAGCAGCCTACTTGCTATCAGCATACCCAGAAGCATCATAGCTCCAAGGTTGGCCCCACTACTGCTAGCTTTGTTTATCCTTGCCTGGATATTGATTGTGCTAAGAGGAGCCAAGTCTCATTCCGCTTTCCTGACATGGTGCTCAAGCAACTAAAGTTTCAGCTGCTGCTGCTGCTCAGCACTAGGGATGTGCAAAAAAAAAAAAAAATTCGGAATTACATGGATTCGGAAGTATACGGGGAAAAAAAATCGGATTCCCCGTATACTACTGAATACCGTATTCGGAATAGCCGCATATACGGTAATGCGCGGCTATTTCCGAATATACGGCCCTATTATACCCTAAGGGCCATTGAAATCAATGGCAAATAGGGTATATTTGAAGCCGCCTGGAGGGGGGGTTGAGGGAGAGCCCCCAAATTTGCAGGGGACCTGCAGGGGACTCTCCCCTCCAACCCCCCCAAGTCCCAAAAAGATTGGCCCAGGGGATCCCATTCCAGGGGCACCCAAAGAGGGTGCCCCTATTCCATCATTATACCCTATGGGCCATTGAAATCAATGGGGAGGCCGCCTGGAGGGGAGGGGGTTTGAGGGAGAGCCCCCAAATTTGCAGGGGACCTGCAGGGGATGCCCCAGCATGCAACCCCCCTGGCCCCAAAAGACGGCACCCATCTGTGGGCACCCCAAAAGGAACACTGCTCCCAATGGTGAGAAAAAACCAATTAGAGCCACTTCCGCACTGCAATTGTCGTGGGAAAAGTGGCTCTGGGGAGCAGGAGGTTTTGAGGAGAGCCCCCCAAACTGCTGTGCAGCTTCAGGGCACTGTCCCACACAAAACCCACAAGGCCAAAAAAAAAATTGGACCAGGGGGTCTAATTCCTGGGGCACCCAAAGCCAAACCTAACTTCACACCAGAGAATCTCTATAGGACCCAAATGCACTACATCCCTCTATCTAATCTATGAACCCTGCAGGCCTGGCACCAATATAAACCCAGTTGCCAACGTCACTGCCACACAAAACACAATCTGCTCAAGGTCTGCTCTGCAGAACAGGCTGCAGCAAACCCAGATGCCAGCTCTCCAGCCCTGCCCCAAACAACACGGGGAGAGCTGGCCAACCACAAAAAGCCTGCTGGTTCTGGGTCTCTCACCCAGGTGCCAGCTTCCCTGCCACAGAACACACAATCTACAGATGCCAGCTCTCCAGCCCTGCCCCAAACAACAAGGGGAGAGCTGGCCAACCACAACAAGCATGCTGCCTCTGGGTGTCTCACCCAGGTGCCAGCTTCCCTGCCCCAAACAACACAACTCTAGTCTCAAACAAGATAAGTGGTGGACCACCACACCTAGGTCTACATCATTCTGTAACACAAAGCAAGAAGCATTTTGACTTACCTTGAGTGATGGATGGTTGGCTGGTCCTGGCTCTTTCGTGTTACCCAGGGTGCACCACGAGGAGGCGAGCCAGAATTGCACCCCAAATGAGGAAGATCACTGGGAGGGCCTCAGATTATGTGAGAGGAAGGCAACCATTCCTTCTCTCTCAGCTCAGCAGTAACACACCAGCATCACTGTCCCATTAGAGGGACCTCAGCATTGGTATGGCTGCTGGCTGCCTGTCATCATCACTGGCACCTCCCTCTTTCTTCCTCCTGCCCCTGAAAAAAAACTGGGTGGGTTATGCCTGTGGGTGCTGTCGGTTACAGTTGGGGGCTGCAATGGCCCTTTCAGTATTATTAGGCATGTGTGGGTGGAGGACTGGAGAAATTTGGATCGCTTTGCAGTTTTTAAACCAGCATTTACTTTTGGTTTGGGGAGGGATGGGGGGGGGATGCACTGCCAATCAATTTGTGAGTGAGTTTTTGGGCTGTCTTTGGACTCTAGTCAGTTTTTATGGGAGGAGCGTTTTACAACCATCTTCCAAACGCGGGCCAAGAGAGGATGCAGGCACAAGTAGGTGCTCACTTCATTCAATCTCAAAGTCCATGTTTGGGGAGCCAAACAGAGGCAAGTTGACCTTCAGGAAGATCAACTGCTGAACTGTCCAGGGTTGCAGGCGATTGCGATGTGGGCAGACAATGTCGCCCATATGTGAAAAGACGCGCTCGCTCTGCACGCTCGTCGGTGGGCAGGAGAGGAATGCCTTGGCCACGGCAGAGAGGGCCGGCCAGACCCCCTCCTTCGTGACCCAGTAGTCCAAAGGAGACGCTTCCTGCAGCTCGAGGGGCTCAAAAAGATAGTCCCTCACCATCGCAGCACCCGTCTCCGCTCTCGGTGCCCTACCGCTCCTAGAGGGGCCAACGACCCGCCCGATGAATGTCACCTCAGCACTCCTTGTGGCGTGAGTCTGGTGGGAAACACTGCCTAGCTGGGGAGGCTGGGGATGAACAACAGCAGCGGAAGTCGCACTCGCAGATGAGCTGCTTCCACCCCCCTCCTCCTCAACTATCGACACTGGGCCGCCCCTGACTCTGGAACGCTCGACCTTCTGGGAGAGCTCGTCTCGCCAGCGATCGAGCTCGTTGGCCCGCTCGGTGACTGTGCCCTTAATGCGCGGGTCTAACATGGCCGCCATCATGTAGACCTTATCCTGGGTGAAAGTCTGAAAGCGGGCCTCTAGCCCAACCTGCAGCCTAACAACCAGGGCGCGCACCGCTGGAAGAACGTCCGCACGGCCTTGAGCTGGCACTAGAAACGAGGCCAGGTCCTCATGGGCCATCTGGACCATGGGGACGACCAGTGCGATGCTCGCCGTGTCAGACGAGAGCATTTCTGTGTAGGTCTTGAAGGGCCCAAGAACCTCCACAGTCTGAGAAATGACCATCCAATCCTCTTGGGTGAGACGGTTCTCATCCCGAAAGAACCTCGTCTCAGAGACAAAGGCATCCAGGGCTGCTCTCTGCTCCACCATGCGCTCCAGCATGGTGCAGGTGGAGTTCCAGCGTGTGCTGACGTCACCGAGCAGGCGGTGCCATGGCACGCCTGTCAGTGTCTGTTTCTCACGCAGCCGATACGAGTCCGTATTGCTGCGTGAGAAGTGACCCGTGATGTACCGACATTTCTGGAGCAGAAGTTGGTACTCATGGGTCGCAGCTTGATACAGACGATCCTGGTTTTTCGTCTGCCCCAACGTGTCCTTGACCACGAGGTGGAGAAGGTGGGCCACGCAAGGAAGGCATTTTAGGCCCACACGCTGGACAGCCGCCTTGATGTTTGAGCCACCATCAGTCACCACGAAGCCCTTGGCGATGTCCCCGCTGCCTACCCATCCCTCTAACTGCTGTGAGAGGATGGCTCTGAGAGTGTCCGCCGTGTGCAGCGCGTCGACTGCTTCGGCGTGCAGCAAGGCACAGCGATAGCCGGCCCGGCGGCCCTGACCCTGCCTGTCGCTACTGCCACCCCCACCCCGCACCTCACTGGGTTGCCACCAATGCACAGTCAGGGAGAGATACCCCTCGAACGCATGTTTGGAGGTCCAGATATCTGAGGTGAAATGAACAGTCCCCCCGGCAGCACGGGACAAATGCTCCTTCACCACAGATCTGGTCACCCTGAAAAGAGCTGGCACAATGGTCCTACTAAGGGTGGTTCTAGCAGGAATTTTGTAGCAGGGCGCCAGGTACTCCAGCAACCCCCGCACCCCAGGATTCTCGACAACTGAAAACGGAAGCCCATGGGCGACCAACCTGGCAAGGTGCCAGGCGATCAGCTTCCTGCCGTGCCTGATTCCCCCTCTTGGCACAGAGGTGCCCCTACCAAACATCTCAGGCAGAGATGCCTGGCGTCCCTGTTCTCCCACGGAACGCTCCTGGAGAGCGGGGGTAGTCGCGATGGGACGGACCCCCTGGCTGGGTGGTGGTGTTGTCCGCTGGGACAACACAGCACCAGCCTGCTTCTCCCCCTTAAGAAGCACCCCCAGGTGGTGCTTCCGCAGGTGATTCCACATCCCCCCCGGAGTCAGGTGGGCAAGATCCCACCCACAACTGATCCGGGCCCTGCACAGCTTGCACTGCGCATAACGTGGATCCTCCATAAGTTGGAAATGCTTCCATACTTCGGAGGTGAACAGATGCCCAAACTGACTGGCAGGTTGGGTGTCCGGAGCCACCTCCTTTGAGGTGCTCGGGGGAGACACATCGTGCCTCGGGGTGGCAGGAGGGGCTGGCCGCCGGGGGGAAGTGGGCGGAGATGGAGGCACCTCATGTGTCTCCATCTCTTCCCCCTCCACCCCATGCGGCCTCCCCTCCTGGCCATCCCCTGAAGGTCTGCTGGTGCCCGAAGGAACCGAAGAAGGGGGCTGGTCCTCCTCAACCAGCTTCTCCTCCAGCTCCTGCACGACACTCTCCACCCTCCTTGGGGTGATCGTTTTGGACAGAAAACTGTCCCCAAAGCTCATCTCCAAGGAGGGCTGCTCTTGCTGCCCCTCCTCCGGCTGCTGAGGCCAAGCGACATCAGCTGGAGGAGTGACTGCCCGAGCAGCAGACCCCTGCGCAGTGCCAGCACCTAATGGCACCTTTGCTGAGGGTGCCCCAGCAGCAGCCTTGATGAAGGGCCCAAGGCGGGCCTTCTTCTTCATCACACTCCGGCCAGAGGTCGGAGTGCTGGAAAGCGGCTGTGGAGTGGCCCCACGCACAGGTGGGGGGGAGACCTGGGTCCTCCCCCTCCCCTCCACACCTCTAGTCTTCTCCTTGGCCTTGCCCCCAGGGCCCCTCTTCTGCTGCCTGTCACTCATGTCACCCTTGGCCAGTCTCACAGAACCTGAACTGAGAGTGGGGTTTTTTACAAACCTAACTCTCTGCACTGTACCCTGAACCAACAGGTGCCCTGACTTCTTTTTAAAAATCCTCGCACCAAAGCTTGTTTATTTGTTTTTTTGCTCCCTAACCTGTCCTTCTTTGGGTTGGGGTAGTAGTTGTCTGGTAAAGTTTAGGAGACTAGGTGATCCTGCCTCTACCTGGCTGCAGTTTTTAAAAGGCTACCTTGAGATGAAGGCAATCCTTGTTATATCCTCCTAGTTAAACTTCTAACTAGATCCTGGGACAAACCTGATTTCCTTGCAAACTAGAAATCAGGTGTCCCCTATAACGTGAGAGAAGCTGTGGTTTACCCTGTGGAAATCTAAGGATGCACCAGCTTTCAGTGGCTGAAAGCCAGATGCACCGCTGCTGCAACCCTAGTCTCTTTAAAAGGGAGCCTGATGTGGCCTAGTAGTCACGCTGCCTTTTATGAGAAACCTAAAAACTTTTTAAAGCACCCCTATCTGGCCTACTTGAATTGTGAAAGGAGATAAAGCCCTAAACTGGATTAATGTTGTTTTAAATTTCAAAAAAAACACAATCCCTAAAAACACCCTTATTAGTTGGGCAGCCTATTTAGTGGCCCTAGCCAAACCGAGAGCACACTCAGATTCCAAAAATCACTCTATAACAACAAGAAAGTGACCCAGCCCACACACACCCTCGCCAACCCCCACACCAACCAGAGGTAATTTTAAAAAACCAAAACAAAACCAGCAGAATCACAAAAGGCCAAGCAAACCAACTCAAGTGTTTAAAAAGTGGCCTTTCACCAATAAGAAAAATTAAGCCAAATCAGTCAACAACACCCCCCCAGCCCCCCCCCCAACCCCAAACCAAGAAAAGTGACAACAGGAAAAAAAGGCCAAGCAAAGCAACTCGAGATTTTAAAAAGTGGCCTTTCACCAATAAGAAAAATTAAGCCAAATCAGTCAACAACACCCCCCCAGGCCCTCCCACCCCCAAACCAAGAAAAGTGACAACAGGAAAAGAAGGCCAAGCAAAGCAACTCAAGATTTTAAAAAGTGGCCTTTCACCAATAAGAAAACTCAGGCCAAATCAGTCAACAACAACACCCCCACCCCTAAAACCAGAACCAGAAAAGGGGGACAAAAGTGGCCTTTTAAACAATGAAAATTAGGCTAAACAGCACCCCCCCCCCCAATAACCTGAAGATAAAGGTAACACAGCAGCAACACAACACAGCAGCAACAAATCAAACAATGAAACAGTTAAAAACTCAACTTTTAATAATACAGGAACTCCCCCCCCCCCCCCAAAAAAACCCCTTCACCCTAACCCCAAGAAATCCAAGCCACCCAAATCAGGAGAAGTAAAAGGACACTGCACTTTAAAAAGTCCTCTCACTAAATTAAGATATGGGCAAATTAGCAAACCCCCCCCACCCCAGGCCCCCACCCCCAGCAGAACCTAACCCCAACCCCAAATAGGCTACCCTACCCACCCAGTACTCACCCACCCAAATCTGGACAAGTAAAGGGACTCTAGTCCTTTTACCAACAAAAACTAAAACAAGAACCCCAAAACTGTCTTACCTTGTCTTCTCTGAGTCCAGGGAGGTCTCTGGTAAGGCAGTGAGAGAGCAGCAGGCAGGAGCTGAAGCCAAGGGCCAGCCACCAGCAGCAGCACAATCTCTCTCACACCAACCCACATACACCAACACAGCAATGGAGGAGTCCAGCAGGAAGACTCCTTAAAAAGGTTCTCTGGCCCTACAGAGAGCAATTTCAAAAAATAGCACTGCTCTCTGATTGGCTAGACAACATTGCTTACTTGGATACCCAAGTAAGCAAAAGATCAAAATAACAACAATGTAGCTGATGGCTGGGCCATCAGCTACACAACAGCCCTGCAAAGCATGCATTTGCAATGCATTTTGCAAATGCATGCTTTGGATTGGCTGCTGGGGCTCTTCTTCCCCCTCCCCCCCTCCCTGATCCCAGGGAGGCTATAGGAGAGGCGGGAAGAGGCCACTAAAGGTGGGAAAGTAAGCAAGCAGCTCCATTGAGGCTGCAGAAGCTACTTCCCACCTTTTCTATTGACAGCCGTACTGTATACTTCCGAATAGCTATTCGGAAGCATACGGCGAGCCGTATTTGGGAGCCGCATAATGGGCGGCAATGGCATTCGGCTACGGCCTATTCCGAATACAGCCGAATCAGTGTTGATTCGGCTGTATATACGGTTCGGCCGAACCGAATGCACATCCCTACTCAGCACCTAAGGCAACCCTTGCCTTAGGTGTTCACTGCTAATCTCTATCCATATTCTAGCAATCCACACAGTTTCTGCCTTCTGAGCCAGTTTGGTGTAGTGGTTAAGTGTGCGGACTCTTATCTGGGAGAACCAGGTTTGATTCCCCACTCCTCCACTTGCACCTGCTGGAATGGCCTTGGGTCAGGTATAGCTCTGGCAGAGGTTGTCCTTGAAAGGGCAGCTGCTGTGAGAGCCCTCTCCAGCCCCACCCACCTCACAGGGTGTCTGTTGTGAGGGGAGAAGACATAGGAGATTGTAAGCCGCTCTGAGTCTCTGATTCAGGGA
This sequence comes from Heteronotia binoei, assembly GCF_032191835.1. Classification (NCBI taxonomy): domain Eukaryota; kingdom Metazoa; phylum Chordata; class Lepidosauria; order Squamata; family Gekkonidae; genus Heteronotia; species Heteronotia binoei. The sequence goes on along the minus strand of NC_083225.1, from coordinate 77,622,843 downwards.
GAAGGGCGGGATATAAATCTGCAATTCTTCTTCTTCTTCTTCTTCTTCTTCTTCTTCTTCTTCTTCTTCTTCTTCTTCTTCTTCTTCTTCTTCTTCTTCTTCTTCTTCTTCTTCTTCTTCTTCTTCTTCTCCTCTATTTATGGCCCAACAGTTATAATACATAGCCTAATTATAACTGCACACACTATGATGATCCTCCACACAAGCTACTTTGAGGAAATCCCCCCCCCACAAATTCCTAAAAATGATGACTAGCTACTCCCATGTATGGTAAATCTACAGATTGGTAGATGAATGAGTCAGAAATATGGTGTAAACACCTACATCATTTAATCAATGCCAGTTTACAAGCATCTCCTTTTTACAGCTTACTAGTGATGCCTCGGGCCACATTGGAAATAGAGAGGCTGTCACAATATCTCTGGCACCATCAGAGCCAATAATGAATTTGTGTGGTGGAATAGTCCTGATCTGACCTGCAGGTCCTGTTCCACCTTGCTCTCCAAGTTTTTCCAACACCTAGAGAGAGTTTGCTATCTCTTTCTGCTTAAGCACAGACACCATTTGGCCTTTGTTGAAATTGCCCACTGGGATAGTAAGGACTTCCAGCATCCCTTCCAAGATCTGAGATCTTGCCTCTGTGTCTCATGCTACCCAGTGTCTGGTCACCACAGGGACAGCTTACTTTCTTGTACACCACTGGGGGAGTAGTCACTTGCCAGCTGATTGCCCTTCCCTTCCTCCTGGTACAGCTTTTAAAATAGCATGCCCAAGATGTAGAGGTACATGTGGCACAGAGACCTACTACCAGGATCAAAAGTTATGAAGTATTTATTTTAAAGGAAATGTTCAAAAGCATACTCTTAGCACAGCATCAGTATGAGCAAATGATTTGAAAGAAAAAGGTAAAATTCAATTCCGTTGTCCTCCCTCTATACATGCCCTATCAGACATTAAATATAAGGCAGCTTAGAAAGTTACAGATGTTTTACAGGGGTTCCATTACCCTCAAGTCTGTTTTACATGTGCAGGCCGGCACATGACAATGGCTGCCTCCCACAGACCTCAGTAAAGAGTTCTGTCTGCCTTAATGAAATCAGCACATAAGAGCCCTTCCTCTTTGCTGTCAGGAATTTTATCATTTCTCCTTTCACTGACCAGGTCAGGCCAGGTCAAGCAATCTCTTCCTGACGTCTCCTGGAGCTGTTCTTGAAGTCTTTCTAATACTTCATTCCCCACAGCCTCTGTTCCTGGCTTGGGATGTGAGAACTGGACCATCACATTTTCTCAAGCTAGACCTATTAGCATTTCTAAGAAGGTGGCTGAGCTGGGATTGGAAAGAATTCGAATTTACTTCCCCACCCCATTATACCTTTTTTCTGCCCTGAGAATTTAAAAAAACCCTCATTGAAAAGGCTAGCCTCCAAAGAAAAAAAATGTATTTCTCAGAGTAAGCTGAGCAGTACATTGCCTGTTGGTTTTCTGGGAGCAGGAAAAGAAAGATTGTGGTTGCTAGATGCCTGCAATTTTGCACCTCTAGCAACCTAATAGATCAAGCAGATCTACATTTAGATTGTGAGCCAAACTTATTTTTAAATACTCCATTGTGTATTGATAGTCTGAGGAAACACTATTATTATGACAAAACATACCCACATTAACTATGTCAATGACATTGCATGGCAGGTTATATAAACTGCTGATATTGCTCTGTCATCTTTGCATGAGGGCTCAGGAAAACTAGTTGGGTGAATTATGGCTTCAGAATGTTCCATTCAAGGACTAATGATTTTAATGATATTTTGACGCTCTGGTTATTGAGTCAATGGTGATGCCTTCTACTGAAGAGTAATGAGGTCAATGGTGAGGGTGCTGCAGGGTAATCTTAACTTTTAGAAAGGAAAAAGAGTAGAAGTTTGCAGCTCATTGTTGTAGCAAAATACTACATTTTTAAAAAAGGAATTATACTATTAGTTTTAGAAGGGAAGCCACCATCCATCCGTGCTCCAGAAAAACATGTAGCAGAATTTGGCTAAAATTAAACACTTGTAGATTGCATTAATTTCGATTGTAAGAGTAAAGACATTTTCAGTTCTAGAAAATTCTTTAACAGAGCTTATCTTTGGCTGGTTCATGTCCACAATCATTTTGGTTCATAAGAATGAACAGTAAAGTTGCTAGGCCCTGGAAGCAACCTTAATAAATAGTATTGGCCTCCTTTCAAAGAAAAAAAGTAAAGGAACCATTTTAAGTGGAGTGTGGCAATAGTAGTACCTAGCTGAAGAGATTTGTTCCTTAGAACACAATAATTGGAACTGCTGGAATATCTTTTGCAATAGAGGCATACCTACCAAAAGGTAGAACAGAGGAGCAGGCCAAGGAATTGGCTGTGTTACACCTCAACTAACTTTTTATCGGGGAATCCTAATATTTCTTAGCTCAAAATGGTGAGTCTATGAGAGGTGAGGTGAGCAAGGATCTCTGTCAATGTTTATGGAGATAGACCACTGAAAATCCTTTGGTTAATTATGGATTTTATTGTAAGTATAGGTTTTCAAATAGTTACATCCCAATCAAACAATTTCAAGCATAAAAGAAGAATACAGTGGTTAGCTGAATAAGTATGGATGGGGTAGGTGATACAATACCTAGATCTTGCAGAGTAGGCTTGTCAGGGGAAACACAAAGCCTCTGGAGGGAGATTTCTCTTGAGAAGAAGGGGGGGTGAGGGTAGAAAGGGATGGAGGGAGGAGAGGATGGAGGAATTCCCTATCTCCTTTTTTTCTCTTTTCCTTTTCTCTAATCCTGACAAGTGGGATTGTCTGTTTTCTAGGGTAAATTACGTCACATCAAGCAATTCAATTACCCAATGAGGAAGCAGAGTGGAAAATCAGTGAAAAATCAGTGGAAAATGGAATGTCAATCCAATCAATGGAAAATCAGTGTGTCATATGTGGAATATCCAGTCAGAGATCATTGTGTCATAAATTCATACCCCAATAGAGGAATTTTAATTACACTGGCCAAATGACTTTTTATGGCCCTGTTTTTCCAAACTGATTCCTTTGAAGCTCCCAAAAAGTGATAGATTTTTCTCTCAGTGTCAAACATGGATAGGCATCCATCAAGTGTTCAGGAGATTGGTTGACTTTGATAGCTTTAGCAATAATTAAAGAAAAATAGAAACTTTGTTAAAAGTCAGATTCCCTGACAGAAATGTGAGACCAGTTTACAGGTATACCACACATTCACAACAAGATGACCACTTAACCTTTAGCCTTTGTGTTTTTGCTGTCTTGCCCTGAAGAATAACAGAACATATATATATATATATATATATATATATATATATATATATATATATATATATATATATATATATATATACAAGCCATTTATTTGTGTCGCAGGAGTCCTGGTAACCCTTATTTTTTATGTTTTGATAACAGGACTTAAAAGGTTGCCAAAAGAAGTGAAGGAACTTTTACAGCTCTGCCCACCATGTGTCCCTCTCTGGGCCTGGAATTCTTCATTTCCAGGAGCAGAAAGATGGATGCTTCTTAAGTTTTCAGCATTGGCCACCATGTCTATCCAGCCTGTGAACCAGACTTGACATCATTCCAGCCTGCCTGAGGCCTAAAAGGAACTGGATTTTTCTCCCTTATGTGCAAGAAAGACCATTCCAATTCAAATGGGCATTGCTGTGTCATATTAATATTTTAGGGTTACATTGCAATATCACATTCCAGGGGTGCATGGCTTGGGAATCAGTACAGGGGTGTCTTTCTGCAACTGTTGGAATATCGTTTGCAATAGAGGCATATCTACCAAAAGGTAGAACAGAGGAGCAGGCCAAGGAATTGGCTGAAGAATTGCAAGCAAGAGTAAGCAAGCAAACAAATCAAGAGTAAGTTTTAAAGTATTATAAGATGGCAAAAAGGGAGAAGGTTTAGCAGTTCCAAACATAAAAGTATACTACCAAGCAGGGTTGGTTTGAATTGCTGGCTGGAGAAAAGACCCAAAACAAAGACTAGTAAAACTTGAATCAGTGGCTTACACAATTACTTATGAATTAAGAAATCAACTGAAACATTTGTAACACAAGAAAAAAGGCCATATAATCAAAGACAGACAGTTAAGAAGATGGTTCACATGTTGGAATCTACTGAACCCTCCAAATTGTTCACTTTTGTCACCAAAACAGGCCTACCATGTTAAAAATACTAGAATAAAAATCACTTTCTAATGTACAGTACCGTGATCAGTTCTCAGGGAGGGCTGAATCAAGTCATGGATTGCACGTTAAGTACCTCATCACCCTTTTAACTGCAGTCCTATTCTTTGTTGTGGGTGTGCTAACCCTTTTGGATAATATACTTATAGCTGTTGCAATGTCAGGTCTTCTTGTCATCACTAAGTATAGAAGCTTGCCTATGGAAGCTTGCTCTGTAGTTATTGTTGTCTGACAATGGTTCATCAGGTACTTTTTCTTTGTAGAAGCCTGATTCCATTGTTGTGGGCACTTGATTAACACCTTGCAGGCTCAGGATTCTCAATAGTTCCAGTATCTTCTGCTTTTGCTAAGAAGATAACTTCTATCTGATTCCTGTTCAATTTGGATTCCCAAGTAAAAGTTAACATTGCCTAGGTGTTTGATTTAATCTCAGTACAGTTGTTTTTTAAAAAAATTTTCTTCGCAAATAATCAGCTCATCAACATAGGTCAGAATAAATGTCCATTTTAGACAGGAGTCAGTTTTGCCTTGTCTGAAGCCCTGATTGAGTAGTGTCTTGGTCAACTTATCCCACCATATTTAATGTCTAAGTGTTCCATTTGCATGTTTCTTGAAGCTGCAATGCTCAGGAGTGGGGATGGGCAAGAACCAAGAAACAAGCATGAACTGGGCCAGTTTGTGGTTTGTTTAAAACTGGTTCATTTGGTCACGTATTTCCTGAACCAAAAAAAGAACCACTTTTTTTCCATGGTGGTTTATTTGGTTTGTTTTTGCAGTTCATTCTTCAGACAGCCTGGCACCAATTCAATCAATTTCTAGGCAATGCTGGGGGTGGACTTGTGAAGAACCTAAAAAAACACCCAAAGCAGTTGTCCATAGCTTGATTGGCAACTCTGGGAGCCAAACACAGGGTTCCCATTGTGCTGTATGGGAACAAATTATATACCAGTATACCACACAGTGACTCAGTCGCTTTCACTTTGCAGCATGAAGAAAGAAGAGTTCAGTTGTTGTTTGCTGCACGGCTGATTTAGGGGAAGCTTTGAGGGATTCCTCTCCTCCCACACACAGTGGGGCAATTTTAAAAACACATTTCCTGGCTGCGAAGGTTTTCCTTGCCATGATTTCAGGGACTTAGCCTGAAGCTAGAGCTGAGCTTTCCTGGAGATACCTGCTTTGGGGGGCTATAACTTGGACATCCCAAATCCAAATCTTTGCCAAACTTGGAGGACTGGTGGAAGAGAGTCTGTTGAAGTCTGTTGAAAACTTCCTGTGAGTTTGACATCTCTAATTCACAAGGGGAATGTTCTACCACCTCCTGAACTAAATGAACCAAATGAATCATGAACCAGTTCAGGAAACAAAACAAACCATGAACTAACATGAACCACCAGTTTGGGCAATTCAATGAACCATGAACCAACATGAAGCACCATTTTCCTGATTCATGCCCATCCCTACTCAGGAGCATCCTAATTCTGGGATACTGTACAACTCTTGTAAATGTTTGGTCACTGGTTTGGCTTTTGTAGCTCTCAGTGTCGTCAAGTGTACACTGCTTAACCTTAAAGACTCACTTATTCTCAATGGCACTGTTGCCATTAGGTAGTTCAGTGAAAGTCTACAAGTTATTATGCAGTGTTTTATATTTCTTCTTGCATTGCTTTCCTCCACTAGCTTGCTTCTGGTTCAGGCATGTGCTGTAATTCAGCCCATGATGTTGGTTCATGTGATAGCAAAGCTCTTGTGAGGTGGGTTAGTTTCTCAGCTAGAACTCCCTTATTGGCCTGTGGTGAGCATCTGAGGTCTAGGGCCTTGTCTGCCTCTGTGATGGTCTTCTGCTCCTCTGGCTCATCTTCTGGTTTAGAAACTTCCACCTTAACCTCTTCTTCTGGTTGACCATCTGTTGTGTCTGCATATTGATTCCATCCACTGGCTCTGGACAATACAGCAGCAGTTGGTTGTTGTCACCTTCTCCCTCTGGACAGTCATCTGTTGCAGCCATCTGGTCATTCTTTGGTCACTCATAAAACTGCACCATTCTGCTTGTAGTAATTTAGGCAGTGTTTGGGCCTAGAATTCGGTATCCCTTGTTCTCTGCAGAATAGCATACAAAGTCATTTCCCTTGGCTCTGGGTTCTAGTTTGGATCTCTTTTCTCTTGTTCTATGGGTATAGGCCTCATCTCCTGGGCAGAATGTGCTCACTCTGGCCTGCAGACCCCATTCCACCCTGCTTTCCTTGGGGTTTCCCAAATCCCTGGAGGGTCTTTTCCTTTTATGCTCCAGTAGCTGCCACCACCACCTGATCAATATAGGGATTTCCCACTGAGGGGATCAGGACCCTTAGCTTCCTTTCTTAACTCAGAGGCCTTACCTCTATGTCACCCGCTAGCCCAGGGCCTGGCTACCATGTGGACAGTCTACTGCTTTGTAAGTCTTTGGGAGAACAGCCAGTTGCAATCTGCTTGCCTTTCCCCTCCTGGGGCTCCCTTATAAAATAGCCTGTCTGAAACAGTGGGGGGTCTATGTGATACACAGAACTGCTTCTCACATCAACAGTTTAAAATATTTATTGAAATAAAATGTTTACAAGCATAGTTTGACACCGTACCATATTAAAACAAGAAAGAACAAAAGAAATGGGTAAGAAATTCAAATCCTCTATCCCTTCCTCTATACATATCCTATTGATGGTAACATATAGGGCAGGCTCTTTATCTTAGGTATTCTAGATCTTTAAAGATCTTCCATTACTTTAGCTTGCTCCCAGCTCTTTAAGCAAACCACATTTTCTAAAATAGCTGCCTGATTGCACACTCCAGATCAGAGTCCTCCTGCCAGCTGTATCCCCCCCCCCAAAAAACAAAGCAATTTCCTTTTCCCTCTCTGTTCCCCCTCCCTATTGACCCCAATTAGCCCAGATCAAGGTATCTTTTCCTGTTTTGTCCAGGAACTTCCTTCCTCAGCCTCTGAAGAATTTGGCACCCCACCTAACCGGGGTGGGGGGGGGTGGGAGGGGGGGGCAGATGATCCCATTGTCTCCCCTGCAATATCCTATTAGCATTTCTTAAGAGTTGCATCTGGAAGACTACAGGCTAATTTCCTCTCCCTTTTTTCTTGTTCTTAGCTCAGAAAAAAAAATGATTCAAAAACATAGAGAGGACTTTTGCTGCTTGCCAACCCTCCAGGAAACAATGCATTTCTTTACAGATCCAGATACTCTAATGTGTTCTGCACTTGGCTTTCAGTTATGCCATAATTCATAAGGAGTTTTCTCTGTGGCTTTCATTGGAAATCTGCAGAGACATGTATCTCCATGGAGGAGAGAATGAGGAGCCAAAAACAGAGAGGAGGAGTCAGAAGGCAGCTCCCAGGTTAAGACAAAGAGAGGCATCCCATTCAAAGCGATAACATCTATATATTGCCCCCCCCCCCCACAGTCAGAATAAAGAGGCTGACACAGAATATTGGGCCACTTTATTTAATTAACACAAATTCAGAAGATACGTAGAAAAAGAGTGGAAAATAAAAGGACATTGGACAATCTTTGATAATGATTAAAATAAGAATATAACTTATTGTTATATAAGAATATAACGTATTGTTAGCCGCCCTGAGCCTGCTTCGGCAGGGGAGGGCGGGGTACAAATAAAATTTATTATTATTATTATTATTTTGGGGTTTTTTCTTTAACAGTTAAGGGTACCTTTAATATTTACTTTCTTTAAGTAAATAACACTGGCGGAGTCAAGTAACGGCGGGAGGGGTGGAGGGAAAAGTAAGCTATGGGGTAGAAAGTTTTTTCTTTTATTTTAAGCTTTTATAAGTTGTAGATATAGTTTTGCTACCATATGTTACTAATAAAATTGTTTATCAGAAGACTATGGCTAATGCCGGGCAGGCCAGTCCAAAACTACCCTCCCCTAAACTTCTGCCCAATACCCAGAAGGAGGCAAATTTAGGGGGAGGCACGACTACGATCCACATTATACAGCATTGAGCCGTAAAGCCCATCTGCCGCTATTGCGTATCGACTGCACTAACAGGTGCAGATGCCTGGGTGCTCACCTGCAAGGTATAAACCCCTTGCTCCTTCTGCCACCACCAATGCCAAGCCTCTGCTTAGGCATTAGCACCCCACTGGGCAGCCTAGAGCCACCCGAAGACCTTGCTGAATGTCGCTTAAGAAGGCCCGATTACCTACATCCGACAGATGAATCCCATCTGGCTGGTACAGCTCCCCATCTCCACCCTAATTCCCAGATGAGGAAGGAAGGTACCCAGACCATCTTCCAAGGCCTTACACAGGGCCCGATTCACCTTTCGTCTGGCCCGTTCAACCCCAGCCGGGTCCCAAGCAGCCCGCCAGACTCTTCTCTGTAGGATGGCAGACCAAATTAGCCGGACTCCGGGCAACCTCCTTACAATGAGCCGAAGGTCCGCCACCACCTGCAATGAAAGGGCCTTCCACTTCATCAGCCCCAAATCATTCCCGCCAAGCCCCAAATCATTCCCGACAAGAATGTGAGGTGGGGAACCGGCCCTACCCGAAAACAACAATGGCAGGAGCCCTGGCCATCTTAGCCCATGACGCCCCTGCCATTCAACAATAGCCCACTCGCTCAGCTCCAACTGGGTACTGACTGGCAATCTCCTTGCATAGTGGGCCGCCCAGAAAATCATACTGTGTCCGCAGATGAGGATCTGCAGCCTCCCCTGGCGAGACACAGCACCTGTTATGAGAAAACAGTCAAACACAACTGAACTTCAATGCACTTAACACTAAACAGTCACCCCAACACCCTAATGGAAACACCAATGGGTGTACATAGGCATGGAAAGCTGCTGAACGCCAGCGGCCCACCTTTTGGATGGCCGGCCCCGGATAGCCCATTGCTGCAGCAGTGGACGCAGCCCCAATTTGAAAAGAATGTGTGCCGAACTTGAACCCTGCCAAACCAACTTATCTAGGGCCTGAGCCGTAACTGCCCAAAACTGATACTTAGTGAGAGGAGCCCCACCCTTATGGCAAAAAAGCGGTCCCTGGGCACTCCCCCTTCCACATAGCACTGTAACGCTTGCACAGGACACAAACCAGCCTCTTCACAGGGACCGACTGTGATCTTGGTGCCCTTACACCGCTGATCCCATTTTGGATCACCGGACATGCAGCACCACGTCTCTTCCCACAAATTTGACATCGCTGTGCTGCAACGCCCCATCCGCTCCATCCGACTGATCATTTCGTGACAGCCAAACAAGTTCGCATACCCATAAGGCACCAAAAAATGCAGTCAGTGCTGCTGCATGGAACAGTGCGATCTCATAGTCAGAGCTGCACACCTCAGGCCATGCATGGCCCAACCCCCTAAGTATGGACGGAAAGATGGGTTGCTGGGCATCCGCCCGTGCCCCCCGCTCACGCGACCAACCTTCCAGCATCTTTTTAACTCTAAAATCCCCAACCGCTACCAGAAAGCCCTGTGCCTTGCTGATAAAAGCTAAGGTGGCCAACTGCCCCCGAATAGACTTAACCATTAAGCTCTTATCTTTTAGATGCACACAGAACTGCATCAGATGCAACAGTGGAATGGGCCAGCTATCCCCCAAGTCAGCCATATATCTAAACACCTTAAATTGTCGAGCGGCACGCTTGTACGCTTTCCGGGTGCTCGGGGCCAAAGCTAACATAATTGCCCTACTGGCTTCAACCTGCCAAGCTCCCACAGGTCCTGGGGCATCCGCTCTGGCAGTGGATCTGCCTCCGGGGCCAGCTGGCGAAAACACTCCATCTGTCGGCGAGACAGGGCGTCCACCACCCTGTTACAAACTCCAGGGACGTGCTTTGCCAGAAACAATACATTTAATTGAAGGCGGCGTAGTGTAAAAGCCCTTATCAGATTCATTACTGGTATTGACCTAGATGTTAATGAGTTAATGATGTGCACAACTGACAAGTTGTCACACCAAAAATGTACGACTTTATTAGCCAGCTGTTCCCCCCAGATCCATACTGCCACAACAATAGGAAAAAACTCCAAAAATGTTAAGTTCCAGCAAAGCCCACTGTTCTGCCAATCCCAGGGCCACTGCCCAGTACACCGGTGCCCCTGGAAAAGAACCCCGAAACCGGTCGACCCGGCCGCATCTGAGGATATCTGGAGGTCAGCCTCCACTTTCATGTCCCCACACCAAAACGAAACCCCATTAAACGACTCCAAATCGCTGCACATACTAGCTGTTATACGCGCCCTATGATGGGGAGACCAGAGGGACCCCATGGCATCACAAAGGCACCGAAGGAATGCTCTACCTGGTGCTACCACTCTACAGGCAAAATTGAGATGCCCGACAAGCTGCTGTAACTCCCGCAGCAACACCTTGTGTTTACGTTTAATGGCAGCGAGCTGCTCTCTATGTTGCTGTACCTTTTCCTCCGGCAGCCGTGAGGCCTGCTGAATGGTGTCCAGCTCAATGCCCAAAAATCTCAAGCATGTAGCCGGACCCTCAGTCTTTTCGTGTGCCAAAGGAACGCCAAGCTCCTTCGCCAGCTCCATAAACAACTCCAGTAGCTGGGTGCAACGCCCAGTCCCTGCCCTGCCCACAAACAGAAAATCATCCAGGTAATGAACAGTTTCCCTATGCCCTGATCTTGTCATCAACAGACATTCCAAAAAGGAGCTGAATCTCTCAAAGGCCGCGCAGAATACAGAGCACCCCATGGGTAGGGCTCTATCCATGTAATATTTCCCCTCAAACTGAAACCCCAACAACTCACAGTCTTTAGGGTGTACTGGTAACAGATGAAACGCTGACTTAATGTTGCATTTGGCCATTTCTGCACCCAGCTCATACCCCCGCACCACTTTGACCGCTTGGTCTAAGGAAGTGTACCTAACTGAGCATAGGTGGTCTGGAATTCCATCATTCACCGATCCACCGCTAGGATAAGAAAGATGATGAATAAGTCTATATTCACCAGCTGCCTTCTTAGGCACCACACCAAGAGGAGAAACCCATAAACATGGAACTGGGGGGTCATCAAAAGGACCAATGACTCACTCCTCCGAACATTCCTTTGCTATCTTTGCCCGAACGACCTGTTCGAGCCCTACAATAGAACGGAGGTTGGAAGCCCTACAAGGCGCCCTAGGCCCTTGAAATGGTATCCTGAACCCCAAGGTAAACCCTTCCCATAAGTAGGCCCTGTCCGTCTCCTTGAGGTAACCCTCCAGGAAACGCTTAAGCGCTCTCAGTCGAATGGGACTGGGACCCTTTTCCAGGCATCTGTGAATTGCCCCCGCCCCCGGGGCATTTTGCCCCCCCCCTTTCTGCTTTGTTTTACTGCATGCCGAAAATGCATGGGGACCACTGTATAACGGGCATTCATGCCTGAATTTGCAAGCATTTGGGGAGCAAACTCCCTGAGAAGTGAACTCCCAACACAGCAACTGGGGTTGAACCAGCTGGCCTGCTGATGAGCGGGCAACTGAGACTCCCGATTGTCTATGCACCAGGTGACCACTGTCAGCCCTGTCCCCCAAATTGGGTTTTGCTGGGGCCATCAGCTGTAGCCACAGCTGCTGATTTATTTGGTCCCAAGGTAAAGCCAGATTAATTGCTGCCCTCATCCTAAACATTTCATCATATTGTAACCAGGCATCCCCGCAAAGTCTGAGTAAGCCCTATATATAATATAACAATATTGAAATAGGGGGGCCGCCCTACATAGCTGCACCCTAGTAATAACTCCCACATATATCAAAAAAACCGGCAGCCAATTGGCCCAGGTGCGGTCAACCTTCCTATGCTGTAGCTTCTCCTTTTCTTTCTCATCCATTTCGTCCTTACTTTTCTTCTCCAATTCTCTGTAAAGGAGGATGAATACATCGACATACTCCCCCCTTAAAAAATTTTCCCACATCGTGGGAATCAAATGGTCCCCTAAGGGCAGTGCGGTATCTCCGAAGGGAAGAGCCAGAAAAGGCACCGACTCATAAGGATTCGGAGGATAACTCCAGGCATTCCATTGCCCCCTAGGCCACCCCATGGGTTGGGCCAGTGACATATGCCCACCCCACGAGAGAACCCCCATCAATACTGATGGTGCGGAAGCCCCCTGAGCTGCCACCGCCCCCGTAGAGGCTACCAGTGGCTGGCACCACCCAGCCGTGGTGCCCTGTGCTCGCCCCACAGCATGGCCACCCGCCACCCACTCCGGGCCAGGCTGGGCAGGGAAAACCCATGGCCCACCCTGGTCCAATGGTGTAGAAACTTGCCCCAAACTAGAGGGCCCCGGCAATGTATTATAGCCCCAAGGCCCCCATGGCCAAACCTGGGAATGTCGTGTTAGTGCAACTGTACCTTCTCTGCCAGATGACGTCACTGCCACTGCTACCGGTTGGTCCAGCTGTTGCCTTTTCTCCACCACCTCCAGGTCCTTGCCTTTGTCATCCAACAAGGCATCCTTGCCCGTCCCGGCCTCCTGACTCCGGTCGGGCATTGGTCTGGATCCCATGCCCTCCTGCAACGCAGACAGTCTTGCCAGTACCTCCCGCTCAAATGTAAAGGCACCCGACCGCCTCGAAGCCCTATGGTGATCTGACCAGGGTGTAGGTGTCCCAGCCGCACCCCTTTCCCTCTCTAAGGCACCCAACTTATCCATTATGGCCTGCCTCATCTCATACCCATCCAACTGCTCCTCACCCGGTGCACTCGGGCGAACCCACTTAGTAGGGCCTTTGGCCAGCTGCTTCCCTTTGGAAGGGCCTTGCCCTTTCTTTGGCCCCATACTGAGCTCGTCAGTTAACCCTTCAACAGAGAAAATTTCCCTAAGGGGGGGCTCACACCCTCTTTCCACCAGTCCACACCCCAGTTAATGAATGTAACTGCGTGTGTGGGGGGGTGAGCAGCCCCAACACTGAACTGGCCCACAACAAACAAAGAAGAACTGCCCCCTTAAAGGCTCCTTCCCCGGCCCCCAGGGCCCGCTGCCCTCCGGCAGCCGCACCACGCCCCTTTCTATCGCCCACAGATCTCCACAGCCTCAAAACGCCTGCTGCCATCTGCTGGGGCTTGCCGCCGGAATCCTTATTCTCTCTCCGCACACGGGTCCGCCGCTGACGCTGCACACCAGCCCGACCCGACCAGGAACCCCCTCCTCCACTCTTGGCTTCGGACGCTTGACAAAGCCTCCAACCCAGCCAAGAGTCGAAAAAGAACTGCATTGGCTGGGCGGGGTCGAGGCTATAAATAGCCCCGACGCTTCGGCAGCCTGCAGCACCCGGATGGGCGGGAAGCTCTCCAGCCTCCCATCCTTCTGGGGAGGCAAAGAGCGGCCCTGCAGTGCGCAGCCGCTTTGTGGCGCGGACAGAGCGGGGCCGAACTCTTAGGATCATGTAACACTCCACAATGACCAAGCATGCTGAGTTGCTCACCCCAGTAAGACAGCCCCTGCTTTTTTGATGGCATACCTGGGTGGGGGGGAGACTAGTCTTGCATTTTAATAAATACTTTTACTATTGCATGCATGGGGAAATGCTAACAGCTGAAATATTCCATATATATAGGAAAATATTACATGGATAGAGCCCTACCCATGGGGTGCTCTGCTAAACTTTATTGAGACTAACTAAAGTGAAATTCCTATACATATGAGAAGTCAGGAAGGGTATAATGAGGGCAATGATGTATTTTCCCTGCCATTCATTCATTCATTCATTCATTCATTCATTCATTCACACACACACCCGCCATATGTGTCATACACACATATACATACATAAATATCTGTGTGTGTGTGACATGAATGACATGTGTGTGTGTGACACGAATGACATATGTGTGTGTGACACAAATTACATGTGTGTGTGTGTGTGTGTGTGTGAATGAATGAATGAAGGAATGGCAGGGAAAATATATGTCATTTGTGTGTGCATGTTTCCATATTTATGGCCCCTTGAAATAAAAGTAGAATTCTTTTCAGAAGCAGTATAACACATTTTCTAGGGCTCCTCCAAATTCCCAAAGGGAAAGAAAATGTGTGTTCATCACTAAGAAGTAATGATTAATGGTGATTATGGTGATTATGAATGAATAATAGGTCCTAGATATTTTTGGGCTTCTCATCCCACTCCCAGCTCTTCAACAGATGACAAATCCAGCACACAGCTGCAGTGCTATTTAGATGTCTTCCCCTCACAGAATTAGGAGCTAATGTTAAGCAGCTGTAATCTTCCATAGATTTATGGGTACTCTACATCTCTAAAAAAAATCAGGTATTTTAGATCCTCGAATGACAATTTAGTAACCAGAGCCTTTGTATGTCTACATCTGTTTCCCTCCTACACTCTGAATTGCAAAATGCTATTTCAAAGCTCCTGAAGATGAATTAGGCAACAGATGAATGAGTAGGCTAGAATTGTTCTCTATAGAAATGTGTTTCTTGCAGGTAAACTAGAAAAGTGTGCGTGTATGAAGCAATCATAAGACTCATAGGGATGTCAGGCTCCAGGTGAGGCTTGTGGATCCCCTGGAATTACAGCTCATCTCCAGACTACTGAGATAAGCTCCCCTGAAGAAAATAGATGTTATGGCATTGTACTCCACTGAGGTCCCTATCTTCCCTGGGTCCCACCCCCAAATCTCCAGGAATTGAAATGGCAACTCTAGCCCCACATCCCCCCATCAGTGGCCAGAAAGGACCTGGCAACCCTATGTAAGAACAAGTGCCGGTTTATGGAAGTAGAAGAGAAAGGAGTGGAAGAATTTTTATATAACCATTTCTATAACAAACACTGTAATTCATGATAGTTGAGGCCTGTATTATAGTATAAGCATACATGATATTGTTCTGGTCCCTGATTTCAGCACAGCCCAAGACTTCACCAATAGCAGCTATTGCCCCAATATTCCATCACCTATATTGGTTCTGTGCTTCCATATATTTGAACATCAATTTTGAAATGCATGGGATGTTGTGGATAAAAATTTAGGTTGCAGCAGAATAGAGAGGGTGAGTATGAAATCTCACTTTCCTTCTTAGGTGATTTTATTCTTTCTCTGGCTTGGACCCTGCTTCTGCAATTACAGCATTGCTATTAAGTTGTATTTAGAGACAATAATTTGATTAACTATTGCTCATTTTTGTATACCTGCATTTCTTCTTGACCTTTTCACTTCCAGCCTCCTAAACATGTTGTCTTTCAACCTGACTGCTTAGAAGGAGGATTAAAGGACAGTTTATTCTTCTTCTATTAGATATGGCAAAAAGGTAAAAACTGGTTACTGTGCAAAAATGCTATCTTCAGTTTCAAGTTTAAAAAGTAATGATATTATGAATGTATAGGTGAGATTAAACATTTACTATTCCTTCATATGTTATATTTCCACCTTTGTAGACCTTTGGGCATGCTCTTTGCTATTCATCCACCATATGAAGCAAGGTATATTTACCCAATTGCACTTGGGGACAGATTTTCTGGTGTGATAAAGTTTACAGAACATATCTATATCAGAAAAGACAACTTTATCTTGGAATCAATTGAAAATAATGAATCCTAAGTAACATGTCTAGATCTTACAAGAATTTTATGTATACCATTCTCCTTGGATTCATTTATATTGAATGAAATGTAAGACTACATAATAAATAAAGGTTTATATTAGCATGATAATAAAACCACAGGACCGTATATAAAGCAAGTATTACTTAAAATGTCTACATATACTGAAAAATTTCCAAAAAGTTATCTGTCTAGTATTTATTGCATGATGATTATTTGATAATGATTTTTAAAAAAATTCAATTCCTTTAAGAAAACCTTTAGAAAAAATGAGCACACTGATATCTTCTGTGGCTGCTACACCAGCAGCAGAACATTAGACCAGCATTCCCTATCTCACATTGATGTTGAACTTCTCCCACTGACAAGAGATTTGCTATGGAACTGACATGGGGGTGGGGGTGGGGGAATCCTGACCTACACATAACATTTAGCATGTAAACTTTAGCCTTTCAAACATGATCAGTAAAAGTGACTAAAATATTCACAATTTTCAGCCCACAAAAAGCCCCTTCCAGCAGACACTTCCAGTGAGGCAAAGCCTTCCTGGCTTCCCTTTAAGAGTTAATGTGAATGGTAATGGACCTGGTCCATCCTGCAGGTGCTACTAATTGGTTCCTTGACCTGCACATTTCTTGTCATATTCAAGATGGAAGTGTGGTGATCAGCTTCTCATGAGAAACTGTGGTTCGTGTGATGGGAGGAAGACAACCAGGGCTAATGAGGTAAACTCCTAGAGGTTTTTCCTGAAAACATGTCCTGATTGGATGTCATCCTCACCTAAACTCCTGGGCCCAAAAACTGTAATTTGGTTAAGGCCCTGAAGAAGGGAGACTAGTTGGGGTTTTGATAGACTAGGCCTGTTCCAGCAGCAGAGCTCTTTTTTCCCCAACGCTTCTGTCTGATTTCGCACAAGCTGCCATGCTGCAGCGACTTGGCTCGCCTCTTTTCTGTGGCAGGCAGAAACCAGTTTTCAGAGGATCTTGCTTGCCACAGGAAAGAGGTGGGCCAAGTCGCTGCAGTGCGGCAGCTTGTGTGAAATCAGATGGAAGCATCAGGGGGAAAAGAGCTTCGACACTGGAACAAGCCTAGTGGGGAATCGGTCCAGATCTTCGGCCTTTGACTCTCTATTTTTTAAAGTTTGTGCCATCTAATGTAAGTCCTGAAGCGTGTTAGATAGCTAAGCTACTTTTCTTGTTTTCTTGATTTTTAATGTGTTGGCTATGGAGTAAATTATCATGTTGGCAGCCATTGAAATAAACTTCATAAATAAATTTAGTGTTCTGGGAACTGCCCTGGGGACACATGAGGTTAAAGCTTGGACTCCTTGATGGTGCCTTATAAATATCTTTTTAAAATTATTGTTCAGTCATGACTAGTTGTCCTTTTACTACAGCATTTCCCATAATTCATCAGGCTTTCAATCATTTGCACTGATCTCACAATAGTGTCACTTGATCTTGTGAAATTTGCCTCTATCATTTCTCATGAAATATCCTTTCATGACAGCAGGCTTTTGAAAGAGTTTCCTGGTAACAGTCCACAGTGTCAGCTGTTCATATTCTAGGTGTCAGCAATAATCAGCTCTATAGACACTTCATTTGACTGGCTTTATAGCTTTGTGAATCTGGAGAGGACTTTTCATCTCCCTGCCATTCTGCTATAGCTTTGGAAGTTTCAGTTCCCTATGTTGTTGGATGTCATCTTAGGGAAAAGTCATTTAACATGTATTTTAAAACATTTTCCTTCCCACAGCTAGTTTATGAGTGGGTGATAAATCTCAACCAATATAGCATGATGTGTATGCACAGCCTAGGAATCAGTTGTATGTATAGATAAGGATTGGACAGCAAATACATGCCTTTTTATATAAGCATATTGTTATCTAATTACACAATGATCACTGTGTTGTTGAACAATTCAGGATGACATGTGTGGACACAAGATTGCCAAATAAATGCTAAAAATAAAGGGATATTTGGGGAAGTGACAAATAAATGGAACACAAAGAAGCAGTTTTGGATTGATCCTAATTACCAATGCAAACATCTGCATCCAATTTGTTTGGATACTCAAGCAGAAGAATACTGCATATTCCATTGTCTTTTTTCTTATATATGTTTAACTTTTTCTTTTTCTCTTACATTACATTTTATGATAGATATAGTCCAGCCCAACAAGGTCTCATTTATGTCAAATCCGGCCCTCATAACAAATGAGTTTGAAACCCCTGATCTAAATGATAGAAACCGGTTACTGCATTTTGAAGCACAAATCTAGTAGTCTGAAATTATCTCACTGATCCTGGTCTCAAGTGAGGGAGGTAATCCACTGATATTGAATGAATATGAATTGCCCTAAGGCACATCCTCAATTTAAGATACAAAACCAAAGTATAAAGCCAATTAAACTTATTTCTGATAATCCTGGCTTTATACAGTATTGGATGTAATGGTGTACATGATTGGGGAAGTCTAAAATATATCTACATAGAATGTCTTGATCTTACCAGTCTGTTGATGTAGAACAAACTTTGACTTTTGGTAAATTAGTATTATCCTGCTCCAGAACATTAAGTCAGCTGGATCTACATACCTTTCAAGCATTGTTAGGAAACACTGCAGCATTCTGGTCTCTGTTTCAAGCTTATCATACTGAAATGGAGTCTAACATATGGGTAAGGTATCAAAATAGTAAGCTAGAGGCAGAACAGAACTAGACAAAATAAATGCTATAGGGCCAAACTAAACTTTATGAGGCAAATGAGCATAATGGTCTTCAGATTATATTATGAAAAGGGAATATTATAAGTTACAAAGTTGGGTTGAGAATGGTGGACACAAGGCTGTTTAAACCTGATATGAATATAATTTCCCCTACAATTTGAAAAGCACCTAGAATGAGATTTCAAGCTGAAAAATGGCTGGTGGCAGAGTTAAGCAGCCCCTCCTTCATGTCAACATAAATTATAATGGAAGCACAATAGAAGTACACTTGCAACTAAAAACAGTTTCTAAATAGTCCACAGAATAGTACACCAAACTAGCTCTGGATCATTTAAATATATAGAATCATAGAGTTGGAAAGGATCTCCATGGTCATCTAGTCCAACTCCCTGCACAATGCAGGAACTTCGCAAATACTTCCCCCACACTCATACATAATAATAATAAACAATAAATAATATTTTATTTATATCCCGCCCTCCCCGCCGAAGCAGGCTCAGGGCGGCTAACAACATTTCATACAATACAATATACAATGGGTATTAAAACAACATTAATCTTAAAAACATTCTAATTATAAACTAAAATCGACATTTCTGGTGCTATTCTATCAGCGAATATGATGGCAAGTCACTTTGAGCAAGTCCTTTGATCATTCAATCGGCAAAGGCCATCTTAAAAAGGATGGTCTTGCAGGCCCTGCACCGGCTGCAGCTTCTGGGTTTGGCACAGAGGCAGCCCCATGTAGAGGGCATTACAGTAATCCAGTCTTGAGGTGATCGTTGCATGAATCACTGTTGCTAGGTCACAGCGCTCTAGGAAGGGGGCCAGCTGCCGTGCCCCCTTCAGTAGAACCCCCAAGCTCTTGACTCGGTGCGCCGCTTTTAGCGGTACACCATCAAAAACCGGGAGAGGGATTTCCCTCCCCAGAGCGCCACGACCCACGCACAAGACCTCTGTCTTCATTGGGTTCAGCTTCAGTCCACTCAGCCTAAGCCAATTTGCCACGGCCTACAAAGCCAAGTCCAGGTTCCCTGGGATGCAGCCAGGCTGGCCGTCCATTAGCAGATAGAGCTGAGTGTCATCTGCATATTGGTGACACCCAAGCCCACACCTCCGGGCAATCTGGGCAAGGGGGCGCATATAGATGTTGAATAGCATTGGGGAGAGGACTGCTCCCTGTGGCACCCTACAATCTAGTGTGTGCCTTTGGGATAGCTCACTCCTGATTGCCACCCTTTGTCTCCGTCCCTTGAAGAAGGAGGAAAGCCATTGTAGGGCTAACCCCCTAACCCCTATGTCGGCGAGGCGACGGGTCAGTAGCTGATGGTCGACTATATCAAACGCAGCCGACAGATCTAATAGCATCAGCACCTCCACGCCACCTCGATCCAGATGTCGCTGGAGGTCATCTACCAAGGCGACCAGCACTGTCTCCGTCCCATGACCCAGACGAAAGCCGGACTGGCAAGGGTCTAGGATGAAAGCGTCCTCCAGAAAATCCTGCAACTGCAACGCCACTGCCCTCTCAATAATTTTACCTAAAAACAGTAAATTAGAGACCGGTCGGTAATTTGCCAACTCGGCCGGGTCTGCTGTACTTTTTTTCAGGAGGGGGCAGACCATAGCCTCTTTCAAGGGTGTTGGAAAACACCCCTCTGCGAGGGATCTATTTACGATGTCTTGTAAAGGACATCTAAGCTCCCTCTGGCAGGATTTAATCAGCCAGGAGGGGCAAGGGTCCAAATCACAAATTGTTGGGCGTGCAGCAGAGAGAATTCCATCAACTTCCTCCAGGCTGAGTGAGTCAAAGCGATCCAGAACTAAATCAGAAGACAGGCACGGAGCCTCAAGTTCATATACTGTATCCAATGTGATAGGCAGGTCCTGGCAGAGCGACGTGATCTTATCTGCAAAAAAAAAAAAAAAATCCCCAATGATTCCTGTTTCATGTTCAGTAGATGGCAGTAACTTCCAGGATCCCTTGCCAAACTGAGGAAAAATCGTTGACTGACCCCAAAGTGTCAATCAGCATTCCCCTGGGTGTGTAAGAAAGGGCCATGAGAACTAAGCACTGATGAAACTCTTTCTGCCCTCCTTCTCATGATCTGCCAAAGTTCACAGAATCAGAATTGCTGTTAGATGGCCATCTAGCCTCTGTTTCAAAACCTGCAAAGAATCCTACCACCTCCCAAGGAAGCCTGTTCCAGTGAGGAACCACTCTGGAGTAAAACCAAACAGTCCACCTGCCTGTGAGGTGATAAGTAAGGAAATAACAAATTAAGATTAATGTGTACACAACCCAGCAGATATGGGTGGTATGTTGTTGTTGTTTTTTCATAAACTAATTGAACCATAGAGTTGGAAGGGATCTCCTGGGTCATCTAATCCAATCCCCTGCACAATGCAGGAACTTCATAAATACCTTCCCCCCCCCCACACACACACACCCTTCCTGACCTTCTTCTCATGATCTGCCTAATTCATAGAATTAGCATTGCTTTCAGATGGCAATCTAGCCACTGCTTAAAAATCTCCAAGGAAGGAGAACCCACCATCTTCCAAGGAAGCCTATTCCACCGAGGAACTGCTCTCACTGTCAGGAAGTTCTTCCTGATGTTTAGCCAGAAACTCTTTTGATATAATTTCAACCTGGTGTGGAACAGGCTTTCTTGGGAAGTGGTGTGCTCTTGTTCTTTGGAAGTTTTTAAATGGAGGCCAGATGGCCATCTGACAGCAATGCAGATCCTGTGAATTTAGGAGGAGGTATTTGTGAATTCCCTGCATTGTGCAGGGGGTTGGACTAGCAGACACTGGAGGTACCTTTCAACTCTATGATGGTTCTGGTTCAACCTTCTGGGGCAACATAAAAGAATTCTGCACCATCCTGTATTTGACAGCCTTTCAAGTACCTGAAGACAATGATGATATCACCTCTCAGTCATCTCCTCTCCAGGCTAAACATACCAAGCTCCTTCAAACTTTCCTCATAGGACTCGGTCTCCAGTCCCCACACCATCTTTGTTGCCCTCTTCTGGACATGTTCCAGCTTGTCTATATCCTTGTGGTATACAAAACTGAACACAAAGCTCTAGGTGAAGTCTAACTAGAGCATAATAAAGCAATGCCATCACTTAATGTGATCTGGATGCTATACTTCTGTTGATACAGCCCAAAATTAAATTTGCGTTTTTAGCCACCGCATCACAGTGCTGACTCATGTTCAGTGTATGGTCCACTAAGACCCCTAGATCCTTTTCACATCTACTGCTGCCAAGACAAGTTTTCCCCATCCTATAATGATACATTGGATTCTTCCTACATAAGTGAACAACTTTACACTTATTCCTGTTAAAATTTATTTATTTATTTTAGTCTGTCAGGATCATCCTGTATCCTGTCTCTGGATGATTCCGCATTTGCCATTTGCCTTCCTTTCGCTCCGAGGTTGTTCCATGCGGGCCTGATTTCCCGATTCCACACTAGAGGACTTCTCCCGGATTCAATTCCCAATCTGTTCCGTGTGTTTTGATTCCGCAGTACTGTTGCTCCTGGAATTTCCACCATAATTGGAGCAATTTCCCCCTCCCTCCTCACTCATTTGTGCCCCTCCCCCCTCACTCATCCATGTAGTTCCTTTCTTTTTTACATGCATGCTTGTTTGCATTACAATGTAACCTTTTTATTGCATTACAACGTAACACCAGAGGCGCAATACTTGCAAAGTCACGTGTTTTCCTTCCCACCTGCCATTGGTCATTAATCTGCCCCCTGGTCTATTGTCTAAAGCAGGAAGCACACACTTCAGCACACACTTGCTGGAATGCTAAGCACACAGTTTTCAGGAAAAAACTATTTAAAAAAGGAGCCCAAAAGGGGGGTGGTATCTAAAGTATTGTCCCCAGCACATCAGCAAAGGGCTATAAACATAGCCAAGTTCCCTCTTGAGGAACATGCGGGGGGCGGTGGAGGATAAAAGTGTCATCAGCACATCTTAAAATTAGTTTGCGTAACATCGATTTTCATTTCATGATGTTGTAACGAAACTATTGTCAAAAAAAGGTATGATAGCACGAAGTGCTTTCAGTTGGGGGGGGGTGGGGATAACGTTGTGAACAATCAAATGTTATGGCAGATTACTTCCCAGATAATGGAGGGCACACCATAAAGAGTGAGGGCGTTTGAAAGTAAGGGATGCATTCAGGCAAAGAACAGAATCGTGTTGCCGCGTTGCAGCGTTGTAACGCAAAACCAGCTTTGCTTAAAAAAAATTTCCTAATCAGATAATGGCAGACAATTTTAAAAGGGAGTAAAAGTAAGAGGGTGTGATGAAATAACTGGGCAGAATCAGGGGCGTGGAATTATGTGGGTGTGTTCTAATGATGCGACAAGTTTGACAGCACACTGGCTCGAGTTCCGCACATAAAATTCCGAGCCTCGGAACCGCAGCAAAAAAAAGATCTGGTATTTTGCCGATCACCCTGATCTGAGGCGGCACCGCTTCGGAGGCGGGTCAAACTGCCACCCCGGGTCAAAATGTAAGGAAACCAACAGCTGCCCTGGGGGAAACACAGCGTCGGAGCCGGAGCAAAGGCTAATGCGGAATCACCCTCTGTCTTCTACTTTATTTGCGTGCTCTCCTAATTTAATATTATCTGCTAATTTAATAAGCACTCCCTCTATTCCTTAATCCAAATCATTTATAAAGATGTTGAACAAAATAGGTCCCAGGACAGATCCTTAAGGCACTCCACTTGTCACTCCAAGACGATGAGGAACCATTAACAAGCACTCAGGATCCAAACCACATTTTACCAACTTGTCAACAAGAATAGTATGTATGAACCACTGATTTATATCTAGCAAGTATAACCTTCCTACTTTCAGAACCACCAGCAAACTACTTTAAGCAGCATGAAAGTCTATTTCCAGTAAAACCTTTTTAGTGTAAAATTGATTGTACAATTCCCAGTAACTAGAAATGAATTGTAACATACTCTCAACTATTAATTTATACTGATTTTTAAAAGACTGTCTGAAGTGTTGCAAAATCTCCTGTCATCTCAACCCATAAACTACTGGTAAAAAGTTTCATTTTTAAAAGCTGTATTTGTTTCACTTTACAGTTTCGTTTGTTGTCATTTTTCTTTTAGCATGCAATAAGGCAGAGCAGATATAAATTATGGAATAGTAATTCATATAAACTTGTGCATCAGTCATAATTCAACCTTTGACATTTTTATTATGTAGTTAGCTTGCCAAAGTAATATTTATGATGTGATTTCTACATCTAAGTAAACTCCTGAATTCTCTGACAAAAGCAGAAATATATTCCCTCTCTCTGGCCCTAATCCACAGAGCTGCTGCATGGGGATCTGTTTTCACACACTGAACAATCAACTTGTAGTTCTCTCAGGTTTGCTAAGGCATTGAGTAAGTAAGGTAAGACCTGGAATAAGATTCCTTTTCAGAAGCCATGCATCAAAACCAAACGGTCCACCTGCCTGTGAAGTGATACTTCAGATTAATGTGTGCACAACTCAGCAAATATGGGTGGTATGTTGTTTGTTGTTTATTTTCATAGACACATAGAATCATAGAGTTAGAAGGGACCTCCTGGGTCATCTGGTCCAACCCCATGCACAATGAAGGAACTTCACAAATATCTCCCCCCCCACACACACACCCTTCCTGACCTCCTTCTCATGATCTGCCTAATTCAAAGATCAGCATCTAGCCTCTAACCACCTCCTGAGGAAACCTGTTCCACTGAGGAACCGCTTTCCTAATGTTTACCCAGAAACTCTTTTGATTTAATTTCAACCTGGTGGTTCTGGTCCAATCTTCTGAGGCAGCAGAAAACAATTCTGCATCATCCTCTATAATGACAGCCTTTAAGTACTTGAAGATGGTGATCACATCCCCTTTCAATCATCTCCTCTTGAGGCTAAACACACGCAGTTCCTTCAACCTTTCCTTATAAGATTTGGTCTCCAGACTCCTCACCATCTTAGTTACACTCCTCTGGACATGTTCCAGCTTGTCTATATCCTTCTTAAATTGTGGTGACCAAAACTGAACACAATACTTTAGGTGAGGTCTAAACAGAGCAGAGTAAAGTGATTCCATCACTTCACGAGATCTGGGCACTATACTTCTGTTGATACAGCCCAAAATTGAATTTGCCTTTTTACCTACTGCATCACACTTCTGACTCACGTTTAGTGTATGGTCCGCTAAGACCCCTAGATCCTTTTCACATCTAATACTGCCAAGACAAGTCCCCCCCGTTCCATAATGATGCATTGGATTCTTCCTACCTAAATACAGAACTTTACATTTCATTTATATGTGTTGTGTTGTGTTGTTTTGTTTGTTTAGTCCATGTGGTTGGGAGTCACATCTAGGAAAATAATCCATACCTGTTATTTTGCTTTTCACACAAATCACCCAAGCAGGATCTTGCAGAAGATCTTCAGTCTCATTCTGCATAAATAGCAGTTGGGTTGGAACAAGGGCAGATCAAATCCAACAAGGAAGAAAAAAATATAAGGAAGGAAGGCTTTTTCCTTATTCTGGACCATCAAACATGTCGGATGCAGCCAACAGATTCAGGATTTAAAAAAAAACTGCACAAAAATCTAGTCTATAAATCCCAGGTGTCTTAGAATTTGTACTGTCTTGAAATGGTATCCACCAAAACCTGGCGTGGGAATCAATCTGGACTAGAGAAATTTCTGGAGAGTTGAAGATGGAGGAGGTCACAGTTCAGGAAAGAGATGGATCTTGTCAGGGTATGAGTCATAGTGTATATCCACCAGAGCAGCCATTTTCTGAAAGGTCTCCACCCTCCTCCCCCTGGAGATTGGCAGTCTTACAGTGTCCCTCTATGCCTCAGACAGTTAATCTGATTCCAACACTTACAGTATTGGAATCAGATGGGGAGAAAAACACTTCAGTTGATAATGTTGATGGGCTGCTGTATTAGTACCCTTTTGTTGTTAAGTCGGACCCTTGCACTCTTCAGTTTTTTTGACTGAGAATGTTCATGAATAAACCAATATGACTCCCATCATCATGTCTAGCTTGATCCTGAAACAAAATTATTTGCCTTTTATTTTTTTAAGGATTGGAGAGGATTTTTCTCTGAACATCTTCATGAAAATGAAACATAAACATTGTCATGTAATAAGTAACTACTCAGCTGGGAAAAATTGGGTTTTATTTTAAAAACTTTAAATGGAAATAAAACATGTATTGTGAAGTACTGCAGATTTTAGCTATTTCAGGCTGCAAATAAATGCTAAATTTAAAATTTCAGTGAAAAGAATTAATGAATATTTTTCCTACTTACACAACTTAGAAAAAAAAAAACCCTGTTAGCACACTTGGGTTAATTACATACCGAAGCAACTGGGCTAAATAAATTGCAATTTATCTGCATCTCTGTGTAGAACTTTGAGGGAACAGGAGCCTCTGTGTTTTGCTTTGCTTATTCTGTATTTTTCATGCAGTTATTAGATCAGTGCAGTCTGGATGCATTTGCACAAGAGTTGTAGCAGATCTGAAGGGTAAAAGAACACTTTCTTTGGGCTTAAACATAGGGGTGCCAACAGAACTGGAGGGGGGAAAGTCCTGTCCCTTTAATAGAGGCCTAATGTCCAGACAGCTGAAGCTTTTCATGGCATGGAGCCAAATAACAATAATTGGTAATCTACAGCCCATTAAAGCCTCCACAAACAGACTTTTTTTCTCTACAGATGGCAGTCAAAGTCATAAGGATGAACTAGCCACTCACAGAGTGAGCAGCAGTACCCCTCCGTCATTATTAGGAGCAGGACACATTCCCCACAAAAACAGCTAACTTGTGAATGGGGTAGCCAGGCACAAAACATGCCCTATCCATGGCTAGAAATAATGATGTTTCCACAATGCATAAGTCAGTGCAGCTGTACATGGAGGCTCAATCACATAGGCATCTATGAATCTCCCAGTGTGATCCAATTTGGCTATCAAAATGTGTGATGATACTATTTATGATTGTAAATATAACAATCTTCTGAAGTTTCCATGTTTCACATATATTTGCTTTTGAAAGGAAGAATTTTCAATAGTATGAGTCCTTGTATTGCCTCATTGGCCAATGATATTATTAGATGTGTTATGAAAATGTTGTTTGTGTAGCTAGTTAACACATAAAAAGCCATTTTCATCACTTGAAATGTCAAAATCCCCAAAATTAGTCCCTATTCAATTGAATGGAAATTTCACATATTTAGATGAAGATATTTTATAAAATTTTCAAGCATCATTCTTTAGAAACCTCTCAATAAATAATTGCACTTGTCATCTAGCAATATAAGTAGCTCATTAATGTTAATGCTAATGTTCTCAGTCACTTGTAACCTAGTTTTACATATATTCACAGCTCAGCTACCTTTCCATTTGCTCTCATGAAGTGTTCCATGGAACATAAA
Organism: Heteronotia binoei; assembly: GCF_032191835.1. Classification (NCBI taxonomy): domain Eukaryota; kingdom Metazoa; phylum Chordata; class Lepidosauria; order Squamata; family Gekkonidae; genus Heteronotia; species Heteronotia binoei. The sequence goes on along the minus strand of NC_083225.1, from coordinate 77,595,841 downwards.
GGCTTTGCATATCCCTACATTAATTCAAGTTCATCTGATGAAAAATCTCATTTTATTTGCTTTGCATGTACAAACCACTCATATGTAATGATTGTACCATAATAGGCATGGAGATCTATGATGTAGGAATACTAGATTAAATGAGCACAATGGGTGGCAAATCGGAACAATCCTGAGGGCTACTAAGGCAGAAACACAGCCACCAGTTGAACAGCAGCACAGCTGGTCCTTTCCCTAAAGAGAATCTGCACAGGCTAGGGACTGGGCAAATGCTCAGGTGGGGGGGGGGCACATGGGCCACAATCATGCTGGTGTTTCCACAAGACATGTTGTTCTCACAGGGCTGCAACAGCATGTCCCTGATGGACAGGGGAAAACTAAAAAGTTACAGTATCACAGCTTCAGTGACCTTACCCAGAGGTATAGAAGGACTTTTAAAATGAGATGTTATTACTAGGGATGTGCAAAAAAAAAAAAAAAAATCAGTAGTACACGGATTCGGAAATATACGGGGGGGAAATATGGAATCCCATATATTTCTGAATTTCGTCGTCGGAATAGCCGCATATAAGGTAGATGCGCAGCTATTTCTGAATACACAGCCCCATTATACCCTATGAGCCATTGAAATCAATGGCAAATAGGGTATATTTGAAGCCACCTGGAGGGGAGGCGGTTTGAGGGAGAGCCCCCATATTTGCAGGGGACCTGCAGGGGACTCTTCCCTACAAACCCCCCAAGTCCCAAAAAGATTGGGCCAGGGGGTCCAATTCCTGGGGCACCCAAAGCCAAACCTAACTTCACACCAGAGAATCTCTATAGCACCCAAAAGCACTATATACATCTATCTACTCTATGAACCCTGCCACACAAAACACAATATGCTCAAGGTCTGCTCTGCAGACCTGGCTGCAGCAAACCCAGATGCCAGCTCTCCAACCCTGCCCCAAAGAACGCGGGGAGAGCTGGCCAAGCACAACAAGCATGCTGGCTCTGGATCTCTCACCCAGGTGCCAGCTTCCCTGCCACAGAACAGACCCCTCCCTCCTCAAAAAAACCGTCACCCTAACACCAAGAAATCCAAGACACCCAAATCAGGAAAAGTAAAAGAATACCTCACTTTTAAAAGTCCCCTCACTAAAGTAAGATATGGGCAAATTGGCAAAACTCCCCCCACCCCAGGCCCTCTCCCCCAGCAGAACCCCCTAACCTTAACCCCAAATAAGCTACCCACCACCCAAATCTGGATAAGTAAAGGGACTCTGAGTCTTAAAAAGTCCTTTTACCAACTAAAATAAAAACAAGAATCCCAAGACTGTCTTACCTTAGACGTCTTCTCTACTCCAGGCAAGTCTGGTAAGGCTGAGAGAGAGCAGCAGCAGCTGAGGCCAAGGGCCAGAACAGCACAATCTCTCTCACACACCAACACAGCAGCAATGGAGGAGTCCAGCCAGGCAGACTCCTTAAAAAGGTTCTCTGGCCCTACAGAGAGCAGTTTCAAAAAATAGCACTGCTCTGTGATTGGCCAGACAACAGTGCTTACTTGGATACCCAAGTAAGCAAAAGATCAAAATAACAACAATGTTGCTAATGGCTGGGGGATCAGCTATACAACAGCCCTGCAAAGCATGCATTTGCAATGCATTTTGCAAATGCATGCTTTGGATTGGCTGCTGGGGCTCCTCTTCCCCCTCCCTGATCCCAGGGAGGCTATGGGAGAGGCGGGAAAAGGCTACCAAAGGCAGGAAAGGAGGCAAGCAGTTCCCCTGAGGCTGCAGAAGCCCCTTTCCCGCCTTTTCCATGGATTTCCGTATACTTCCGAATATCTATACGGAAGTATACGGGGAACCATACTCGGGTCCTGCATAATGGGCCCCAATTGGATTCAGCTGTATGTGATTCCGTATACAGCTGAATCAGGGGTGATTCGGCGGTTGATTCGGTTTGGCCGAACCGAATGCACACCCCTAGTTATTACTCCCATGCTATCCATTTGCAATGCACCCTTGTGGCCAATTTTCAAAGCAGATGGAGTCACTTGGAGAATGAGTGTAGATTTGAGAGCCTTAATGCAGTGACTCCTCCCATTGCTCTCATGGTTTGTCTCAATGCTCCATGTTTGGGGACAGATGTGGGGGCAATCTTCATCTAAACGTTATTCAACATGTATATGCACCCTCTCACCCAGTTGGTATGGAACTCTGGACTAGGGTGTCACCAGCATGAGGATAATACCCAGCTATATCTGTTGATGGATGGTCGGCTGAACACCACCACAGACATCTTAGCCAGGGGTTTGGAGGCTGTGGTTGATTGTTTGAAGCAGAGTCAGCTGAAACTAAATCCATCAAAGATGGAGGTCCTCTGGCTGAATCAGGGGGATGCCAGACTGGGATGTCAACTCCCAATTCTTGACAATGCACTTCTAACCAATACTAGCTGTGAAGAGTTTGGGTGTGATCTTAGATGCCTCCCTTTCATCTATATGCACCCTTTCACCCAGTTGGCATAGAGCTTTGGTCCAGCTTGTCACCAATATGCTGATGATACCGTTACATCTGTTGGTGCATCGTCAGCTAGGCTCTGCCCCTGAAGCTCTGGCAGAGGGTTTGGAAGCTGTGGAGGGGTGGTTGAAGCAAAGTCAGCTGAAACTAAATCCAATTAAGATGGAGGTCCTGTGATTGAGCCAGGGCGGTTTGGGTCTGGGGTGTCAGCTCCTGACTCTTAACACTAGCATCAGTGGTGAAGAGTCTGGGTGTGATACTAGATACTCCCTTTCAATGGAGGCCCAGATCACAAATGTTGCAAGAGTGGCTTTTCTTCTCCTGCACCAAGTCAGGCAACTAGCCCCTTTCCTGTACCACCCTAACTTAGCCACAGTGATCCATGCAACAGTTACCACCACCAGACTAGACTATGTAATTCACTCTACACAGGGCTATCCCCAAGACTCCAACTAGAGTACACATTCAGCCAGTGCTCCACCAAATGTACCGGCTCCAGATTGAATTCTGGATTGGGTTCAAGATGTTTGTTTTAATCTTTAAAGCTCTACATGGTCTGGAACCAGCATACCTTCAGGACTGGTATAGCCCCTCCCCCCGCCAGAGCATTACACTCACTGGACAAAGATATTCTTATTGTTCCTGGGCCAAGATGTATTCAGTTAGCCTTGACCAGATAGCCCCAGCCTGGTGAAATGCTCTTCCAGCTAAGATTCAGGCCCTATGGGACCTCTCAGTTCCACAGGGCCTGCAAAACAGCTGTTCCATCAGGCCTATGGCCGAAGTTTTTGACTGAGGAGAATTACAACTGTCTTGATGAGCCCTCCATCTGTTCCCTTTTCCTCTGGCCTCTCCCCAGTGTGAATATGACCAAATTCTCCCAGATGAAACTGTATCATATGCACCTTCAGTCTAATATAATTAGCCTTTAAAATGTATAATTATTTATGAATGTTTTATAAATATGTTGCTATTTGCTCTGAGGTGTGGGATAGCAAGGAAGGCCAAGTCATAAATCAAATAAATAAATAAATAAATAAAAGCACTTCCCGCAGAGCCTGGCAGAGCCATGCCACCATGCCATGAGGGTATTGCCAGGAGCCATGGGAACCACTAGAACACAGAATGCAACCATACCTCCCACCACAGGATTGTAGAGCAACAGCAGAGCATCCACAGGGACAGCCAGGTCCACAGGGAGCAATGGCTTTGGAACCTGGGGTGCTCTCCAATGCAAACCTTCCCTCTAACCAGCACCCATTCCCCTAGCCACTGGTCTTCCCTCAGGTGTATGGTGGCCTTTCTCCTACCACTTCCACAAAGTATCCAGCTGATCTACCTCCTACTAGTGCTTGATGTTCAGGTAGCACAGTGACAGTGCAGCAGCTACTGTATCAGGTGCTAGCATCAGCATTTCAACACCCTGCAGCTCCCTAGCATCATCTGCCTAGAATGGTTCTGCCTGGACAATGTGGCCAACCAAAGCCTCTGCAAGGAGATTTGACCAGCTCTGCAGGGCCAGGCACATGCCCCCAGAGCCATTTCTATCTTGCAGAGTGTGCTGCTGTCCCTCTACTTCCTTACCACAGGTTTGTTTACAGGAAGTCATGGCTGAGATACTGGAGGTCCCAGTGTTTGACAAGCTACTGTCTACATAGATTCTTGGATGCCATGCTGCTGTACCTGCAGGAGCATGTGTTCTTCCCCATAGAAAAAGCTATGCTAATCCCCAACCATGGCAAGTTTGCTGCATTCACAGGCTTCATGAATGTTCCTGAATGCTGTACCCACATGTTTATTGCATCCTCGGGTGGACCACAGGTCTACCACAACTGACACTACTTCTGTAGTACAGGCCAGCCACAATCACAGATCTCATTGTCTAGTTCCTGGTAATGTGCTTGAAGTACAGATCTTTGTCATGTCCTGTCTTGACCACCTAATAGATGCCTGGATGGAGGACAAGGGCTAGCTACTGGGTCAGTTCACACACTAGGGAGGCCTGCTGAACACAGCTGGGTTCCTTACAGAGCCAGCGCGTCCACTAGGCAGCATTCGGCAGCTGCCTTGGGCACCGGCTCTTCGGAGGTGCTCTTTGGCTGCCTTTGAAGCAGGGGGTGGGACGGCTGTGTGGAGCACTGGTGGGGGTCAGGGAGCGCACAGAGCCTGGCACTGCCCCCGCCCAGCCAAAGACGCTTCCAGCCAGCACTCCGCAGCCCTCCCATCCCTTGCTTCAAAGGAAGCCAGTTGGCTCCCTTTGAAGAGGGGTGGGAGGACCATGCAGAGCGCTGGTGAGGAGTGCACACCCTGATAATGTCACTTTTGGTGATGTCATCAGGCCGCGCGTGCACAGCACGTGAAAAAAAATAAAAAGGGAGGCAGGGGCCCACTTTCGGCCTGGGGCTCTGGAAAGGCCAGCGCCGGGCCTGAGTCCTGATGGCTTTTTCTTCAGCACAAGTGACATTTGGGGCTTGTTAAAACCATATCTTAGGATTTTAGCATGTGCGGCTCTAAATGTCCATGTTTGAATCCTAGTACATGTTCTTTCTAAAACAAAAATCCTGACATACATGCAGGTGACGGCAAGGAATTATTGTCTTATGTATTTAGAAAATGTGTATTCTCACTCTTTAGAGACATGTTGAATCCAGATGAAGGAGTCACTACTGTATCTCAAATATACCAGGTGCTCAGTGGTGGGATTCAAATAAATTAACAAGAGGTTCTATGTCCTAATGACCATTTTAACTATACCAAAAGATATACCGAAAGGTAGTTTAATAATTCATGCATTAAATACTGCAATAAGAACAGTAAAAAAGGTCTGGGGAGGGGGCTATGTTCCAAGTGTTGTAATAACTTGTAATTCAGCAATGTGCCTTTCCATTTTGTTCCTGAAGTTACTTTGCAATAACAGCTACTCTGAGGTCACCCGTTGAATGTTCTGGGAGGTTAAAGTGTTCTCCTACAGATTTCTCAGTCTTGATGTCAGATTTGTGTCCACTTATCCTTTGACTTAGGAACAGAATGGAAAGGGAAATTGCTGAATTACAAGTTATTACAACACTCAGAACAAGTACCCCCAGGACTTAACAGGGATATCAGTTTCTTATCTCATTATATATGCTAAACTCATTCTCATCAAGAAGGACTACCCATCCTCCATATTTTTATGCATTTCTTTCTTTCTTTTTTGAATAATATATTGGCATACTGTTTGTATTGCAATTCAATATATAGGAATAGATTTTCCTGACATAACACCTCTAACAAAACAATACATTGGTATGGCATTTAGAACACCATAGTGATTGTAATGCAATGCAATGAAGCTTTAAATATATTTTCCTACATAGCACTAGTCTGCACCCCACCCCACCCCCCCAAAAAAATGCTGTTTGTTACCATCACACTTGAGAGAAGACAAATGGGGCATCCTAAAGGAGTCTCAGTTAATTTCCCACAAGGAAATTAACAAGAAAGAATTTCCTTACACATGTATTGCCTATTTTGACATTTATTGATTCAACTGTTGTTCCCCTCTTAATTAAATCCCTGCATGTAACTATACACTTAACTTGTTATTCCTGTTTTGTCTCAAAATACCTTTATCATTATATGCTAATTTGCTGTTTAGCCTCTGTCTATAAGTTTGAATGGTTTTCTTCCATTTCATTTTATCTGAAGAAGTGTGCCTGCACACTGAAGCTCATACCCTGAATAGAACTTCGTTGGTCTTAAAGGTGCCACTGGACTCTAACTTTATTCCTTCAGACCAACACACACCTACCCTTTTGGATCTCCCTTTTGTAATAGCATAAGGCTTTTTAGTTGCTTCTTGATTATTGTTCTAAATTAGAGGTTCCAGTTTTAACACACTATACCAACAGAGGACACATTTTCCCATCATTGCATTATAATGCCAAGAAAATTCTCACTAAAGTTTGGGTGCATTCACACTACATGAAATAATGTGTTTTGCAACTAGATTTTTGCTATTCTTACACAGTAAAAATCCAGTTGCAAAATGCTTTATTTAGAGTGTAGTGTGAATACACCCTTGTTCCTGTCAGGACTGTTCAGGATGCAGGAAACTGGCGATCCTAAGGGTTCAGGATTGCAAACTCCATTCGGTTCTAGTTCAGTTCTATATACATGAGATCGCAGGTCTTTCTGTTGCAATTAAATTGGGGTGGTTGAGTTTTATAAATCCCTGCTTCTAAAGTACATAAAAATGCGAATATAGGATTCCATAGCGATAATATGGGGGGGGGGCTGGGGGGGGAAGCTTGAGTGTGAAGAGAACTAGCCCCAGCAACCCTCTGCTTGTTTCCTTGCAGGCACCCCTTCAGACAGACCAGTGGGAGGAAGAGCATATGTTGGTCTCTTAGGGCAAATGAGAGTCCTCCGTCACTCGGAATAAGCCCTCTTTTCTCTAATTAGTCAGGCTAATTAGTGGCAGATGGGTGCTTGTTTCTGAGACATTCTGATTAATTTGAGCAAAGAAAAATCATGTTCATACGTTACAATGATCGCTTCTACATTCTGCCCAATGTGAGTACAATTTTTTGTAAGAAGGATCCAAAAGGCATTCACTTTTCCAACCATGGACAAATGTGGGGTTTGTATCAGGGTCCAGAGGCCTGGAGAATTGCGCAACACATCTCTTATTCAAGTGTACAGCTGTAGACGGATTGGACCTGAGTTGCTTGCAACTTGTGAGCAGGGCGAAAGCTAGGTCGCTGTCGTTATTGCAGATGACTACCACTTAAGGTCAAGGGGGATGAAATTCTTGGCAGCCTCGGCTGTGATGCACCTCACACGATGACAAGGTTGTGATGCGCAGCCTCACTGGAGGGGGCCAGGCTGGCCTTTCCCCTGTGCTTTTCACGACCCCCTGGGCCTAAAGCATCAAGAGGGGCAGCAACCACAGGGCCCCTCAGGTGTGACATGCTGCACTTCAGGGAATCCCTTTCTCTTGGTGGCGGAAAGCACCGTCAAGTTGCAGCCGACTGTAGGTTTTCCAAGGCCAGAGGTGGTTCAGAGGTGGTTTGCCATTCCCTGGCTCTGCCTGCCCGGCAACCCTGGAGTTCCTTGGTGGTCTCCCATCCAAGCCTTAGCCAGGGCCTGCCCTGCTTATGTTCCGGGATCTGACAAGGTGGGACTAGCCTGGACTATCCAGCCCAGAGTTCCCTGCTTGAATCCGGCCTGACTATGCCGCCTTCTAGCAAAGCGGTTGTCACCGACCGGGCAGAACAGTTTTATGACCCGTGGCCTGGGTGGGAGCCAGCCAGCCATTTGGTCTGGCCTAGTCAGTTTACCCTCGGCATCGACTGGGAACCCAGGAGAGAGTCCCTGTCTCGGCTGCCAGCTGAGCAACTGGGGGAAGCTTTGCTCCGTGGAGCAAAAGGGAACCAAGGATATCTCCCGTGACTGCGCACAGACCCCGAATGGCTGCCCTTTGGCAGCCTCAGCAGTTCTGCACGCCGGAGAGGCTGGGGTGGAGGGGAGATCCCGCTGTTTTTGCGCTCCTCCTGGAGGCTGCGCTCCCCAAGTGGGGCAGGCAGGCGAGCGGCAGGAGAGAAGAGAAGTGGGGAGCTGAGAGCGGCAGCCGAAGGACCAGAGCGGCGGCATGGGGGTGGCTCTGGCTTTGCAGGCACGTTGCCTCCACCGGAGACTTTCTGCCCATGGAAAGCCAGCAGCTCAGGAAGGAAGCCCCTTCCCGCTAGCCCACAGCCCAGCCAGCTGCTTGTGTGCTGAAGGGACATGGAGTTTAACCAAGGGGGTTGGTTTTTTGGGGGGGAATGATCCCAGCAAGCCACCTTCCTCCTCCCCCACCTCACCCCCCAGCTCCGCCACTTTTCTGCCGAGCCTTCCCTGGCTCTGGAACTGCGCGCTCGGGTCGTCGTGACCACCACTGATGCTGCACTCCTGCCGGGCCTCTGACAAGCGAGACAAGACGCGGCCGGCTCAGGCGCACTCCTGGGGGGGCGGGGGAGATGGCAGACCCCACCTGCAAAGCTCTGCTTGGGCCTTGGCCACGAGGTCTCTTCCGGGTCGGTGCCGATAGCGCCATTCTCCAAGCCCCCCCACCTCCTCCCAGCCCCCTTTCGGAGGGAGGGAGCACCGCTGGTTGTGTCTGTGCAGGCTTCAGCTGCCCTCCGGCCCTCCTAGGTCTGGCAAGACAAAGCCGGACTTGAACAGCGACCCCCAAGCCTCCGCCCGCCCTCTGCCCGCTGGGGAAAAAGCAGGGGAACAAAACCGCAGCTCGTTTGCCTGCCTGAGCCCAGCGTGGGGGCAGCACGGGCCGTCAATCTCGCCCTTTGTGCCTGCCCCCCCTTTGTTCCCCAACCCAATGAGCGCCACTTCTCAGGCCCTTCCCAGTGGTTCCTTTCAGAGCCCCACAATGGGCTGCTTTGCCCGCGCGCTCCTTTCCCTGTTCAGGGCCCGCCTTCCTGCCTGCCTGCACATCATCTCCGTTCCTCTTCTCCCGGACCGGCCGAGGGGATCACAGTGCACGGGCAGAGCTCCCCGAAACCAGCCTCCCCCACCCTTCTGTCACCACCCTCTTCTTAAAGGCATAGAGCAGTGGGGCACCTGCGGAAGCAGCGGCCACGAGCTCCCGACGGTGGAGCGCTGGGCCTGTGCGCACCCAAGATTGCAGCTCAAGGGAATGGATTCCTGAGCTAGGCTGCTAGAGGCTCCATTGTCCAGGCCAGGGCAAGCTGCAGTGAACAAAAAAAGTAATAAAAATGAACAGGAGGCACCCGGCCAACAAACGGTTCTGCCGATCCGATAGCACATTAGGTATCGGTTCGGTAGAACCGGTGCAAACCGGCTGAATCCCACCACTGCATGTGCTCTATTGTTTTCATAATCCTCAAAGTCACCACCTTGCATTGTTGCAGCTTATAAAATCTTGCCAAGAAAGCTGTGACCCTCTTGCCAAATTGTTCTTTGATAGGTTACTTTTATATTCCTTTGAAATTGTTTGTCTGTTGCAGAAGTTTTATATAGCAAACAAAGATCTAAACAATTAAAGGGCAGTTTCAAATGTGCTTTTGAGGAGAAATGTGACTCAATTACATATTTTTCTTTGCTCCATTTCTATCTGACTTTAGATCAAGCTTTGGGACAGAGGTAGTATTGTTGCTATGGCAGACAATCTCTGCATATAAATGTATCAAGGAAATGTCTCCCTGTTGATTCTGGGAGATCTAAAAGCAGCTTGACATTGTTGAAAACTCTGTCTTCTTTGCAGAACAGAGTGGGATATGAAAGGGGTGGTTTTCCAGTGATTTCAGTCATTTTTACCCAGCAGAAACCAAGAATTGTCATTGTAGAGTGCAATGGAAGTTGACATATGAAGTCCCTCAGGGTTCTTTTCTTTCCCCTGTGTTGTTTAATAGCTATGTCAGATGACTAAATTAGATTGTATGTAGCTTTGAATCTTGATGTCATCAGTATGCTAATGACACCCCACTTTATATTTTGTTAAATAAGTCCCTGGAAGCTAATGTTTCTGTAATAAGTAGTTGTCTGAATGCTATTGTCAAGTTGCTAAGGATAGATCAAGATGAAGCTTAATCCAGACAAGAAGATGGTAATGTTGGTCAGAAAAAGTTTCTAATTTAGAGGGAACTGCATTAATACCAACTAATTTGTATTACCAGTTTGAGTTATGGTAGCTTTACCTCTAGGCAATTGGGTGAAAGGTTTGGCAGTCATTTTGGAACTAACTCTGCAAATACTGTTGCTTATAATATTTTTTAAAAAAATTGCATTTGGTTCAAAGAGTACCTGCTCCTAAAATCTGAGAACCAGGCTGTACTGGCCCACCCTACTACAACTTCAGCTTGATCATTGTGATGTGCTGAATTTGATGTTCACATGGCAGCTAATAATCTGTATCTAAAATTGTTTGGAACAACTATTTGGTCAATATGTTTTCAGGCTCCATTTAAGGTGCTAGTTTATACTGTATAGTCCTGATGGCCTACATATCTCAAAAGTGTCTATACCTTTATGTGTTCCTGTGCACTGCCTTGAACTCACTGCATGGGGAAAGGCAGCCATCATTATAAATAGAGAAGATTCTTAAAAGATGGAAAGTGCTGGATGATTAGGGTCCAGCTTCATAAAACATATCAGTAGAATGTGACTTAGCATTTTAAGCCCTGCACTCTCCCCAGCACTGCACTGTGCTATGATAATACTTATTCCTCTAATCCGTCTTTTGCTGTAAACCACATGATGAAAGGGAAAGTATATAACAGAAAAAAAGTTCTTTAGATGCAACTATAACAATTCAAAATTATGTATCCTTGCTTGGTAACAAATAAAATAATTGAAACATTGACAGTTACAAATTGTTCAGAACACACATTGTGATGGACAGAAGAATGTTGTCTTTTTTCCTTCCTTGGTCAGCTTGGACCAGACAGATTTGAAATGCTGAATGGAACATTGAAGTGGGGAAAAATGAGGCAATTTAACATACAATACTCAACTGGATTTCGGAGGTGTTCTGGAATAGGCAGTGGGTACAACAGGGACTTTATTGTATTGTTTAGATAAACAAGGTTTGGGTGCTGGTCCTATAAAAGCAAGTCAGCTCCTACCTGGTCATTTCAGTATTCAAGGTTCTTGTATCTTTAAAGAGGGAATTCTAGAATTCCAGGATCATTATTTTCAAAAGGGGAATTTGAGAGTGAATATGAGTACCTAGTACAGCTATTAATAGTACCAAATTTGCACAGAAAATATGCTATCATCTAATCTAAAGACCCCTAAATTTCAAGTAGAATGGACATAAAAGTTTGATTTTATAGATTCTTCAAGTAGGTGCATATGGTGCTCCCTATTGGTACTCCCTCCTGGTGAAGCCTCTGCCATGGTGGGGAACGGAGGCTAGGGTTCACTTAAGGCCTCAGAAATGTGGAGCGGGGTGAGTTACAGCACTCAGCTACCTGCTCCGCAGAGTACAGTCACCGGGCACTCTCTCTTGTGCAGTCAGCCCTTCCTCCGCTCATCTTCCTCCTTGGCTGGCAG